>NC_080430.1:93737336-94056567 GCF_028018845.1 Melospiza georgiana | reverse complement strand
GAGGGAAAAGATGAAAAGCTATTCAGACAAGAAGCCATTATGAAGGATATTTTGAAGAGTGGGGAAACTCTTCAAGTATTTTTCGTAGGTCACGTGCTCCACAGATCCTAGAATCAATGTGTCCTGATGTGATGTTCCTCTGAGTATGTATAAATACCATGATCAGCGGGATTTGCTGAGATCCCACTCAAGCAATCAGGAGGTAACAGGTCAGAACACACTGCAATACACTTAAGGCTAATTGTGGATCAGTTTGCTGAAGTCACGAATGAAAATAATAAACTTTGTTCATTTGTACATTCTGAGGGCTTTAACTCTGGAACTAACCAATGTTAAGCAGACTTTCTAAATACAGAATAGTTCCCTGAAATGAATTTTTTTCCTACTCTGAACTTATGCTGGATATCAGGATTCTGATTAATGGACGTGTAATTTAAATACTTAAAGGTGCAAGGAAGAAGTGTGGGAATCATCTTAATTTTTTGTGAGCGATGTGGGTATTGATTTGAAACTGGAATAAGTAGTCTGCAGATTTCTTACTCAAGGTTGCTGATAAATCAGGCTTGCAATCCATTTTGTGGTTTGAGAGAATAACCCATTTTTACTTATCTTTTATGTGTTTATTCAGAAGGGTGTGCAAGCAAATATTCAGACAAGCCTACTTATTAAAGCTTAATTAAAGAATGGAATAGTACACAGATAAAATAGTACACAGATAAAATTAAGGCCCCAGAACTGAACCTATAAATCAATGTGATCAAATCATCATATTTAATCTAGTAGAAAATAAAATGGAATTGTGAAGACAAACAGGAAGATTGTTACTTGGAGTAAGTCTTACATCCTGGTGTAATTTCAGGGGACTGCATGTCTTCAGCAGTCTTGTAGCCAATATAGTCTACCAGACCAACTGATAGCTCAAATATTTACTCACAGTGATGCAAACAGATCTCTAAAATACCTCCTTTGCCAAGGCACAATGTGGGGCTGTCTGTTGGGGAGATCATCTGTTGAGTCATATGAAGAGAAAAAGGTTGCAACAGTAAGCTACAGAGAAGAAATGTGTTTTCTAGACAAGTTCTTTTGAGTCTGTTGTTTGTGTAGTTAGCACACAATTTGTCTCACGTGGAGCTTTTCTCTGGATCTGTGATCCCTCAGAAATTATGGAATAGGGGAGAAGTTATAGTCCCAGGCTACATTTATACTTGACATGCAAATGTGATTTCTTATGAGATACAGATAGAATAAACCAGCAAAAAACAGAAGAAAAGTTAATAATTTTTTCTGCATATTCTCCATATAGATACACTTTTTATAAAAGCCACTTCACCATTCTCAGCATTTCTTAAATTATTCTACACATCTGCAAATGAAGAATTGTGGGAACAGGATGTGTCCATCCAGAATTTACCCTAATGCTCATTCGCCTAAAACATTAAGGAACTCCTTATCTTACAAAATTAATCCTGTTTTTAATTAAATAATGAAAGTTTTCCTGGAGGGAATGAGAAATGTCCATTACTGGGAATACTCAAAAGCCAGCATAAGTGAAGGAACCAGCCTCAGTGAAGTTAGCTCTGTTCTGATTGGGGTGAGTTACACCAGATGACCTTCCAAGGTCCTTTCCAACCTACAACTTCCTAAGTTTTTGTGATTCCCTATCCTGGCTCAGTTAACAGACCTGGGTTCCGCACAGGTGAATCACTTTCCTAAAGCTTCACAGAACTCCTAGTGCTGCAGCACAACTGAACATTTGCAGGCAATTCTTCTCAGCTTCTAAACTTGCTGCATGTAAACTCTATTTCCCAAAGGCACACAGACCTCCTTTTAACATGCAAGAAAAAAAATACCCTGACTCTGTAAGAAGTCCTCAGTTTGTGTTTTTTCTTTCACCTGCACCTGGATTCTGATGCTGACTTTTTGCTGGACTAGTCAGTACTGCCTGCCCTGGCATAGCACCAGGTCCATCCCAAGGACTCCATTGATCATGAATTCCAACCCCAAACTGATTCTGTTCCTGACACAGCCTTGCTCTTCAGCTGGATCAAGAGAGAAAAGACAACACTGATGGGTTTTAGAGGGCAGAGTGAAGAAGATGGTGGATTTTTTCTGGGAAAATGAGGAAAGCACACCAGGTCTTCCCCAAGGCAAGAGGTTTGTTCTTCTCCCTTTCTTGCCTGTTGGAAATCCTGTCTGAGATTTCATCCTTAGTATATTGTCAGATCACCACTAAATTTTCTAATGAGCCAGATCTCTCAGAGCTGATGTTTGTAGGAATGCGAGCTTTTCCCCTCTTTGTCTGCATTTCTGTAGAAATAATTTCCACGTGTACTTTTACACACGCACAGACAACACTGGCAGCTGGATCCCTGTTTCAGAAAGCTTATCTGATATGCAGAAATTTCTAAAAACACAAAACCCTCCAGTGGAATATAGTGAAATGGACTGCACTGCTGATCGCTCCAGCAGAGTGTTTTACTGTTTGTGAAGGGATTTGACTCCGGGGAAACACTCCTCACCCTTCGCGCAGCGGGCTCTCTCCCTTCTCCCCGCTGCACGAGAGTCATTCCTCTGATCCTTTACTCTAAGCTCCTTTGCTTTTTTTAGGCAACTTCCAGATATCTGATACAGTATATAATGAGGAATTAGGTTCCATTACACCAAGGCTTAACCTTCTCGAAAAGCATTCAGCGCTTGCCAGGAGTCATCAATATTTAACAGCTGTTGTTATTATGAAATACTTCATAGGGTAACGCGGCTCGTCTGCTCGCACGCAAGGGCTTGAACGGCGGCCAGGGCGCTGTCAGAGCCGCCGGGAGATTGACAGGCGGCGAGCCTTGCGTGACAGCGGGGCCGGGGTTACTCAGCACTCGGCCTCCTCCGCAGCGGGCACCTCTCCTCCCCCTCGCCCGCCTTCCAAAGCGCGCTCCGGACGCGCTGGGACGCGGGCCGGGGGCGCAGGGGGGCGGGCTGGCCCCGGCAGCCCCGGGGAGAGGAGGGCAGCCCGGCGGTGGCAGCGCTTTGACGCCCCTCGGGCACGGGGGAGGATGGATGAGGCTCGCTGGGAAAGCGGAACAGTGGTTCTGCAGGAAAGAGCGGATGGGATCTGGAAAGCAAAAGGGTTCGGTTTGTACCTTAAATAAATGTCATGCTGTACTCGAGAAACTTCAAAGGGAAGTCAGATTTCAAAGCATCCCTTAAGAAGAAGCAGACTGAGAAAACCGCTAAGTTGGGAAGAAAAACTGCATTACTGCTAGTGTAATTTCATCTGGCGTTCTGGTAGCCTCCACAACAGGACCAAGCACCGTACAGCTTTTATTCAGCTTTTGATTCTGTTTTCTGATTCCTTTCCCAAAGCATCTGTACTACCTGTGTGTTGTGCAAACATCCTTTCCATCATGTTTGGCATTATATAACAACAGTTCCTTATGCTGTGTATTTTTCAATTCCAGTGTTCATCTAATGACCCCCATCCTAATTGTCACTCGGTGTTCTCTGTAACACAGCCAGAGGAAACAGATCATTTCAGTTCATGGCTTTAGGTTTGTTAAGCAGAATTGCTCATACTGAGTGTTTCCGAGTCAATTTGTTTTGTTTTCTCAGTATTCAGAGTAACACGCATAGCTGATTCTTCCTGCAGCTAGAAGATGCAGGAAGAGAGACCCTGCTCTCACTTCCTTTCGAGTAACAGCTACCAAATGTAAGATTTGCATGCCCAAAGCAGTGTCTCTGAACCTGCACTCTGGATTTGGGTATTTTCATCCACCTCTTTTAAGAAACAGTTTATCCCCTGGGCATCATCGGAGAGAACCGGTAGTCCCTTGCAGGAGGGCTTGAAATGGATTCACCAGCCTGAATGTGAGGAAGACTGTGTGGTCCCTTTCCTACACCCCAAACAAACCCAGGCAGGGTGTTCAGTTCAGGAGCAGCATCCCTTCACTGCTCATTTCTTGCCTGTGCTGTTGCTCGATGCAGGCACCTGGGACAGCTGGGGTAGTTTGCCCTCATGTTAGTCTGTTACACAGCCCAAGTTAGCAGCTACTTTTACTAATTATTTTCTGAAGAATGAAGGCTGTGCTCGTGCAGGATGAGGTACAGAAACACTCTGGAGAATGTAATCCCATGGGTTTAAAAAGTATGATTTTATGAGACTCCTGAAATCTCCATCTCTTTGAACTAAAGAATACCCTACAATGAATAAATGTTCTGTTATTTCTGGGGCAAAGGGAATGGCTGGTTTCATAATGCTTCTATAGACTGTGTTAGGCAGCTTTTCTTTACAATATTCCAGATCTGGCTTTCAAGCCAAGGTGTTTGCAAATGCAGATAGCAACACTCATAGCAGAACTGGAGGCTTGAAAGAGGTCTCAGGTTTTGACATTGTTCTGGGCAGAGACAGTGCAGCTGTGAAAGGTTCAACAGCATTATCTGAGACCATCCCATACTCATTCAGTCAATCTTATAGTCTCCTCTGTGAACTTCTTTTCTCCATTAATTTACTGTCAATTCTAACTCTACATTATTTTTTTTAGTTTCCACTCCTTTCTCTGCTTTCAGATTAGAAATTGAAAAAATTTCCTCAAATCTTTGACCTCTCTTCCAGGAAATTGCATTGGCAGTTTTATTTCATTTTGTTCTTCTCTCTCCTCTTCTTCCTAACCCCATGTCCCCTTGCCCTGTATATTTACACTGTGTCGTCCTTTGTAGGACCCAGCATTTCCAGACTTGTTGGCTTTTAATGTTGCATGGGATTTCACCACGCACACCAGATCGCATGACCTTGCAAAACTGTCAGCCCTGGTACATGTATTTCTGGTATTTATCATTCTATGGTATCAATATGCTCATTCATCTTCTTTGGCAGAACAGCTCCATCTTCTGTTTTGTTTCATGTTCTGGAAGTGCAGGCTCTATACACTGTGTTCAGAAAACAGTCTCGAGTGTTACCGCTTCCCATCTCCTGAGTTTGCTGGTTTTGAACCTGGCAGATGAGAACTCTGACCATCCAAAGGGTTGCCTCTCCCATAAAAAGTCTAAAGCTCCATAAAGCTAAAACTCTCAATTTATTATTTCTTTTTTACAGCCAGCAGCATTCATTGGACTGCCTGCAGTATCAGCTTTGCTCTTGCTCCACTCTTGACACATGGGAACTCCAGCAGCGCGTTTACCCCTCAAGTCACTGAGTCATCCTTTGCTGGTTTTTATTTTTCAGCTTTATTTTCAGACAATTTGCCCCTCCCTGCCCACCAGAGACAGTACTCCTGCATTCTTCAAGCTCTCATTTGTTTTCATCATAGACTTCGCTGCTGCTCCAGAGGGACACCATTTTATGAGATGTCTAAGCTTGATCACAGCTGTCTTGGCATCAGGGTCTTTTCTATCAAGCCACCCATCATAACCAAAACTTGCTGTCCTGTTCTCTCTCATGATTCTTGGTGGTGACAGGGGTATTGTTAGACTCTTCTGTTTTCTTTTCCCTGTTTTTCTGCCTAGTCAGATAACATCTTGCAAGTTTCCCTCATATGCCTGTTGGGTCTTGCATTTCCTCCTCCTCCTCATTTCTTTCAGGATCTGTGTGATTTTCTGCCTGTCTTGCTCTGCTTTCTCCAGGTGACAGGCTATCACCAGCACCTCTCTTCTGAGGTGTCACTGCAGTATCAGCCCAGCCGTGGGTGGATTAATCAAATATTCCCAGCGTGGGGAGGCAGAAGGAGAGTGAGCAGTGAGTGACGGCTCTGCTGCCTCGGGTGCAAGGAGCAAACGTTCCCATCTCTGAGGAGCACTCACTTCTTGGAGCAATGGTGTTATTTGTCTTTCTCTGATGGTGCAGAGGGTCTCCTTGCACTCAGGCCTCTGAGAAGGGCAGGCTATGAAAGGATGTGTGTGGCCCAACATATGGGCAACTCTAACTGGCAAAATAACATTAAAATGCTTTCCATTTGGAGATGGAATTTATAGTAGCCAGACGAGTTGCAGAACAAACATCTCTTGTGCTTCTGCTGCTCTGTTTGTATGAGCCTGAAGGCTAACAAGCAGGCAGGGAGCTCTGGCCCGCTCAGTTGGGTAAAATAATAGTTTCCACTAATGATGAAGTTTGGACGGATGGAATTTTCACAACACCAAAAGAGCGCATCAAAGAAATAAACCTTCGTTTCCTCTCACCCCTCCCTGTCTGTCCTTTAACCTGAGCAAAGATCACAAACCACCATGTCAGTAATTACAAAAACATCTTTTCTGAGGAGGGAAACTCTGGAAGAGGCCATTGGAATAGGGGTTGGGCTTTTAAAAGTTGTTGTGACAAGGTATTTAAAAGATGTGTGGATGTGGCACTTAGGGACATAGTTTAGTGGCAGACTTGGCAGTGTTGGGTTAGTGGTTGGACCTGATGATCTTAAGGGACTTTTTCAACCTAAAAGAGCCTATGATTCTATGTCTGTTCTTATAGACAGGAGTAGCAGAAGGCCTAGCTGATCGGGGAAAAAAGCAACCATTTCCTATTAGCTTAAATGGCGCACCAAAATGAAAGTGCAGATTTAAGAATCTGTATATTCTACTCACAGCAGCCTAGGTTACCAGTCTGAATTCCCAAAATTATTTTGGCTGGAAAATATGGGTAGGGATCTGTTTAAAGCAGCTTGGGATTTTCCTGATGTGTTTTCCCATGCCCAAGGGAGGGATTTATTACATCTAATTATACATTTGAGATAATTGCTTTTGGCTAATGACCGACATTATCACTTGCAGCAAATATTTACAATGTAAGCTAAAAACCATCACAAATATTCATTTGGTGTGGTTCTGAGTTGCCATTGTTTATTGTAAAATGCTGAATTATCCTGCAACAGTCCCTTACCAGGCTGTTAAATTGATGAGGAACTCTTGCACGGGCTCAGGACCTTTACAGGCTTGCTGTTTCTCTCCTTATTCTGGTTTGGAACAAACTACTCCTGCCATCTAAACCCTTTTTTGGTGGAGAGATCTTATTTTTGATTGGTTGGGTTTTGTTGGGGTTTTTCAGCTTTTTTTGGTGTGGGTTTTGCTTTTTTTTCAGAGGGGTGTCTTTTGGTTTATTAATAATTTCTGGCTGTGGCTGTCCCCACTCCCCCTTGGCTGGAAGGGAAAATGTGTATCAAACGTCCCAGATAATATCACTGGAATGCTCTCCTCTCTCATTCTCTCCAAGAAAAGGAGAAAGACCAGAAAACTGTATCTCTGTCTGCTACCAGGATCTTTGTATGACCCTTCTCTGGAGGTATGAGTGAAACTGACTTAATTTTTACTGACCAAGTGATAAAGATGGGTTCCAGTTGCACTCCCTAGATGATGCTGAAGCCCAATAATCATGTAATGCCAGCCTTCTCAGAAATTCTTTCACTTTCCCCAGAAATGGGATAGTATTTTAGTGATTTTTCTGCAGCGTATAATGATAGGAAGAATTTGAGCATTCAAAGACATTTGAGATCAAGCAATGTGAAGGAAGAGCACTCGCCAGTTGAGTTTCCCATGAAAGTTTAATCAGATATATGCTTTTTTTCCCTATTATTAGGAAAAATATATGAAATTTTAATCTATAATGAGAAATATTCATCAATTTCATGGAGTAAATGACATGCTAAAAACAAACTTTAAAATTCTGTGTAAAAATGAAACAGTTTAAGAACATTCCCTTGAATCTTACAGTTAGGTTGAAGATTGTAGACATGAACAGGGTAAAGTGAGAACAAAAATAATCCGATGTCAAGGAGATCAGCACTGAAAATAAGAAACTTATTCACTCCCTTTTCTTCTGAACTATATAGACATTTCTCTGTATTGTCATAATACATATTTTTATAAACAAAACAACTTGCTAACTTTCTTTTGTTTCTTTCCTGTGGGTTTTGGTTGTTGCTTTATGTAGAGTAGACTAATGGAAAAAATATGTTCAATAAAAAATGTGATAGATATTTCATATAAAAAACATCTGGACTGCAAAATATATATCTATCTCCAGCACAAGAAGGAAAAAAAAAAGAAAAGAAAGTTGTCAGTTACCAAGATCCAGACCACAAAGACAGTAACCACCAATTAAATTCAACGCATGTTAAATGCCTAAACAACAATTTTAGTCGTTACTCTAATAGTTATGATTTCTAAATTGATGATAACTCTTTCCAACAGCCATTCAAGAAAAGCACTTTAAGAAGCAAGTTGGCCAAACGATAAAAGAAGACAATATATCTAACAAGACTGCTGTACAAGAAGGTGGACTTCTACTAGAAGTGAGTGAAAAAATGCTGGATATAATTTTTCTGGATGTAATTTATTCAGTTTGGTGATATATTTGGGCTGATGATTTGTGGCAGCTTTGAACAAACAGTCTGTCTTGGTGGGAGTCTTTCAAGAACCATGCTCGTGAACATTTCTTGCAAAAGCAAGACTGGCAGTCGTGACAGTCACAGTCAGTGTCCATTTCAGCAATTACATCTTGCACCCTTTCTTACATCCTTGAAATTACCAGTGAACCCTAGCAGGACAGTTCACAGTTCTTTTTCACTTTTAGGTTTATTTTACTTGGCCCATGTTTTGAGGATGTCAACATGAGCTTTCCTGGTTTCTCATCTGAACTGAGAATATTCTAGGATATTTTAGTTTATCCTACTTCCTCAGCTCCATGTTCTGCACACACACCATGTCAGCAAAAGTTATCCCTTCTATGTATTTTTATCCCCTTTAGGCTGACTTTGTATATTGGCAGAGCAGCATAGAGGGGCCATGCTGTTACTGAGAATTGGATCCATTAATTTTAAGGAAGAATTAATGCTGCTGTGAACTACTGAACCAGCTAGAGCACAGCAGTCCATCCCAGATACATCTGCATTTCAAACACATGATGTAATAATGCCTTTTATACACTGAGGTCCTTGGAAATTCCTATGTGATTAAGATTACATATGTTGTGATTAATATTACAGTTGTTCTGGATAGGATAATATTAATGGCATAAAAACTGTGTTTTAGTGACAGCCTCGAGATGCATATAAATGTAAATTAAAGAGTAGCCTCCAGCAAATAATTGCTGAATGCTATTAAATTAAAACACATTTTAGTATGAGATCCAATAACCTAAGTTACTCAAGTCTATGGAATGGAAACTGGCACCCTGCTTTCCTTCCTCTAAGTATTTCAGAAAACTTTAATTTTAGATTTCAAAGCAAGTAACGCAGAGGCATCTGATTAGTTACTGCTACTGCCAAAACAAGATTTTGGGTGTCAGGTGTCATTTTGCAGCCATTTCCATTCTCAATAAATAGGGAATACAGGGTGTACAATAAATGATAAATATAGTGAGTATATAAATTTTAATGAGGGTCTCCTATATTAGTCTAAGTTTTGTTGTGTGTACATGACATGCCCACGAGTTAGAATCACTGAGCATCCTCAAACAGTAGACTGACTGCTGTGAGCGCATGGAGAGAACACTGGCACCCAATTTGGGGCAAGTTATGAGAGACTGCTATTGCTAAATATGCTCTGCTTATTTATGGTATGCAGAGTCACAATGCCTCTGAATGCAGGGGAGATATTTTATCCCGGATCATACTTAAAGTGGATCATTAACTGGATGATTAAGTGCATGTTAATTTGAATGTACTTGCCAGGCTTCATTTATGGGCACGTCTGACCTAGAATAAGAGGGTGAGTTTTCCTTAGGGCTTGTCGGGAATGTTCTCTGAGGACTGAGCTTGGCTTGGATCCTCATTCCGTGGTTATAGCACATGAAGAAAAGTGGGTTTTTATGTTGTTCGACCAAATTCACCATGTTGGTTATTAGGAACTGTGGGGTTTTAACTAAATATCACATTTCTGATTCCTTTCAAGAAGACGCAAACTGTGGTTGCTATTCTTTGTATATGGACTTGTGAATCTCACCAGTTTATTTGCTCTCAAAAGATATTTTTCAGCTGTTGAAAGCCACTTTCCATGTCATGACAACACCTTGCACTGTGCAACCTCTGCTTTATATAATACAAACCAGAATAATCTGAATCACCAAAATCTGTGTGAATAGTACTCTTAATGTTAATGGAAAATCAAGAATAAATGCTTTTATTTTTTTCCTAGTGGGTATAGTCACCCTGCATTATGTATGGAGAGAAATATGGGCTAACAAGAACCTAATTGCTAGTAAATAGTGTATCTGGGACTTTTGAGTCTTGGAACAATGCAGAATTTCCCCTTTCAGCTTGAAAGAAAACAATGGAATTAGGCTGTCTTCAAAATATGTTTAAAATGTTTTTTATTTCTAAAGGCTTCTGCCACAACATGTGCTTTTTATTTAAGATTTTATGGAGATTTTTTACAGCTATAATCAAATAGCTTTCATCAGCAATAACGGAATAAACAATGATACCAGTTTATCAAAGACTTTTTAGTGGAGCACAGCAGGTATCTAAACAAATAATTTCTTTTGGTGCTTTAGGATAATTTCGTCTGGATTAGAGACTTTGCTTGCCATCTTTGTTTCCCTTTGAAGGGAAGACAGACGAGTCTCTAAGAACCAAAGTCTAATTTTATTAAGGAGCTTTTTTAATATATCCCATTCTTGAAATCTTTACTGTCCTTTGAGCTTTCACATTCCAAAACTTCGACTGCAGTAATCATTTTTAACTTTGCACTTTCAAAATATTTTCCGAGACAGGTGGTTTTGCAACCCCTGTGCCCCAAGCCTTCTGGCAGAAAAGGGGCACATTCAGTTTCTGAAGCCTGTTAGTGAATACTCAAGGAACACTGAGCCAAACCCATAACCAGAAAAAGGGGAAAATAAGTTGTATTGGCAGTCAACAAATCCAGATAGAGTTTATGGGGTGATGGGGTGGAGAAACACAATAAAATGGTGACTTGGAAAAATAATGAATCACTGGTGGGTATCTAGGCAATAGCCTTGATTGCAGGATTCATCTCATGGCTGTTGGCCACATCCTGCTCTTCCCCCCAGCTATGCTGTGCTCGTAATCTTAAGTCCAGACTCAGAGTCTGCACTATGGTGGAGGTAATTGCCCATCCCAAATGCTGTGTAGCTGTCATGTATTACACTATTCACTGATCCCTGGAAGAATTAAATGCCTGCTGTTAGAGGAGAGGCTCTATATGGACTTGGTTTCTTAATGACATGTAATCAGGCATCACCCCATCATCACCTCCAACACTGCTCCTTGGGTAACCAGCGCTTGTGCACTAAGCAGCACCCTGCTAAAATTGTCACTTGGGCTTTATTGACCACTTCACAGTTGCTCCTGCAGTTTTTCTGCTTTTCTGGACAAATAATTGATGTTCAAATTTCTATCTCAACCCTTACTGCTAAGGCTGTGGCTTCATGGACTTTCTTCTCTTCGTTATGTTTGTTGGTCTTCTATTATGCTCTTGTAGGCAGAAGCATAGGGTTTATGGCAGCTCTGTTCCCAGATATATTTGCCATAATTCTTTTCAGGTGTGAAAATAGTGGTTTATAACCAAAATGTCACAAAAAATATAAAGAAATATGGACAATGCAGGCAGCTCCTGAACAGATGCTAGTGGAGTATGGCTGCCCAGTTCTATCACGCTCCCTTCTCACTGATGAATATTGATAAAGGCCAGACATGGCTTTTTTTGTCATTTCCATGCTCACTGGCAGCTCAGCCTCTTCCAGAGAAGATCCATGTGGCTTACAGGATGCTGTAAGCCACACTTTTGTACAGTTCAGGGTCAGACTTCCATGAGTCTTCTACTCATAAGGCTTCAGCACACAAGAATCACATTCCTGTGGTTTTGTCTCATGCTTTTCTTTATGGCTGCATTGAAGATGCCAGTCATAAGACTGTCCTGGTACTTCTTATTCAGTGACACTGTACATTCCATTTAATACCTTTTATCAAGGACCTAGATAAGGGGATCAAAGGCATCTGTAGTCAGTCTCACAAGACATAAGGTTTGATGGGAATGTTGGCATGTTTGAGGGCAGGAAGGTTCTGCAGAGGGATCTGGAGAGGCTTACTACTTATTTAAATTTTTTGACAGAGACTTTGAGGTGCCTGGCATCTTAAATATCTTACAATTGCAGCCATATGGTCCTTTACTTAAAAAATAAATCAATTACTAACACCTTCAAAACCATGAAAGCTAGGTTTGGTGGTGCAACCACTATAATTCTCCACTGATTTTAATAATCCTGGCTTCATTAGGTTAGCTACCTAAACATATAAAGCTGGGTTTTTCAGCCTGAGCTTCCATGTTTTGTTCTACCAAAGCATGCAGACAAATTTTGTTTATTTGAGTTGTAAGTAGCAAAACTAATGAGGCACTTCAGGTTATTTAGCTTCTGAAGCAGCAGCATTTGTGCTTGGCATTGACGGCTGGTGCAAAGCTACAGCACAATCAGGTGTAGATCCTGTAGCACACAGAACAGACCCTTTTTCACTCAGACAAGTCCTTTATAGATTATTTTTTAATTCCATATCACAGGTTTGGAAATTCTGGTTCTAACTTGGTAGCGCCCATCAAAGTCAATGATGTCATTTTTTGACAGCTTTAATACCGAATAGACACCAGGTCTTCTTAATCAAAACCAATGTAAGTGAAACTTAATGCAAGCAAATGATTTAGGATTTGACACAATGTAAGTTTAAAGCTTATTATTTAACATTATGTTGCTACCTTAGAAATGGATGCAAATAATGATCTTCCTGGGAGTTACTTTGGAGAGGTGAATGTACAAATTTTGGCACTGAAACGCATCTCCCAGTGGCCTCTACTAACAGCTTGAACTAGAGTTCATGTTTGATTCCGAGGGAGTTGGAAAATGATACATTAGAAAACATCCTATTGATGCTGTTCTTCACTCTGCATAAGGAAATAACATAGGAAACTCTTTTCCCACTTGGTTTCCTGCCATTTTTTTAAACTTGTTAGTGTAATTCCACTTCCTCCTTCCAAACTGATTTATGTAATCACTTCTTGATAAAACTGTGCTCTTGAAAAGGTACTCCAGTTTGAATTTCAGTCTGAGAGCAAGAGATTTTTACTCTTCCTGTTATTTTAAAATTTTAACTTGAAAAGGCAAATTGCAAGTCCAACAAAGTGCATGGAGATTATATAGTTCTATGACCATGACACAAATTTCAGGAATCAAAAACTGGTCTGGAATCCCTCTTCAGCTTCCCATAGTGCTGACACTTCTAAACTAAATCCTGATAGATGTTGATACAGTGCTTCATTTTCTTAATCTAACTTGTTTAAAACTGGACCATTAAAATAGGAATTTTTTTCCAGTTAATACAACTTTTTAAAGTTGCCCAAACAACGCTTTTGCTTTCCTTTGTTTTCAAACATGAACCTTCTCCCAGTAATTTAGATGACATGATTTAAGCTGACGTTAGCCACTTGGGACGACGTACAGGGAATTTATCCATTAAAATAAACCATAAATGGGGTTAGGAGCACCGTTTTATCACATGCGTACATTCACTTTCTTCTTGCCAGGCGTAGGCAAAACACAAAGGAACACTTCAGAGGCCCTGGTCCCTTTTCTTTCTTTCTTTTCAAATAGGCATATTTCTAAAATCCAGACTTGAAATTTGGCATGGCCACAGCTCTGTGCAAAAAACATCCTTTCTCTTGCCCTTTAGACAAATAACTAATGTTCTCGCTTATTCCTTTCTTCTTCTTTTTTTTTTTTTCTTCTTCTCTAACAAATCTGGATAGAAAAGCTATGACTGCTAAATTCCATTTGCTCTCTCCTCCAGTCCTTAGTGCTACTGTTATGAGTGCAACAATCATGATACTGCCACAGTGATGAGGTTTCTCAAATACAGGAGGTGGCACCATCCAACTTGACTGGGGGACAGAGAAAAACAAAATCGTGTTATCCCCTCCCTTCACATTTTCAGCCCAACTATGAGAAAAGTGATGGAAGATGGGTTTTGATGGACAAAATTGTGTGGAAATAATGAACAAAATGGTAACCACAATTGCCAGCACACATAATGTCTGAGGAGCTTGACTTTTGCCAGGACTTTTGCAAGAGATTTAGGGAGGGATTTGAAGAGGAAAAATAGGTACTTCTGTAGAGGCTTGTTGTGGAGCCTTTTTGCAAATGGGAAAATGCCAGTAAGTGCTTCTTTTCAGATTTCATGACATGTTGGGCTGATGAGAGTTAGTATTTATCTTCTCCAACACAAAATTACAGATCACAATTGAGAGGGTGCAAGCTGGGAGTGGGTTGGAGAATCAGAACAGGCAGCCTATGTTCAGCATGGCAGAGCAGGAGGAGCAGGCAGTCAGCGCAAGTGTGTGGTGAGGAGAGAGTTATCCCCTGGTTGGTGCTGGCATCAGGAAAAGTGTCTCCATTTGTCAGGAGACAGGCAAACCTGCTGTGATATGAGGAGGGCTGGCTGAGAATCTCCCAGAGAACAGAGCAGCTGTCCGTCCACAGCGTTAAGGTGAAGAGTCAATAAGCTCTGGGCACAGATGCAGCTCTGAATCCAAGGCTGCTGTTGCTGTCTCCAGACTGTTCATCACAGCCAGCTCCACCCGAGCTCACTTTTCACAGCCGCTTCCTCTGTTTCTGCTCAGGCTATTTCGGTGCCTCCTGGACACAGTCCAGTGGCCACATAACTTCCTCCTCAACAAAACATATTCTCCCGTTTCAGCTCTCTTAGATTTTTTTTCTCACTGACTTCAGAGCCAATCCTTGACAACTATTTCCACCAGTCAATAGGTTTGGTATCTGTGTCTGAGCCCTGCATCGTACAGATGCACCAGGACTTGATCTGCTACTAGAACTGACTTCTTGCATTCAGGCAACAAAGGCATTCATAACGCACTGTTCATTTCATACCAATTTCTTCATTTGCTTTTCAGGAAGCATTTTCAAAGATGGCATAGTCATATTTTGCAAAAAAATCCCCCAAAACATAGAGGACATAGAAGACACACACATACACTTTAAATAATTGCAATCCTACATTGTTTAACTTGTCTTCAACTGGTTGAAGTGAAATTATAAATGAGCAGCCTAAACTGTATTTACAGACGACGCTTGCTTTCAGTGTGTTCCTCATTCTCAATTCAGAAAAGCTCATGAGCTGCAGCCTTGCCATCTTCTCAATAAGATGAAGTGATGAGCAAGAAAGGAGGTCTAGGCTAGACTTTGTCCAGGCTTGAGAGCTTTTGCAAATTTGCAGTGATTTTGTCATGGAGGTTTTGGAAAAAACCCTATGGATTTTACTAGAAATATAGAATACATCCCACTTTCTCTTTTTGTCTGCCTTAGTTAATAAAACTTAAATGCTCAAACCAAAGCAGGGGCTTGCAAAAGAGACTTGGGGAAGGATTAATTTAGTCTATAATGCAGCCTAAGATTTGCAGTCATTGCTGCTGGTTAGAGGAGTTGTCTCTAACTTTCTATCATTATCCTTCTCCATATGATCCACCATCATCCACTCGATATCTCAATTAGAGAAAAAATTGCCTGTGTCTCTGGGTCAGCACAATGCATTTATAGCAGATTCACCCCTGCTGTCAGAATGGGATAGGGTGTGTTTGATACAGGACACTTACAGCATACAAAACATGCTTAAGATGATAACCTGCAAAGTAAAACTGTTCCTAGAGCCAATTTCAGGGATGCCATTCTCCCTGAAAATTCTACTGACCCGAAATCATGTTTTAAAAGTCTGGTTTAGCATATATTATCAAACAGAATATGAAATACAGATTGTTTTGCTCTTCTCCCCACCCCCTGAAACAGTTTCACTTTAGAAAATGTGATATATAGTGCTAAACACACAGAAAAAGAGTGCTGTGAAATTAGGACATAACATTCTGTTTTCAGTATATAGGCTGCAACATTGTTTCTTTTAGGTTTTGATTCCTTACAGAAAGAGATGTCTGCCATTCATCCTCATTAACAGTTTGCAAGTACAAATAAAAGTCAGCTGTGGATGGAATATTATGACGGCTTCCCCTATTCAGGACTTGATGCACTTACATGTAAATAACACCGAAAAAAAAAATCCAGACATTTGGTACTTACATATGTCTAATTGTCCAACATGTTGGATAAATATTATTTGAGACTCTTTTCAGTAACTTGTTTCTGTGAAAGATAATGCCTAATCTTACTACATTTGTTATTTCAAAGTCTACCTAACTAAGTTTGTTATTACAAGTGCAGAGTAGTGAGCAATTAATGCTTCATTTTGAGCCTTCTCAAATGGAATTAATTAGGCTTGCATTTTCTATATTGAAATTGTTGAAGAGAAGACTGAAAAGCTCAGAGCAGCTGCAGAATTCAGAAAGGACGAAGAGCTGAACTTGCACTGAAGATATGATATTGCCCCAGCTTTGCTTCCATCTGTGAATACAACATCTGCTTTTGAGGAAGTGAAATGAGAAACTGCATGAATCAATATAAAGATGGTTTCTATTTCCAAGTGTAGTCCAGGGCATAGTATTTGTGAAAGAGCATTGACAGGAGGGTTCCATTACTAATAGAGCACAATTTTAAATTCAACATCATGATTAATGAGGAGGCTAAAGAAACAGATATAATTATTATGTTGTAATTTGGTATCCTTTCATAATAATTGCTAAGGTAAATGACATGTTACTCATCCACATACTCACTATCTAGCGAACATCATAACTCTAACTATGTATTAATAAATAAAATGTGCTTTGCCCCAACAATTTTAGAATAAATAATCAAATATTCTTCTTTATATTATTTTAAGTAGCCTTCAGTACTTGTATCCCATCCATTAACCTCAGGTAGCATTCCTATTCCTGCTTCCCATATGAAATCCTAAATGGCAAAGCATGCCATATAACAAATTTATACTGAGGTGCTCAGTGTCACCCATGAATTAATTCACTTCTGCATCAACAAAACCTTCCCTGACCTGTCTTTAAGCTAGTAGTCATCAGTACTGCTCCTCTCTGGAAGAATGGTCTGTATTCTCTTTTCCAGTGCCTAGTACTTGCAGAAAAAACAAGATTTAATGGGGATGCATCTCTTTCTAGTATGCACCACACCAACTTTCTACACAAACAAAGTCAGCTGATGCTTCAGCCCTTTTTATTAGCCCCATCTTGGGCAGAGTAGTTGGTTTTGAGGCGCCAGGTTCATTGGAAACCAGAAATTCATGGATATGTTAACAAAGACAGGCCCTGTCCCAAGGACTTGACACAGACTAAGCAAGCTTTGTTACAAAAGCTTAGTTTGGAAGGAATGTATAATGGAAGAAAAACTGCATTTACAGTTTTTGCATCGTGCATTCAAAACAACTTCAAAGGCAAAGTTGTTCTTGGTTGTGTCCAATACTTATTACATATCAAGCATATAAAAAAACATCACCATGGTTTAAAATGTGTTTACATGTGTGCACACATTGCAATCTCACCCTCCAGGGAACTACTATGTTTTCTTGAAAGTTTATAGCTCACAATTACCGGAGCCCAGTGACTTACATTTTCCTAGCAGATTTCCAGGAGGCCGCTTTCGGCTGCTGCTCCTGACGAGCCCCGGCGTTCCAGCTCCCTTGCTAGGCTGAGGACACGAATGTAAACAAGCATCTCCAAGGTTTCCCTAGTTCCTTCGTGGAAGTGATGGGATATTGAAAAATGGAATAATGAGGAATTTCACCAGCTGAAAGATTCACAAGCATTTGTGCCTTTCAGATGGCCCAGCTGTTCCCTCTGACATTAAATGGGAGGGCCAGGGCTCAAATCTGTCTGGCATTGTGAATGATTGTTGAAAATGTTGACCTTGGTAGTGCAGCACTAGATGCTGAATTTCCATACTGAAAGAAGCCTGAAGTGATATCCAGGTCAAGGACACAGGCAGGAACATGAACTTTGTTTTATTTGGGGTGACAGGAGGAGTGAAAGGAACATAATGGTCAATATATGCATCTTTCTTTGCATTTGAAAATAAACATTTCTGCTGTCTTTGAAAACCAGGGTATCAGATTGAGCACTTTCTCTCTGAAAGGCTTCCCATAAAACTCCATGTCTGTAGACTTCAGCTACTACTTCCTTCTCTGGCTCAAATGATGGAAATTTGTCTTCTGTTTTGTTTCTTTTGCCTGAAATTTAATCTGCACACGCAAACCCTTGATCAAAACTGAATGCTAAAACAATTCTGCCACTCTCCTTTGCACGAAATAATGCTTACTCACAGAAATTCTCCTTTTGAAGTTGCTTTGTAGATAGATAGTCCAGAGAGCTAAGAGATATTGTAATTTTTGAGCAAAGGCCATATTCTGATGTCACCAGATATGGTATTTCTGAATAGTCTTTTATGCTATTTTTCACTTCAGGGTTCTGTAAGAGTTAAATTTTTTTTTTTTTTTGGTATATAAAGAGAACGAGAGAACCTCAGGGGTTCAGAGGGATTTTTGAGAAGGGCAACTATGAATCCTAAAAACACCAGTGGAAAGAAATACTGATTCACTAAACAATGCAGTTTAAGACAGAAGACACAATTAACTGTCTGCATTTTCCTCCTAATATTCATAAGACATGACCAAGTATATAATTTCCAGAGTTTTTAAATAGCTACTTATTTAGATCACCAGAAAATGGCCCCATCCCACATAGGATGCAAAAACCCAGTGATCCACTATTAAATGAAGCTGTTCCAGATAAACTGTGAGCCAACTGACCCTGGAAATTTAGTACCCAAGTTGCGTGACTCGAAAATCTGTTCAAAGCAAGGCATGGCTGCAGGCCTTGACTGTTGTACTTTAGTAGCCATAGTAACGTGGTCTCTGGAGACCTAATGCTAGTGAATTTTCCTTTATTTCAAGGAAGAGTAATAAGAGAAATGTGCATTGGAACTCGTTCTCTCTCTTTTTTTTTTTTTCCTCCTCCTTATTTTTACTATGCCATGACCTTGACCAAAATATCTTTGAAGTATTTTCTGGCTGATTTTCTGCTACGAGACCAGGAAAAAAAAAATCAGGATATATAAAGGATCTTGCCAAAGGAAGTCCTATCTTCCTCAAAATATTTGCCTTCATTCCCAAAGAGAATCTCTTGACTAATAAAGTTTCAAAAACTTCTTAATGGAAGGAACTGATAACTTTCATCTCACAGCTACTGCAGGCACCAGAATAATATCATACTTTCTTTGAACTGACAGATTAATTGTTTTTTTGTTTCAGTAGCAGGTGCAGCTTTTCGTGAGTACATAATTGGATGTACATGTTTTTTCAAAAGAACACAAGCCCCTATCTGGTGCCAAGCTCTCTTTTCTTTTTTTCATTTGGGAAAAAAGTCCCACATGATTTCATTTTTAAAGTACAATGTAGAAAACTCATGTAAGTGTTTTTAAAAAGCCAAATACAAACAAACAAATGTTCACAATACATACTTAAGTCTGTCTCACATGTTTCAGCTATTATTCTGGATTAGAAATTCCATCTGTCATTGAATCCATATGGTTTGCCAAATGGCAGTTTAAAACCATGTATTTTTTGCAGAGTTGAAGTTAGTTGTTTTCTCTTGTAGAAGTTTTAAGGTCCATACTAATAGTTTTCCGTGTTTGTTTCTATGTGTGCATGTGTAAGAATATGCAATATTGCAAAAAAAATTTAGTTTGCTAGTGAACTGCGCTGATTGAAACACCCTTGTTGTACACAAAGCAAATACCACCAACATTGAGTTGTGGAGTTTGGTTATTTCCCCCTCTAAACACCAGAGCCCCATTTACACTGTCCATTATTTCTGCTGAGAGGATTAAAGTGAAATGAGAAGAGCTGCCTTTACTTCTCTGCGCTGTCCCTCAGTGTTCAGGGCAAACACGTGCTTTCATGAGGAGTGTGAACTGCCCAGGTATGAGGCTGGTCCACGTCCTCTTTTGTATTTAATTTCCCCAGGTTGTCCATTTCCCAGGCACATGGCTGCTGTGGCTCTGACACAGCACACCTCCTCTTCACTGGCAATGAGAGAAAGCTATTGCTGAGAATTTTATTTCAATAATGGAGAATGTTTAAAAATCATAAGTGGAGCCATATACTTTGCTGTGACGTTTAATGTGAGATGTGGTAACTTAGAACAAAAAAAGCTGGGAATAGTTTTCACTCATTCTTGTGGACTGAAGCTGTCTCTACTACTCAGTCTAACAAGTCACTAGGCTTCTGGCCAGAAAAATGGAAAAACCTCTGTGCAGTGTTACTGTAAAGGATTTCAGTATGGAGTTGTATTTGGTACCTGAGAGATTTATCTGAGAGGTTGGAAAAGGTATTTTCCTACTGATTTGCCATCGCCATTAGTCACTCGGGGAGGGTAAGGTGCTAGCAAACACCCTCCTCCTTATCCTCACCTCTGGAAAGTAAATAAGTAAAGTATGAATCCCATCCCAGCTCTGACTCCATTGAGAGAATCTTCTGTGTTACAGATGTCTGTTTTCTCACTGAACTAGTTTAGGGTAATACTGAGAAAGCAGAAGAGTTTACAGGTGTGGATGAGACTCACTGGTGTAAAGTTTTACTTGATATGCAGCTTGTCTTTTTTTAATATGTCTGAAGCAGCAGGATTCCCAGCTAAAATTAATCTGGAGACATGGAATTTGTGTTAATCCTCAACTTTGTCATGTGGCTCCATAAAAGTTGTTTTTGCACCAAATTGGATTTTGATTTCCCTGCTTGCAGGGCAAAGAATCTGATGCCTGCAATTGGGGTAGTGAAAACCAGGGGGTGCTTATTTAAGAGATATAACCTCAGGAGAGGACACCAGCACTTTGAGACCAAACCAAAAACAAAGCAGGGGAAGTTTGGAAAACTCTTCATTTACATACATGCTGCAAATCCACAATTGTTTCTGGCTTAATCTAAACACATGGCTCCTTGAACTTTTCCTCCTCTTTTTCTTCCCGCTTCCTCCCTCCCACCTCTTTCTTAATGCCTACTCCAACCTCACAGATGTAGTTGCCAGTACACTGATCTGAATCCCTGGAAATACACATGGTCCCATTTCCCTTTCCAATTTTTAGGAACTCATGCACCTAGTCCAGCCCAACTCTAGCTCTATGGAAAAAAATGTGTCAAGAAAAACCTTCCTGCTTTCCACTGTGGGGGATCAAGTCTTACATTTTAAGGGTAGAGACTGATCTCTTATATATGTGTCTAGGCCTAAAGAGTATGTAAGACTAATTTTTGAACAGATGAATTTATCTCTTGATTCATACAAGCAATCCTTGACAAAGGCAGATATTCCTCCAGGGGCTGAAAAACTCCAGCTTGCCTGCAGGACAGTTGGAGGGTACATTTTAAAAATGTTCAGCATGATCATTTATAGGATTCTTCGATCAAATTCAGATCTTGTGGTCTTTGAAGCTTAAACAATAAAAGTAGGGCTTGGTGTATCACTTTGCATAGCTTAAGAACTTTTATTTAATTAAGCACATTTCTTTCATTTTTAAAATGTTCTTAACTTCTACCTGGTCCTGTTTCATGGGCAGGACTCGAGGTCTTTCAGAATATGCCTGGTAAGAGGCACAGAAAAAAGGGAGCTCCCTTAAGTGCCCCACAGTTATCTTTATGGAAAATTTTAGTCTATCCAAATTAAAAGGCCTGCCAGATGTTCAAAATGTAATAAAATACCTAACATCACATCACTGATGGTTTCATTGTTATGAAGACAAGTCCAAAGAGACAAGATGACAAAAATGCTTTCTTGTCTCCATTTGACGTTGGAAATGTATATGACAGATACCATCCATGGAGGTTCCTCTCAGTGCAGTGAGAGGTGCAGATGTGAAGATACAGAAATCTTGACACACCATCTTCTGGTTGGTGAGCTGCTGGGACAAATTTGGGCATTATTTAGAGCAGGAAATGGCACCAGTTGAGCAAGTCCTTGTGCTTGAAGAGTTGACAAGGATAATTAGTATTCAACTCAAGCACAACTAGGCAGAGATCACTCTTATTCTGCAAGGGATCTGCACCTATGGAGCTGACCTGGAGCAAAACAAGATTTGCCATTGACTGTTCTTAGCACTGACTTATGGTCAGTGTTGACCTAATTGAATCACTTGCTGCTATGGCCAGTGAAGGCTCCCCGCTACTTCTCTGAAGTCATTGATGCACAGGTTGCTCAAGGCACAGAGCCTCTGGCCAAGTGTGGTCCCACGGGGCCACGTTTCCAAAGGTGCTCCACATTTATGATGGGAGCCAAACCTTCTGAGGAGGTCAGTCTATTGTGCACTGAACTCTTGAAATTCTGCCCACCATTGTCACAGTGGGAACAGCTTTCAAGCAGACTTGGAAATCTGGTCCTGATTTAGGAACCAAAAAGAGAACCAAGCTCACAAGAATATGTCAGTGTATCTGGTTACTGAGCAATTGAAAATCTGTCCTCACTGTGTTTCAGGATTAACTCAGGATTAATAGGCACATTGAGAGTAAGGTGAAGCAAGGATAATAATAATAATATAGCAGTATTTCAGCAACAGCTATTTGAACTGTAATCTCAAAGACCTCCAAACCACCACACAAAAGGATCTAGACTGCCTTGGAGTGCAAGCCTGCTGGAGTAAAGATATGTTACCAAACCTTTATCAAGGGAAGAGAGGCAGAATTAGTCAGTCCTTGTGCAGCTGGGGACTGACTTTTTATATTCATGGGGACTGACTTTTTATATTCATTGCATTTATGCAATTATGTTCTGTATTATTTTTATAGCAGCTTAAGAAAAAAGCCATACAAAAAAAACCATACAGATCCAGTTTTAAAGTCATGGTTAAAACAGCACATGTATTTAATTTTCCCTTTGGATGTTATTATATTAAATGTATTAATGCATATATATTTAAAGCAATTATTATGGAATGTGCAGTTTTAAATTAAAAGGGAAAACAAAGTAGTTGGGACTTGCTATTAAACTTTTAATTCTATGAATTAATGAGCAAATATAATTATGCAGACCATTAAGCAGACAATAAGCTAGCAATGTAATATGGTTGGTATACTGTAATTAAATATTTTAACTTTTTTAGAAAAGAAAGAAAGCATGTTCCAGGTTGTTACTCATTTTTCATGGTAGGAAAGAATTTAGTGTCTAACTTTTTGCAGAATGAGTTTTTTTCTTTCCTAGGATATTCTTAAATTGGTTGCATTGATGCTAATTTTATTCTTTATCTTCTGATTATCTTTCAATGTACTTTATTTTCCTTTTTCAGTCACTGAATGGTTTTGCCTTGGTGGTGAGTGCAGATGGAATGATATTCTATGCATCATCGACAATTGTGGACTATCTAGGGTTTCATCAGGTAAATGTACTCAGAATTACTTAGAATACCCAGTCACTGACATTGTATTGACTTTCTTGCCAATACACATATTGTCAATAATATAACTTCTGCTATTATTTGTAAATGCAGCACTGTATGTTGCATGCCTTTGACTGCTGATTAGACATACATTTACTGAAATAAAGTTATTTTACTATACCATCTCAGACTAATTTTTTTTGTCAATCTGACAGGTGAAGATTTATTTCTTGCAATTTCCTTTTATAAGGCTTTTGTTAGCAGAAACATGATCCATTATAAAACTAAGATTTAGTTAGAAGTTTCTTTACAATTTCAATATAAGATGCTGATTTTCTAGGCTGGCTGGCTGTGTGTAATAAATATATTCTAAAGTCACAGAATAACAGAACCACACAGCTGGAAAGGCCTCTGGAGGTCATCTAGCCCAACCTCCTGCTAAAACACATTGAGCTAGAGCAGGTTGATACATGACTAATCAAGCTTTGAGTTTCTGTGACCCCTCTGGAAGATGTGTTCCAGTGTTTAGCCACCAAGACTGTAATTTTATTTTTTTTTTTGCTTATTATTAATTCTCTGCTTCCCATGTTGCCACTTGTGTCTGTTGCTCCTTGCCCTCTCACTTCTGAGAAGAGTCAGCCTTTGTCTTCCCTTCCCCTGCTCATCTGGTTGATGTAGAGAGCAGTACATTCTTTCTGTGGTTTTCCCTTCCAAAGGCTGAGCAAACCCTGTTCTTCTCTCCTGAATGTGCTCCAGCTCTCTTAAGTGTCTCGGTAGCACTCTCCTGGGCTCATTTTCACATTCTAATATTTTTCTTTTCATGGGGTACCCAAAATTAAGAGAGAAATTTACCTTTGCTGAACTTCCTGAGGCTCCTCTCAGCCTGTTTTTACCAAGGAGCTGCCTTGCCCTCCCCAGCTAAGGGAGGCGCCCTCTATAAACCTGCTGAGCATTCATTCTATCCCAAGATTCCTTAGTCAAGAAATTAAGGAGGGTTTGTCCCAGCATAAATCCCCGCGGGATGACGCTGGTCATCACTTGCCAGTTGGATGTTTATTAGTCACATTTACGTATGTACAAAAGAGTTCAGAATAGAAAGAATCATCTTAGGATGTGAAGGGAAAAAGCAGATGTTGAGAAGGAGGGGTCTTTGAAACAACTTTCCTCATCAAAGCTGCTCTGAAGGTGTCCTACACCTGCCATTATTTTAAGCAAAGTATCAATCTACAGATAAATGGCTGCCCCTCTACAGTTACTAATTAACCATTCCTTGTTGTAATTGTTTCAGACTGATGTAATGCACCAAAACATATATGATTACATCCATGTGGATGACCGCCAGGATTTCTGTAGACAACTGCACTGGGCCATGAATCCTCCCCAGATGTTCTCGGGACAGCAACTACAGCCAGAAACAGGTGGGATTGTGCATGTTGGTTGGAAACACAGGCACCACTGTTCAGAGGTCAAATTGCACTCCACTTATGCCTGTATCTCTATCTCCAGTCAGATTCTTCACTGGAAAGATGCATAGTGGCCATTTATTTATGTTATTTTCTCAGAGATGACATTTCTTCTGATCCTGGGCATTTATAAGGCAGAGTGCTTAAGCCTCTGGTGCTACAAAGTTGTTTCCTTTGCTTTTCTCTAATGTGCCTACACATATTCTTACACACTCAGAATGAGCAGCATCAGTTCTTCATACTGCCAAAATTTTGTTGGCAACAGATTAGGACATCAATAGTCCTCTCATTGATGCAAGAGATTTCTGTATAGAATAACCATGGAAGCGTCATTTTCTGCCATTTGTTTTCCCATGCAAAATGATGTAGACAGGAGCCTTCTGAAGAACAAATAGGTTTAGCAATGCACCTTTTCTTCTGAGGCTATACTTCCCTAGGATGGGAATTGGATGCCTGCCCTCAAAGTTTCTCCTACACGAGATGTTAAGCTGAAATCACAAATACAGAACTTACAATCAGGTTGAAATTGTTAACATTATAAAGTATTATTGATCCCAGCAAAATGTATGCATTTCACCAGAAGGTGAGGTAGTAATTGTGGAAATAAATTAGGAAGTATAGTCACCAGGTGAGTGGGGAGAAACTTGCAAGAAATCCTTCAGCAACCTCTACAAAATCCTCAGGAAGACAATAATGAAACTTTGGTGGAATTTCTTGCATTTCCTGAAAAACAGTTTCTGTGTTTTACAGAAGAGTCTTATAAATATCTGAGGAGCTTTGCAAGATTTCATAGGAAGTATGCAGGAAACAAGCAAAACAACATGCACTATTACTTCAAACTATAAAATCTACAAATATTTGGAATTTTCATCCTAATGTATATTGTGAAGAATTTCAGGTCTCGAGTTCATAGTTTTGTATTAATACTTGTGTCTTTTGGAAAATTGCTCAAAAAACTGCGCTTGTACAAAAAAATCAAGGAGGTGCAACACCTGAACATTAGCTAAAAATCTACATTTTTTTGTTCTGTTTTTTTCCTAAGATTATAATTTTTCCTTATTTTGCTCTCCTGTCTAATGCATTTTCTGTGATCTCTGATCTCAAAACCAGCAACATCTGTTACTCTGTTTTGCATCATTAAAAATCACAAAAACTCACGAAATAAAGTCCAAATTTCTGAAGAAACTCACCCGAATCCCATTGCAGAGCTTTTATTTTTCTTTTGTTAGAGCATGTGCAGATGTATCCATACATAACACGATTGAATATTTGCCCATCCATAAAGCAATTTTTAGCAATTTCCGTAACAGCTTCCTCAACTGGCTACAGAACATTTTCATTATTTCTTAGTGTGATCTGATATATGTTGCCTCCACTGTTGTTCCTAGGGGAAGAATATATTCTCAGTAAATTGTTCAAAGCACAAGAGAATGACAGCATGACAACAGATTACTCTTCCTTTTTAACTCGCTGTTTCATCTGTCGAGTTCGCTGCTTGTTGGACAGTACTTCTGGATTCCTTGTAAGTACAATTTAGTACTTAGATCACTGTAGGCATGACATAATAGACTTTAATTACTTCATATGAAAAATTTTTCAACATAAATATTGTGGAAATCCATGGACAGGATACACTTTTCTTTTGCTGTGCATTAACAAGAAACACCTAGGATAATTACTAATATATGTAAAGAATGATGGGAGGACAGAAAGTTGTAATATTTGAAATGGGAAGACTTTAAAAATTTTTATGTTTTCAACTCTTTTTGACAATATCTGTCCTCAATTTGTACTGGGCATATCACGAGGGTGGCAAGTCTGAATTTCAACAGTTAACATTTAAGCCCAAAGTATTTGCTTTAAGGAGAAGGAAAAATAATGATCTGGTTTTTCCTTTTGTAAGGAATCCTTTAATAATAAACCCCAGAATTAGAAAGTCTCTCGCATGCTCCATACTAGGAGCAGTTCACTTCTAGAAATCACTTCTTCTCCATTTCCTTAGTAAGGACCAATGCTGTTTCTACTTAGGGGAAACTCCAGCACGTGCAAAGAAAATGAAGCTACCAGCATGAGATTGAGAAATGCAAGTTCTGTCTCAGATGCTCATTTGCTGGAAGGCTGTGGGTCTCAACAGCCATCATCTCTGCACCCCTGCTTTAATCTCGTAGCTCTGGAAAATGCCTAACTCAAATGGGCTGATTTTTCACTGGGCGTTTTTTGGTAGTTAATTTTTTCACTGAGAGGCAGCAGCTTGCTATTAACTTGAGCCCTGCTTTCTGACTACACAGACATTTGAGGCAGGGATGGACGGTTCCTTCCAAGCTGTGCACTCTCTATGTGGCTATCTTGAGCCTATTTTTTTCCTTGGTACCTGTCTGCACCGCCCTTGGGTTGTGCCAATCTGTAAACTTCCCAGAGAAAGTGCAGAATAAGAGGAAAGAACTAAGAAATCTTGCTGGAGAGAACAGAGCATGGAAAAATAATGGTTCCAGCTTCAGTGAGGTACGGAGGAAACAACTCGGTGTTTGCACCACTGTACGTGGCCCGTTTTGGCAAACAGAATGTAACACAGAACTTCTACTGCTGAGTACACGAGAGAGAAAAAACTCTCAACCAGCCTCAAAAGTCTCATCTTACTGTTGATAGTACCTCCACCCACCCTGTCTCTGAAATGGCATGATTTAAATTATATGAAGAAAATGAAATTTGTAGTTTGAATTGCTGATTCAAAACTGGGTTTGGTGTTAAATGACAGAGTCTATAGGTTGTATTACTATTTTAAATGTTTGTACACTAAATGCTTAAGTTGTTGGGTTTTTTCTCTTTTTTTCCTTTTTTTTTTTTTTTTTTTAATGGGGGTTTTTGTTTTGTGTTTTTGGGGGTTTTTTTTGTTTTCTTTTGGTTTATTTTTTATACCAGACAATGCAGTTCCAAGGCAAACTAAAGTTCCTCTTTGGACAAAGGAAGAAGTCGTCATCAGGAACAGTATTGCCACCTCAGCTGTCCTTATTCTGCATAGTGGTACCACTTCTGCTCCCTTCTGTGACAGAGATGAAGATGAAGAGCCTGCTTGTGAGAGCAAAACACAAAGCTGACGATGCAGCAGCAGCAAACACAAAGTATTTACAAATTAATCTTTTGGCATTTAGTGAAGATTATGGGCTATTAAGCATGTAAAAACCACAAATTATGTTAAATATCTCTCCATTTTAAAACTCTTTCTTAGAAAAGTGAATAATTTATCTGGATTTACTATTGAATACAAAATAAATATAATGCAATTACTATAATAGAGCATAATACAATGCAAGATGATGCAATATATTGTACTTTATTTACAATACCTGTTAAGTAATTTATTTCAATATACAAAATTTTATATTAGAAATGGAACATTAGGATATCTTTCTAACCTTCAAAAGTTACCAATGCAGTAAGGCAGCTGTAAAAGTGGAAAAGAAAAAATATTTTTACTGCGAGCTTTCTAATGTCAGTATCTTCTGCTAACACAATTATTTCGACTTGGGCATTTTGGTAACAAACAAAGGAAAAGGGGGACTTCAGAAAGCTGAATGTCTGTATGTGGGGGGGTGTGTTCACAAAGAGCCTAATGAGTTGTATTTGGTGTATGCATTTATCTTTCAACAGAAGTTTTATGAACATGTAAATTTGCAATGCACTAAATGGCTTGGGGGTGATCATTTGGTAGCAATCACAAAAGATCAGGACAGATTGTTTTCAGACTCATCTCCTTCCTAACACTTATTTTTGTTACTCTTCTATGGCAGAATTTGTTGACATTTGGGGCTAGGATCGTATGTTCTCTTTTTTGCTTAAATGTAACCTTACAGTAATGAGTTCTATTGCTGTGAAGAAAAATGCTCATCAGTATCACTGACAGTACCATAATGTGGTTTTTAATTAGATTATGCTTGTGTGTGTGTGGATTCACTATCCAGATGTATAATGTGGTTCTAGGACATACAGACTAAATTGCTGGAAGTCTGATATAATGGCCTATGCAGGCTTTTGGAATTGAGTTGGAAAGTCATTTCTACTTGCCAGTTTTTCCACTGGCCCAGGAGAAATTAACTGATGATCAAAATTGAGCTCTTAATAGAGAAGTGCTTTACTACCTGACTGGACAGTGGCCAAGGATCTGACAAGAATGAAGCAACCATTTATCTTCAGCGTTTCCTTTGGTTCAGGCCTGAAGTATTGTAGCCAAGGATGGTGGGCAGATTTACACAGTCTTTTTTTTTCAAGGGCCTTAATGCAAGGAAGCATTTGTAATTCTGTATTACAGACAGTGCACCCTTTTAAAGCCCTGATTGAAGCATTTTCAACTGAAGATTGGAAGAAATACATTCAAATCATATGGTGCTTATGGCACATTGAAGTAATGCCAGCTCTTAAATGCATTGTTGGTGTCTGTGATGTACGTACCTCGAACGTAACTTGAATAGGAAGAGCAGAATATACACAGCATTTGTCTCAATTCCAGATGAAATTTATTTTTCCACATATAGTAAGTCATGAACAGAATATTCCTAAACATAACTATTCCTCTTAATTGAATACAGAACTCCATGCACACACTAGCTGGAGAAACCAAATGATGCAGGAAAAAGATAATTATTTAGTGCTAGTTACTATATACTTAAACCAAACACCTTTGCTAATGGCCACCAGCTTGAAAATCATATCTTTTAGAGTCTGTGATTCTAGAGTCTGTGTTTTCATTCACTGACAAGGAATTTGCCACATTTTCTTCCCTCTACAGCTCCAGTTCAAAAGGCACTTCAGGACTTTGTGAAGCAACAGAATTATATGGAAGAAACAATCACCACGAAGGTGCTGCCTTCACTAATGCATTACAGATTGCTGAAAACCAAATCAAAGGTACTGCTAAGTACTTCTAGATTATATACAGTTTATGGAAAAAGAACCTCCTCTTTTATTTTCTCCTGATAAATTTTTCAGGTTTTGGTCCCAATGCTGTCTTTCTTCTTCTTCTTCTCTCTAGCACCTCTTCTTTAAAAAAATACAAAAAATTGTCCACCTCAAAAGATAATGCAGAGTAAGTCTGTGATTTCAGAGGGGGTAGAAAATTTACAGAGAAATAAACAATCACGGTAAATAGTAAATAGTCAATAAATAGTAAAAAAAAAATTATTCTTTTACATTGAGTAAAAGAATACTCAATGTATGCTTACCTAAAAGTGACAGCACTGAATTCAATAAGTTTATGCAAAAATCCTGATAATTAATAACAATATCTATTCCTCTTTGATGAAAACTGGAAGATATGTTACAAATGTTAGTTTTCCCCAAAGATTAGAAGACAGAGGAAAATTAGAATGCATTGTCTTTAAAACTCATGATGTGCCCACAGCTTTGACTCATGCTTTTTCAATGTTTGGCTGTGGAAAAATTATGAGAGTCTAGGCTCTATTTCAGATTTTACAATGGATAAAATTTTGATGGTAAGTCTATCCCACTGGGCAATTTCTTCTTGAGCAGAGTTGGACTCATCCTTCTATCATATCTGCTGGAAATTTTTATTGTCTTTAAAATCATTCCTCTCTTATAGCTCCATTTTTCATGAACATTTTTTGTGGGTACTACTACTGAGATGAAAATATTAGAAGGAATGACTATTACTGTAAAATCCTTGGTTACAGTTTAAGAGCCTTACTAGACTTTTCAAATATTAGTTTTAAGATGGATTTTGCTTCATTTTGTGACATATTTTAGATTGTAGTTTCCTATGCTGATGCTTCTAGGCTAACAAAGAAGTCTTTGAACGTTTGCAGTTTAGCTAACAAAAACCACTTAATACTGCTTGTATTAAAATATTTTTTCTTTTAAATTATATAGCAAAGAATAATGGAGAAAATGGCATTTCTCTAGTCAAAGTACAAACAAATGAGGATCACTGGGTCTGGGTTCAAGCTAACACTCAGCTTCTGTATCGAAGTGGTTGTTCAGAATATGTCCTTGCCCAACAGCAAATGTTAAAGTAAGTATATTTTCCAGTACCAAAAAGAGAAAAAAATAGGAAAATGAATGCATTCTTTTTGTATGAAATCTTTCAAAGGGCTGTAGTGACCTAAGAGAAGAGATGAATGAGAAGAATTTAGTTTACTTATGTTATGGAAATCTATTCCTGTCTTGGAACATATGGAATGGCAGTTACAATCTTAAACAATATTTATTTTCTGTCTTCAGCCATTTCTTCTTCTGAAGTTGAGTATGCATATCCATTGCACAGAAATAAATATATTTTTAAAATATTTGTCCTTCTTGCACAAAAAAAACCGTATTTTGGATTTTTTTGGTTTGCTTTATGTTGCAGCTGAATCTAGTGCCCTAGTTTTTCTGCTTATCAGCATTTGACTATGTTAAGTTTTTTTTTTCCTTCATGTAAGACAGTTGAGCTCATGTTTTCAGTTGTGCATGTGCAATATAATCTAAAGAAGGGTGCTCATGTTCATTGTGTGCTTTCATTCAGACACATCTAGGTTTTTTCCTGTAGGCTCAGTCACAGAGTAACTAATCTCACAGTAAACTAATCTCACAGATTTGCATTGAGAGAGAGTTTTTGGATGAGTTTTACCCTTTCCTCTCAGTGGGCTTTGCATCCTTCCCCCATGGGACTGTCTGTTCCAGTTCCTGTGGCCTTGCTGAAGTATCTCTTCAAGCTGGTCTGAGGGAAGAGATAAGAGAGTGGACTCAGAGAGCAGGGCCGGGAGTTTTATGTAGCCACCATCTGGCCCAGTGTTAAAAATGTGGCTGTTATCCCAGCTTTTTCCTTCAAAATGCCTTGCAGGTAGAAGAAATGAAAAAAGTCTTTGCACTTCCAGAGTAGATATTCCTTGCAGGGGGTGTATCTCCCAAGATCCACATGAATAGCAGGGGAACTCTCACCTGAGGATGCGCTAGCTTTTTACCTTTACTGGGATGGCACAAATATAACCTTGCTGTGTCAGGGAATGAATTTCTATTAAGAAGAAGATTAAAAGGGGCTGTTTCTTTTATTAGTTTTTCTACTTCCAACTTGTTTTTGTGTAATTAAGCATGTTTATTTAGTTACATTTTTGCTTTCAGAGAGATTAAAATCCTTCCTTTATGCTTGATAGTTCCCACAGAATGAAGTATAACAAGACTTGGCCTTAGAGATTGTATTCAGTTCTGTCTTGGTCAGCAATAGACTTTGTTTTTGCTACAACTTTTTTTTTTGCTGTTGTTAAAATGTATGCTGTCTTCCAGGAAACATAGACTCTTTTGAAGAATTTTCACTGGATACTATTTTCACTGTAAAATTCTTCACTTGGGGGTTTAGCTTTTTGTGACTATTGCTTTTTGTTCAGTCCTGTGCTTCCCAATTTGACCACTTTCTGAGAAGCACGTTCTGCAGCAAACTTTTATGAGACTATTTGCATCTCAATACGGTCAATAATAAAAATAAGAATACTTAGCAGAGGACTGAAAATATTTAATGCCTCAAAAAAAAAAAAAAAAAAAAAAGAGCGAGAGGAGATATTCCTCTTTCATGGTGTACATTATTACAGTGGGACGTTCTCTCTTTGTAACAACACGGACTCCCTCTACTGGAAAATCCTTTTCTTGCACATTGATTCAAGGAAACACAAGGAAATATTGAGGTCAGTACTCAAGGGAAAAGTTCCCTTGTGAACGAAGAAAAAGCCTTCTAAACCCCTGAGTAGCACTTCAGGTTTTCATACGCAGTTTCCTACTGAAATGTCTGCTTCTTGCTTGGAGATGCATGAGGTGGTTTTGTGGCACTTGATTTGGGAGTCAGCACATTAGTGAATTCAGGACCTAAATCTCCGGATTTGGACCCCAGTTCTGAAAACAGCTGCTTTGGGCATGGAAGTGCTCAGGCAACACTCTCTGCCAGTGTTCTTCTTTAAGGTTGAGTACTTCAGCTGGAGGTCATGGAAAATTTATTCACTGGCCATCTTAGAAAACAAAAGGCAGCATAAATTAAGTTAGACATATAAAACAAACCTACACCCAATATGAACATCTGTGACTATTTGGTTATTTAATTTGGGCATTTTATTTCCTCTCAGCTGTGTTCTTGAAATGTAAGACCCCCACAGTTTTCCCTCAAATCACTCTGATCAGAAAGCTCTTATGTGTCCAAATAATTCTTTGTTAACAAAATATATCTCATTTAAAATACTACTTGTATTTTGTCTCTAGAATTTTCTACACACAAATAATATTTAGATATATTTTAAGGGAAGAATAAAAGTGTAAGGGAATTAGTGTATTGTACTACAGATTTTAGGTTCTTTATTGAACTGTGTGCCTGAAATGGAAGAACAATGCATGAATTCACATGAAGCAATGCCTCAGAAAGTTAGCTGTGCACAGATATTGACACCCAGCTGCAGGCACACTCTTTTGTTCTCTCAAGCAAATGCAAAGATTATGTGCACAAGAGTGTGAGAGTTCCGTATTTAGGACAATATAGGGCTTGTAATGCATGTTGAGCCACTCTGTATCACAGAAAACAACAATTTAGAAACATCTGATTGACCTGTCTTCTCTTTTCTACTCTTTTTGAAAGGGAAGAAGATGAACAACTGAAGATACTGAGTGGTTTTGCCAGTTTGAAAGGAAACCTGGAGGGGCTTTCCTATAACAGTGCCATTGAAACTCTGGGCCAGTGGAAGCATCTTAACTGGGCAGCAGTGAAGAATGAACAAGATAATGTAAAAGTGAAGTTTGAGCCTCATACTAATGGTGAGTGTTTTATGCAGGAGGAACCTCTCAGCTCTAACACATCACTTTTAGGCATTCAAAACAACTGCACCACAAACAGTAGCTGGACTTTAAGAAACTCCAGCTCTTGTTCTATGAGCCAGAGAATGAACACGTGTCCAAACAGGAGAGCTGGGTCATTCTACAACAGAGACCAAAACTTCTTAAATCTGGCATCAGCTTGTCCTTCCCACTGGGGGAGCGCAGAGAACGGCCAGTGCTACTCGGGGCTCCCGCAGCGCTGTGCAGAGAGCTATGCCACAGACCACGGGAAGCTGCAGAGACCATTCACATCCTCAGAGTCTCTCTATGACACAGCCACTCCCTTGGAGATGCCCATCAAAACAGAATACGACTCTGACTCTGAAAACATTGCTGACAACTACCTGCAGAGCCGAGCCTGGCTGGATGAGAGCGGCGCGCTGAGGAAGCAGGGCCCCGGCTATCCCAGCAGAGTGCACCTCAAAACGGAGCCAGACCTCTGCCAGCCAGCCTTGCCTTGCCAGAAGCCAAGGCACTGCCTTTACACGCCCCATAACTGGCAATGCATCGTAGCAAATCACCCCAACAACCTGAACTTGAACAGAGCTGGCAAGGGCTCACGGAACAGGGAGGTGCCCCCCTTTTGCCCTCAGAACTCCTCCGTGTGTTTGGAAAGCATGCCCGACCTGCCACACGCACCTTGCTACGGCCACTTCTACAGCCCCAGCCCAGGGGAGGAGAAGGAGCAGATTAATGAGGTGTTCAAAATGCCATGTGAATTTAAAAACCCCTGCTTGGTTCAAGCCATCAAGCGTGAGCCCCTGGATTCTCCACCATTGTCCAGCAGTGGACAGAACAGAGTACACGCGAGCTTCCCTGAAAATACATTAGCAGGTCCTGTGCCTCATAAAACCACTGAATGTACATTTTTGCAATAGATTTTATAACATTTGAAATATTTATAATGTTAAAAGCAAGAAGTTGTAGATTCTTTTCCAGTTGAGTTAAATGATTTACTAAAATCAAAAGCCAGTGGAAAGATTTTGAGAGTGTGTGTGTGGGTGCACCTGTGTATGAAAAGAAACAGACACAGGTACACACAGCCTACCCCTTGCTACTGCCCTTCTTTTAGTGATCTTTGGAAAGAGGGAAGAAAGATAAAACCTCAGGCACAGAAAAATAATCATTACTTGCTGCACAGGTGTACCTGATCATTTTTCCTTATCACCTTTCCTCTCTTGTCTACAGTTCATTAGCAAAGTCTAGCAATTTCTGTTTCCTTTGTTCTCTTTGTTTTTCTCAAGCTGATGTGACGCCTCTGTGCAAATCAAAAATATTTATGGCTTTCAGTGTGGTCAGTCTACCATAAGAGGTTTTGGTTTATAATTATTTTTCTACTCTTATAAGAAGGATCAGCTATTCCTTCATCCCAGCATTAAATTAATGGCAATAGGAAAGGGCTTCCCAACACAACTTCTTAATTTAAAAGGACCACGTAAGTAAAAACAACGACTTGCATAAGTGAATTAGAAATTATTTTACTTCAAACTAAAGTTATTCCTAAGTTTCTTGACTAGTATTCTTTTAGAATCCATATTTTTCCATATTTTTCCATTTCATTGCTATCAGCCTTTCATGTTGCTGCTGAAAGACTGAACAATGGGATGTAATCTACTTCTATAAATGAGTTACAAAATGCTGTTAAGTATACGTGAGAACAAAGTATTTCTCTGATTATTTTCCTTGCTGTTACTTGTAACATCAACAAAGGAAATGCACTTTTTTACTTGATAGTATTTTTTTGACTGATAGCAGCTTGTTAGATGTCGTCACCCTACATCAAAATCAAATCCCACATAAGATTATTTTCAAAACATCCTAGTTTCAATCCCAAAAGAAACCCTTAATCTCACTGAGAGGTACATGTATACCTTTCAAAAGCACTTCAGTGCACTTTAGTGCTTTTGGAAACTGAGTGTATACTTTTCTTTGAACCCAGACAGTAATGCATTTCCACAACAACAACAAAAATAAAGTTATATTTTGGGTTTTGTTATTGTTGTAGTTTGACTCCTGCACTAATTTTTGTTTTAAAATTGCACTATTTCAACTTCATATCAACTTCACCTATAAAACAACCACATCATTTAAAAAAAAAAGTTTGATGTATGTATATGTGCTTTTTGAAAGAAACCCTGTAATGAATGTCTTCTTTTTCAAAATGTTATAAATAATTATAATGTGTTCCTTTATCTGTCAGTCATGAAGGGCATGGCTTTACATGCCAGATGAGTGGCGTAAAATTCTCCCAAATGCTTTAAATATGTGGGATAAGTGAAGTTTTCAGGTAGTGCAATGGTTCTGCACCTGGGAGGCTGCTCTTCTCCAAGACTGACCGTTTCTTCTCATAGAATTTACTGCCTGTACATTAGAGTTGGCAGGTGTAAAGATGTAAAGGTGTAACATTCTCTGCATATTAGTGCTTATGAACTGTGGTATGAAATGCTTCACACTGGACAGTAAAGAGGGGCAACAACATCTTACTGTATCTTGGGCTAAATCTGTCATAGTCCAGCTGACCATATCCAAGCCATGAGAATGTTTCCTTTATTGTGTCTGAGTTTCATCAGCTCCCTGCTGGCCATGTGCTGCCTATTGTTTGAGACAGTCTTGACATCCTTGCTCTAATACTCCTGCCAGTGCTTGCAATGCAATATCAAACCCCATTCTCAAGTGAGACCACAGTGGTGGAATTCACACTGCTCTCCAGTACACTGTCCACATCACATAAACTCAAGCCAAACTGCAAAAATATTTGTGGGCAATCAAACCTGTTCCTCAGGCAGAGTGAGACTGCCATAAATCAGTGTTGCTGCACAACCTCTGCCTCACTGATTCACTATCTACATGATTGCATGCAGCAGTTCTTTAGACTCTCACAGAGTTGCTGTCATGATCCTTTGCTTGGCATGCAGCAGTGGCACTGGAGAACTGTGCTGGTGCCAGACACTACTGTGTGCCTCAGAGCTGCCTGTAGGGTTTGCTATGAACCCTGCAATTTCTCCAGTCCAGCTCCTTGTGCAGCTGCCTGGCAGAAACCAGGTGATGGGGAAACAGGGTAGTGTGGGAACCGATGGCTGGGGGCAGGTGGAGAACACACGTGCATGACCTCTGACAAGCTGCTTGTTCAATTCCACACTTGGAATCACTGTCACACCCCTCTGAATGAGATTACCTGGATTCAGTTTCAGACTGCCTTGCACTTTCTCACATCATTTGCATTGATGAAGTGTGACTCTAAAACCCATTACCTTCATCTGGACATGCTGATGCCATTTTGCACGATGGGTTACGCCAGGTGCAGCTCTGTAGAGGACCAAAAGCCTTGTCTGTGCTTAGAAATACTACCTGCTGTGACCACAGTGGGAGAGCTGTACTAGCCAAGTCTCTGAGTGAAGAAGTAATTTATACTAACAACAGAAATTCCCTAAAGTTCTCCCTGTTATAAAACTCATTCTTTTTTTTTGTTGACATAACTCTATTTGTTCTCAGGCTTTTCTGGCACATATCAGTTAGAATTATTTTTCCAATGTTTCCAACAAACCCAGACACACTTTACACATCTTGATCAATATTACAGAGGTAGGTGAAACTTCTGCATGTAAGGGAATGCAAACTGACACATGAGATGTAATGGGCTCCTAGGTGGATGGATGAATGTGTGACTCAAAAGTGAGAAGTCACCTTCTGACTCCCCACTGTGTAAACGCAGTCATGTTTGTTTCCTTATTATTCCATAAAATCTGGAGAGGAGACAAGAAAAACACACTTATCCTGCACATCAGGATTTTGGCCCACTTAATTTGTGGCTGAGTTCTTACTGCAGGTCTCACGTGAAAAAAATGTGGTATCAGTAGAATTCCTTCTAGTCTAAATTATCACAAATGCAGTACAGCAATCTCCCAAGAACTGGGTTTATGAAGAGATCAGCAGTTTATCCTCTTTTTTGGACAATTGCTAACCATTGCTGGTGGTAAAGAAAGACCAGTTCCTTCTAAGTACTTGCAAAGAACAGAGGAAATAAATGCTTAAAATAATCTCTTGCCATTTGTGTTTAAGGCACAGATTTGCCTTCAACCTCTCCCCACGATATGTGCCCTGGATTGTCTGGACTGAAACCTGACATTGCATTGTACCCTGTTAAATTACCACTGATTTAATCTTATAAACCTTTTTTGTATACAGACATTAATGACCCCCTGGCACTGACCAGTAATTAGGATGAAAGAGAAATTCTTTAAAATGGTTACATTTTCTTAGTGGTTGTTGCTGCTTTGGTATTATTCTAAAAACTAGCACTGAGAAGCAGGGTTTAAGATCTTTTCAGTCAATGGTGTTTAGCTTTTAGCCTTAATGAACTGGTATTTGTATCCCTTCAGCACAGCCCTAAAGTCTATTTTAGGAGCCTTCCAATGCATTTATTGTAGCAACAATAAAAAATTATTCTTGTAGAAGAAATGCCTAGTCAAATGAGTGCCTAATAGGAGCTTGGAGCATTCAGGCTGAAAGAAATGCCTGACTGATTACAGCATTCAAACTTCCTCAGCCATAAACCCTCCAGAGGTTGAGACAGAATGGATTAATGAATTCCCTGATCTTTGGGGAGGGTATATTTTGGTGTGGAAGGTGAGCAGTTCTAAAAGCTGTGAGAAGGTGTTTCCCCCTGGGATGTTACCTGGTCCACATAGAGCAGAGACTATTATCAGCGCTAAAGCTGCTGATTGAGGTCTTGACTTTAGTGAGAATGTGACCTGATTTCAGCTGCCAGTGCACAGCTGTGAGCACCATACAAATGCTAGTCCAACACCACTGAAAGCTACTACTTCCACTGAGAAACAACATGATTTGAGCTAGGGGTAGGCTTGAACAGCAAAAAGAGTGGATTTTCCTGCACTTCCATAGTGACTGAAACTGGGGCAGACCTCCACTGAAGGTAACACTCTAAATAATTTACATTGATGTTAAAATCTTTGGATATCAAAGTAAAGCTTAGCTTCAAAGTTCTGAGTGAGGGCAGCACTGTGTGAGTGGTAAGCTTGTTTCAGTTATCCTGGGTTTGGAGATATAACAAGGGAAGTGAAAGATTAAGGGACTATACCTAATACCATAGGAAAGACTAACTTCCTACATTGTAACATTTAATGCAAAGTTTAAGTCTGTGGTTTTCCCACTCTTTATTGGAAAAGTCATGTGTTCTGAAAGTTCTTACATCTGAGTCTGCTCTGGATGGTATAGGGTAGTCTGACATTTGAGCATCAGTCAGTTCAGTAAGCCTTTGGGTGCTGATCCTTTGATATGATATTGAGATAGGCATGTGCAATTCTTCTGGAAATCCCCAGGGCTTAACAATATTTAAGAGGCAACAAGCCTGAGGGATAAGAACAGCTTCTGCTGCCTATAAGCTCTTCTTAACTCTTTCTGTTGAAGCCATTCTGGAACTTAAATAGGACAGCCTCACCCACCGTAGTTATTTCAGGAAACCCATTATTTTGTCATAACAAGGTGTTAGGTTTTAATTAAAATTGTTAAAAGCCATTATTTCCCCTATGTATGAATATATATATTGCCTTTGGTAGGGGTGAAAAAATTAAAATACTTATTTTCTTTCATTTCAGTGCCACCTAACCAAGAAAACCAGCCTCAGAATGACAGGGTTGTAGACAGATTCTGTACAGATTCTATTTTTTCTTGTCTTCTCTGTCTGCTCTTTTTCTCTCTTTCTCTCTACTCTTCTGGGGTGTAAGCATTCAAAATGGAAATACTCATCATACTGAGACAAAAATCCTAAACCTAAACTAGACTGTAGAAATTTCTCACTAGAACAGGAGTTTCTTTGCTTGGAGTTTCTTCTTTTAAATCCAGCCAAGCCCTATGAGAAATTGTGCATCACAACTGAAACAGCTGCTGTAACATGTAGAGAGCAAGAGGTTGTGCAGGTGGCCACGCTCAGGATGCAGTCACAAGGCTTTTATCCGCCTGAAGGAGATTCATACATGAGGGCTGCACCCAGTAGCTTATGTTCGTGGGTACTACCACCCCTGACAAAGAGATCTTTGTCACATTTCAAGGACATCTGACGTGTTCTTGTCATTGCATTTCCCTATTGTGCTATCAGAAATGCCTCTGACCAAAGTCATCAGTGACAGGCTGAAATATATTCTAAACACACAAAGTCCTTTAAAAAAAAAAAACAACCCAAAAGTCTAGAGATCCAAGCACTTGCTTGTGCTTAGGCAAAGATATTCTTTGAGTGGTAGTCTGGAAGGAAAGTAAAAAAGACTAATTTTGGGAAGAAAAAGATATATTGCCATCAAGGTGTAATTATTCTGTGACTACAGCATTAATTCTTCACCCACAGAAAAATTCTGTGGTCTGAAATCACATCCTCTTTTTTCTTCTGTAGAACTGATTCTGTAACTTTGCCGGCTAAAAATAATTTCTTGAAAACAAGGATTGAGTAATTTCAATGCTAAGATGCATTTCTCAGCCAGATTGAAAACATCATTCTAGGAGGCATGAAGTGCTCCTGTTCCTTTCCTGGGGCTAGTTTTCCAAGCTGTGGCACATTCAGTGTTTGCATTAACTCTCTTGCTGCTGGTAATTGTGCAGCTGATGCTCTAACTATGCAGTCCTAAGTTTTTTAAGATTTCTTTGATGCAACAGAGCTCAAGGGACAGCTCCAGGTTCATATTTGTACTGGTAGAATTATGGTAAACAAAGATGTGCTAGAAGGCAATTGAAAGAACATCAGCTTGGCTAATCTTATTAATTGTATTTCAGCAATTAAAAGGCATTTTAAAAAAATCTGGTGAAGTTCTAGTCTATAACCCCTCATTTTGCACCACAGGAGGGTGTGAGCTCTCCCTTCTGAATCTCTTTTTGTCCTTCACTTTTTTTTTGTTTTTAGGGTTTTGCACCATTTGTATCCTCCCTGTGTTGATTAAAATGTGAAATAAGGTGAGGCAAGCATCAACTGTTGTAGGTTTTTTGTGTTTTTTTTTTTTTTTTTAATTTTGTCTTTCTAGAAGAACTTGAAAAGGGCAAAAGTTATCTCAGTTCTCAATGACAGTATTCAGTTTTGTTTCTACTCTCACTATAGCTAAGAAGATTCCTCCTCTGCACGGTCAACAAACTTCCCTCTTCTGAAAGGGTTTTTCTTCACACCCTCTCCCCCCTGAGTTCCTTCTTATCAAAACCAAAGAACACTTTCTTCCTTAAAGGCAATTCCCTTTTCCTCCTCTAGCTTTTCTACCTTTTTGATTGCATAGGATGGTACATTTTGGTCTCCATCCTTTCTGTTTTCTGTATTTGTAGCTTTATTTCCACTTTAGGCATACTTCAAAAGTTTTGCCAAAAGAACAGTGTTAGGCAGAAGTGCAAAGCCTCATTTCTCCCCCCTCTTTAATAAGATAGAGGTACTCACTAATAACAGCTGAATCCCCAAAACAAGAAAAAAGGTCACTCTTCTGGTGAAAAATCCTCTCTTCAGGAGTCTGTACTGCCAAGCAACCCCCAGCTACCACCAGCAGTTTGATGCTGCAAAGTATGTTTGTAATGCCAAATCCTTTTTTCTTTAGATATGGTCTCTCTTTCAAATAATCAAGGAACTAATTTTCTCCTTTTTAACTTCTTTCATTTTTTTCTACATGGGTTCATTCTTTCACTGTGCAACTGCACTTTTAATTTGCAACTTTAATTTTTTTTTTTTAATTAAGAAGGGTATGGAAGCATTACATAACATGTACAGTGTGGTGTTTTCAGTTAGTCCATTTTAGACTTTGAGATTAGAACCACAAATAATGACCAAGCATTTTAATGCGACTCCATGTAAAAGATTGACTGTAAGAGAAATGTCCAAGTGCCAATAACATCATCACCAAAGGGTATAATCTGCCATTACACTCCACTTAGAGTCCAGTATTAAAAGTGCCATTCCTGCTTCTCCTGAAGAAACACAGTGGAGGACAAGACAAACTCTTAGCAATCTGGTCTAGTGGAATGTGTCCCTGCCCATGGCAGGGGGATTGGAACTGGATAATCTTCCAGATCCCTTCCAACCCAAACCGTTCTACGGTTCTATGATTAACAAACAGTTGCATGGAATTCCACAAACAGTTTTGGCCTATCTGGTGCTCCATGATTCCCCAAAACTTTTCTGGGGAGGGTGTATTTCTGGAGAGAACACTGCAACCAGCCCAGCACTATTAGGAAATGTACTGCATGATGCAGGTAATGCCTGCACTGGGGCACGGGGCTGAGGCAGGAACGCTGCCCGTCTGGGGAGATGAGGCAGCAGACAGGTACAGCTCCAGCCCTGGGGAAGCCAACCCAGGGAATCCTGTGGGATCACCTCTGCTTGTGTGACCCAAGCAGCACCACTGGCTGTGCTGCTCCGTGCACAGGAGTGTCACAGGTGGCATGGTATATGGCTAATATACCTGTAAAAGGCATTGGCTGATGCAAACCAGGCAGTGACCTGTGGGTTTGACCTTCTGGCATGTTGTTTGAACCCAGTGCACTTTTCTCTTGTGTTTTGTACTGTCTCCTTGGCCTGCTTTTAGAAGGAACTTCTAAGCGTACTTCTTAAATTATATTTTACATTTATTACCAGGCAGAAGTGTACAGCTGAGACATTTTAAAATAAAATGTTTGCATTTAAATTAAAGCTGCTGCTCTGTGTGTTTCTTGCCCCTTCCCCATAGGGGCCCAGTAACCCTCAGCACTCCCTGGCCTCAACTGGTTCCAGCATCCCCTCTGAACTTGTCCCAGCATCTGTGCACCCCTCCCAGTGTTTGCTCTGTGTGAAAAATGCCAATCACTTGTTTTTACAATGTTAAAAGTTTAATAGTAATAAAATGGTTATAAAAATTAGCAATATAATTAGAGTAAATAATAATTTGGACAATTTGGATTAGGACAATATGAAACAACAGAAACAAAGAGTTACGGACGTCCAGGTACCTTTTTCTGGGCACCATAAGCCCAAAAAAGACACCCGTTATCAAAGGATTAACCCTTAGAAACAACAGCTTGTTGCATATTCATACACCTCATACATGATGCATAAATTCCATCCAAACAAAGGATTCTGTTTGGTCATTGTCAGCTTCTTCATCGTAATCCTGACAGCATCTTTATGGCTGAGCGAGGCAGGAAGAAGTTAGTTTCTTCTGATAAGAGGGCAATAATTTTTTTTTCTCTGAAAGATTTAGGTGTCTTGCAGCTATCTCACTGCGAGTCCTTTCTTTAAAAAAAGTATCTTACATAGCATAATTTCTATTTTAACATTTTGTTATAACCTGAAACTATATTTAACACACTACTTAAGAAAATTATTACAGCATAACTTTCTAACATAACACATATAATATGCATTTTAATATTTGCGAAAAGCCAATCATAAAATACGCATTTTTCACACTCTGGATAGGTCCCAGGATGCACCCCGAACCTCAGCTGGTTCCAGTATCCATCCTAAACAGGTCCAGGCACCCACCCCAGTCCGAACTGGTTACAGTAGACTCTCTTAGCCTCAGTAGGGCCCAGTATTCCCCTGAACTGGTCCCAGCATCCTCTCCTGGAGCTGCTCCCGGGGTTCCTCCTGGCCTGGCCCCCTATCCATCCCGGCCCGATCCCACGCTCCATCCCGGCCCGGCCGCTCCCGGTTCCTCCCTCACGCCAGGGGGCACCAGGCTGGGCATGGGGGGCGTGGCCTGATACGGGGGCGTGGCCTGCTGCCGGGCGCGCGGCGCGACGCCTGCTCCCCATTGGCCGAGGCGAGCGGCTGCCCGCCTTTGGCCGCCGGCCTGGGGGCGTGGCTGCGGCGCTGACGGAAGTGACGAACGCTGTGGGGGGCGAGGTGGGCGTGAGCTCCCGGATGGTGTGGGGCAGCGCCGGTGCTGGGTGCTGGGAGATGTGCCCTGACCCACAGAATGAAACAATAGCGCTCAAATAGCCAAATAATAAATAATAACCCAGCTCGTCCGCCCGAGGCGTGCCCCCCGCCCCCACCTGGTCGCTGTATAACACTGTGTGAACGAGAGTTGGTTTTATTTTATTTTTTTTAATTTTTTTTTTCCCGGCCGCGCAAGATGAGCGCCGTGCCTGAGGAAGTTAAGGCAGAGGATGGCAAAGCGGAGCCCGAGAAGAAGCTCTTTTACTGCGATGTGAGTGGGTGTCTCTGGGGGGTTTTCAGCCCGGGCAGGCTCTGGGAGCCGGGCCTGGCAGCCAGAGGGGCTCTGACGGGGGGGAATAGCGGGGCCGGTGCCCGGGAGAGCTGGGCTCGGTGAGCTGTGGCTGCTCTTGGGCAGTCACGGGTGCAGTGAGTGGGTCTCGCCTGCTGCCTTTCCAGCCTCGGCTGGGTGTCTCTGATGGGCGGCCGCAAAGGCTCCTTTATCTCTAAAAGCTGCAGCTCCGGCTCAGAGCGCGTTAAATTTGTCAGTCCTGCAGTGGTTTTGTAGCTCTGTATATTATTTCTAGCTTATTCAAGTTCTGCGGCAGTACGTAAAGGAAAGACGATACTAGCATGCATTGCTTTTATAAAAGCTAAAGATAATAAGACATATTTGTACGTCTGTATCGTCCTCTCTTAATTATTGCAATGGTATATGCGGGTCTGTGGATCCTAATGAAATGCATGTGTCTTCCTCCATTGTTTTTCTGCTCCCTTAACGTAGCTGTGAATGAACAATGAACGGAGCTGCAGTTATCCCAGGGCGTAATTTTGCCTCTGTTCCTTTCGAGTTTCTGCACTGCCATCCCTTTTTGCTGGCTTTCCAGCTTGGAGAGCTTTAGAAAACTAAGAATTCAGAAAGTGCTGGGAGCAGAGAAGGGCTTGTAAAGCCTTTTCACCACCTGATTTATTTAAACACTTGTTTAAGTATTGTTTGAACAGGTCTGCATACTATTTCTGGACATTTTGGTGGTAAGCTGCTCTCCTAAAAGTCGTGCAAACTGTTTGAGCCAGAGAAGACATTGAGAATTACACGATTGCTCTGTAGGGACGGATGTATTTCATATTTATAATTCACCAAGGGCAGAATGTTCGTAGCATAACTGAAGATGTGCTTTCAATTTTTCTCTTTCAGGTTTGTAAAATTTACTGTATGTGCGCCATAAGTCTTCAGTCACACTACCGTGGTGCGAAGCATAGGAGGGTAAACTTTTTCCATTTTTAATGTATATGCAGATTTAATCTTAATTCGGGACTTCTGTAAATTCTGTACTTCATTTCACACGGCTTCAAGTGCTTGTCTAACTTATTGGTAGATTTGTAACAGTAACTTGCTTGAAATATTCCAAGAAAAAGATAAGGTGGGAATCTCTCAACTCTGCTTCGTGCAGCATGTAACTTGAAACATCAGCCGTACCTGAAGGTAAATGTGTGCTAATGGCGAAATTAACATTTGAATGACACGAGAGCCGCCAGTGGTAAAAGAATTCAGCTTTGTGTTTTAGGATGCACTTAAACTAAGTACTGTTCTGTCTTCTGAGTCTAGATAACTCACCTGTACTTTGAATAAAATGAGCTTCCTCTTTACTTTGATGGTAGCACCAGTCCTGATTTCCTGAAGGAGTTACATGGACTTAACTATCAAGTCTGACACTTGTGTTGCTTTGAAGCATCATAAACCAGCAGCTCCGTGGTTTAAGCACAAAACAGACAAAGGCATTAAATAATTAGGCACCGTTCCGTGAGGGTGTGTTTAGAGATGAGGCTTTTACAAATGCTGAGTGACCGGACCTTTGGCTGTTGATTGGCTGATGATTGTTCAAAATTCCACCACATTCTCAGTCTGTAAAGGTGAGACATAACTCAGTAGTCTGTACTCCTTTGCTGCCGTCAGATTGTGTTGTTGTGGCACTGCAGAGCCTGCTCTGATGTTTTCTTAATGTAATGGCACTTTATTCTTCCTGGAGCAATAGTTACCAACAGATAAACTGCCTTTCTCAAGTGATGGTGTGCCCTTTTCTTTGTTTTTTTTTTTTTTTTTTTTTTGGGAATGAGGGCATCTCCCCATCTCTTTGCTATTGAGACAGATTAATAGTATTCTGTTACCTATTTGCTGATCAATTTAATAGCATTGATTCTTATTTGAATCAGTGGCTCTACTCTCTCCAACCCCTCTTCTATCTCCACAGGATTGAGTCTTCTTACTTCTTGTTTATCAAGCAGAAGTGTATGGTTGTATTTTGCATGTCCTACCAAATGTTCCTGCTGATGTAAAGAATTCCTTTGATTTTGTGGTTCTTTTTTTTTTTTTTTTTTCCTTTAGCTAACCCTCTTAGCAATCTAATTATTGCTGGCTTTCCCTTCAAAAGTAGGAAACCCAGCATTTATTTTCTTAGAAAATCTGCATATAGTTTTCCTTCTGTTTCACACTTGGATGTATGCTGGGCTAAATCTCCCAGTTTCTTGTGTCAGTGAACTCTTTGAGCTGGGAGCAAACAGGAGTAGGACAGGTTGAAAACTGGATTTTTATTGGGTGTGGAGTCATGGTCAGTCACACAGCTGCATTGCTGTAGGAGTAACTCTCCAAGCTCATATAATCATTCTTTTCAGTTATCTCCAATTTCTTTCTTTAAATGATGAAATCTGTTGTGTGCTTTGGTGGAAAAAGATGAGAACTCATAAGTTGATTTCAGGGTTTTGTACCACTAGGTTTGGAATAGCTATAAAAGTCCTGAGCCTATGCTTCCACTGAATACAGAGTAGGTGTAGATAGTGAATAGCTCTTAGACTGGAGGAGTTCCTGTTCAAAATAATAGCAAAGGATGTTCTGAGAACACAACAAAATGAAGAGAAGGTAGTAGTTCTTTTCCTAAACCACAGTACTAGCCTGACCAATCCATCAGCCATTTTTTATGACTTCAGTCAGATTGCCTTTTTTATATCAGTTTCCCATTTGCGTTTAAAATGGCATTGTTAAAGATACTGTGCTTGTCTGCTGCTGGAAGGTGTTCCAGACTGCAGGAAAAAGCCCTTTGGCAGAAGGACAGTCATTAAGAAACAAATGTAAACATGTGATACATATATGAAATTGGCCTGTGTTTCCTATAGCTGTTCAGAGTAAAATGTGTTCTTTTGAATAGCTGCAGTAGTAAAGCTTGGCTGTCTGACAGATTTGTGAGAATACTTCACTTGACCTTCAGTGTACATGGCTATTTTATCTCTTTTTTTTTTTCTTTTTTTCCACCTGGATAGTCTGGTTAATCTGGATTTTGAATAGGTGCGTAAGATACTTATTTAGGTTGTTTCTGCATACCTTTGTTTTACCTCCAATTTTTTCTAGTGCTGTTAGTTCATAAGGCCAGAGCCTTGTCAAAGGGTGCTGATGGCCCAAGGATTGTGTGGCTGGGGTGATCACAGTACGAGGCTGTGTGTACCTTGTGCATCGAGTGCTGTGTGACCTCTGCATTGTAGCACAGTGGTGGGGTCCTGTGGCTTCATTGCACAGCAGCTACTAATGGGATGGGAAGTTGTAGAAAGTGCATTAGCCAAAATATTCATAGATGTGTGTATGATTCATGGCTCTGAAAATTGGAGTTGGTTGGTATTGGATACTTTGAAAAAAAGTTCAATTTTAGTTTTAGCCGTTATAGTAAAATGTTTAGGAAACAACCATTATATTAGTTTACTAATGCTTTTAATTTAGCTAAGCCCGTGAGAGTAGTGGGTGATATCATGCATGAAAGATGGCTTTGTTTGGCCTTCTTGATTTTTTCCACAGCTGAGGAGAAATCTAGGTTTTTTGGGACAATGGTCCCCTAATCAATTACAGCTACGGTGTACATACCTGGAATATGGTGGTACGTGATATAATTTATTCTGATTTTGTAAGTATGCTTTAGTTTTATAGCTCAGTTTGCTAGGGAGATCCTAGAGTGGAACACCTTTTTTCCATGTGATTTGATCAGCCCTTTGCAGGTATGGCATCAGCCGAATAGCACTGCTTATTTTGTGAGCTGTGTTTGGAACATAGATGAAGATTTGTTCTGGTTCCATCAAAGATTCAAGTTTCCTTGCCCCCCTTCAAGTCTAGAGTTAGGTAGAAATGCCTGCCATGTCCTACAGGCTCTTCAGAAAGAAATAATGTTCAAATCTGTGAAGAGAGCTGTTAGCCTTTGTTTTCATCATTTCAGTGTTCTCATTTCTTGTCTCTCACCCCTGATTGTTGCACATCAGAACCTGTGGTTGAAATACCTGATGTGCAGGCAACTTTTCTGTCCTTCTTGTGGCAGTAAAATCAACCATTGCTGTTTAAACATTTCAGTCATGCATATTTGTGTTGATGCTTGGAATGCTAATGTAGCTAGTTACAGGAAAATTACCTTGCTGTTGGATTGTCTATATTTGGTCCCAAAAAGCATGCCATTGTGTTCTGCAGCATATCTTCTGTTAGTTCTGTTTCTCCACAGAGAAACTTCAATTGTGGAGATTTCTTTTGAGGGGAAAAGCCAAGCAGAAGACAAAACCCCAGAACTTGATTTGTTTATTACAAGTGTGAAGTATTAGAATAAGTAGAATTTCCATGCATATCCTTGTATATCTGACTGATATATTTAAGGATGGGGTATGTTTAAGAAACTAAATTATGTTCATATAATACTTAACTATGCAATTGAAACTGTTCTGTTAAATAACCTGTGAACTTAATTGTGTAGGCAACTACCTTATGCAGTAGCTCATACAGACTGCCATGTGCCCAGAAGGTTTGAACCCTTAAAACCAGTAGTTTTTGAGTTTTGGCTTCTCAAAGTTAGACACTTTGCCAAAAGTTACTCTAACTTTTCACAGTCATAGCTCAAAAACAGCTGTTACAATCCCTGAACCAGAACAGAGAATAAGTTTCTCACCTAATGTGTGAGAATCTTAGTTCCTGATCTAGTAGCAGGGATCACAAGTAAAACAGACCCTTTAGCTTCAGTTGTGAAACTGCATTTCTGATATTAACAAAAGCAGTAAACCAGGTGCAGTCAAAGGTGATTGTCTGAAAATAGTCAGGAGGAAATTCTCTTTAAACAGCAGCTCACAGTTGCTAATGTTTTCTGTGCTTGTCTGAAAACTTGGTATTAGCAGCTGTTTGTTGTAAAACTGGAGAATGAGTAACAAAAGCACTTGGAACATCATAACTGTGAGGAACACTGTGTCTGTATTAAGCTTATGAAATCCTGTTGAATTTATACAAAACCATCCACTGCCTGTGGCAATACCAGGACTTGGGTCACTTCCTTATTTTATAGCTGCCACAAAAGTACAGCTACTTGGCTTCTCAGACAATTAACTGTTTTATCAGTCTTGCTTCCTGTTGAATTGCCACACCCATGTCCAGCATCTCTTCCATGCCACTGAATATTGAAAATACAGCACTTAACTCCATGGACTGCTCTGGACAGACAGCTGCTGTAGTGGTAGAATGATCACACTGTTGTTTTATTCTTGTAAATGACAAGTTTGTGTTTACTTGCCAGAAAATTGTCAAAATGAGTCAGGATTGCTTAGCTATTAAATGGAAATTTAAGTTCTTCTTTTCTTTAGATTCTGCCAAAAAACAATCATCTGTTCTGGATTCAGCCAGTGAAAGACACTTTTCCTGTTCTTCATGATATGAATGATCTTTCCTGAGATTTGGCTAGCCTTAAGGTTTAACCAAATCCACTCAAGAAATGGTGGGGGAGCTGCTTTCAGTTAGTTTTTCCTTTTGGCGTAAGATTTTTTTTGTTGTTGTTGGAGCTACGCCTTCTGAAACTTAGGAGTTGTAGTCATACTTTAGGTTTTCCTGGCATCGTTCAGATGTGTTTCAAGCCATAATCATCCCTTAAAACTTCACTAAATAACAGGGTTTTCTTGAAAGTAACCTTGTGTTAACTGTAAGTACAACTCTGTCGGTACTTCCAGCTTTTGCAGACAATCATAAAGGCTGTAATTTTTCCTGTTTGACAATGGAAATTTTGGCCTGTAATGAAATTCATCTGCAAAGGCTTCTCTGGAAGTGCTGGATTTTTCCTTCAAATGATGCAGCACATTAATTTATTTTTCTTATTCTATTTTGGGATGACTTGCATCTTCATAATTAAAGCAAGAGAAAGCCATGAGACGCAGGAATCTCTATTGTAAGTATAATACTTTTTTCTTCCAGCCTCCTAGGATAGATATTGTTTGGGGATTTACTGTTTTGTTGCTTTTCTAATAGTTCAGGTATTTGCATTTGCCAATTTATGTCTCTAACTGTGTTTCTCTTTATACGCTGAACATTCTTCTGAGATTTGTCTAGTGAACTGCTGACAAAGAATTGTTTTAAAGTATGAAACCTTACTTATGCCTTTTCACATACAAATATTTATGTATCTGTCTAGTGGAGGGATGTATAGTCAGTGTTTTAGTTTCTCACCTTCTCAGGCTAAACTGTCTCCTACTTGTCTGTCAGCTTGATGCACTCACTGCTGAGTTTCAGGCAGAATGCTGAGAAGCTAAATCAGCAGGCTGACACAGCACTTGCAGATGCAGCTCTGCCTGTGCTGAAGCTGCTTGGCTGCATCACGGGAATGTTCTGCCTCTCTTTATTGTAATGGACTTGGAGGAGCAAAGATGTATTCAAGGTGAATTCAGTTGTTGGGGTGTCTTTTCCCCAGAAACTGAGAATGTGAATCCAGACTGTCATATGTCAATGAAAGTAGAAGTTGTGGTGAAAGGTTGGAAAAGTGATATATACTAGGTTGGAAAAGTGATATATACTTTGCTCACAGTGGAAATGAAAATCTTCTTGTAAAGCTACTTATGATGACATACAGGAAGCAGAGGTATAAGCAGATGTGGGAATACTGATAAAAATCAATGGGATTATTAAAAACCAAATGGTTATAGGCAGTCACACAAGAAACAAGCGTTTCACTTCTACTTTATCTTCTTAGCCTGTTCTCCGAAGAAGCAAGGCTTACATTCCACCTTTATCATCTGTTCCCCAGTGTCTTTTGAACCTCTCAGCCTTTTTGAACCAAGGTGATCAGAGGTGCCTGAAGACACACATCTGCACAGGGAAGAGTGACAGTGTCAGTCCTGTACTGAGGGAAGTGCTGCCGGCTGAGCTCACCACTTGCTGCACCCTGAAGAATCAACAAGCAAGAAAGATCTGGGAAAATGCTGGTCAGAGCCCTTTCCTAAGAGACTGAGCTTCATTAGCTGCTCTCAGGGTTTTGTGCTGATGAGGGAATTGGTGCAAGACATGTCATTCAAGTGTGAGAACAGTCATGAGATTTTGCCTCAGTCACCTGTGACTGCTGTATGGTAACAGAGCTCTCTGACAGAATTTGAGGAGTTGTGGAAACTTCCAAGTCTTCTCAAAGTCCAGTGGATTCAAGTGCCACAAAATTGCATTTACACCTCAGCAACAAGAACAGATTTGTGTGGCTCTGGTCAAGGGCTTTTAGTGGAAGACACTTTCTACAGATTTCTTTGAATTTTGTGTCAGAAATGATCATTAAAAGTAATACTCATTAAGTGAAGAGGTTCTTTCTTCAAGATCATAAAGTCTGGTTTTGGAGGAATAATGTATGGGATGCATGTGGCAGAAAGTGACTTGAATAAGAGGACAGAAGTTGTGGCAGCAAGGCTGTGAAAAGAGTGGTGCAGTGCAGGAACCTGTTGCAAATACCTGTGGCTTTAGAATACAGTGCTGTATGTACTACAGTCTCTGTGTTCCATGGAGAATTAAGAATTAATCCATACGTTAAGAATGTGTGCATGCTACAAGTACTGTATCTTTGGAAATGTCATGACTTGGAATCTTTCAACTGGGATGTGTCCTGCAGAACAAGAAGTCAAAATATCTAATTAATGAAGTGAAGAATTTAGAAGCTTTGGTAAGCAAGTTAGCTGTGACCTCTGGAGGAGTCTCAACATCACAGGGTACTGCATGTCAGAAGCATTGCAAGATACGTTTTTATCCAGAAACTTCTCTGCCTCAGGAATAATTTTGAAGCTATCAGAAACTTACTTCTAATAAAAAATTATTATGAATACTATTGATGTCTCCTTTATTCTGCTGTCTATTGCATTCTGCTTCACTGAAGATCAAGTTGTGGAAGGTCAATTTGCAAGCCACTGGTGGGGTTTATTTGTCCAAAGAGGCTGAAATTTGGTCTGATGAAATTTATTTGTATGTTTCAGTTGTGCTGCTTTAGATTTTTTTGCAAGTAGAAAAGCTTTTTTCTTAAGTAACTTTTCAGAGGTGTTGGGAACTATAATGCTGAATTATGTAGTCAATATGTGTGTAGAACTTCTTGAACTCTCCCATGGACATATTACCAATTATATAAATAATTCTCCTTCAAGGTCCAGCAGATCCAGTAAATTCATTGTGCTCTGTCACTGATACAAAAGTGTAATGATGAATTTATCTAGCCTTTATTTTTTCATTTTAAACACTTGGGTTTTTTTTTTAACTGTTTGTAGACCTCTGAGGTAAGTGTGAACAAAAATTGTTAAATTTAGTAGTGAAGTTTTGTGAATGCACATGGAAAGTATGGATTTTTTAAATTAGGTGCACTATGTAAAGTTTGAACCTAATTTAATTTCAGTATATAAATTATTGAGATGCTTTTGTTCTTGTTGCTGGATCTGCAATCTTGTTCTAATGTTCATGATATCAAATGTTCTAGTGAGATTGAAATTTGACAGCATGTTCATAGACCTGGAGTTCAAAGAGCCAGGAAAAAAATGATGTGAAAGTGAAGGATGAGTTTTCTTGGAAATAATTCAGGATGATACCTTACAAGTACCTGAAATGTACACTGTCTAAAAAGGAAAAGGTACTTCAGAGGATGAAGCTTGACATATTAAGAATGTTTTACACCAATATCTGCATTTTCTTCTTTGCTGCAGAATTAAAAAAATTCTTTTGTCAGTAGGGAGAGCACCTCCCTTGTAAAACAAACACCTGCCATTTGTAAACCAAAGTATTTGGATTCTGGGTATTTCCAAATGGGATATGCCATACATCCTTTCTGAACCCACCAAAGGTTCCTTGATAATCCAGAAGTGGTGAGTGTATGTAACCTGTGTGACTGTACAACCATGTTGACTTCAAAGTCAATTAAGTGAGGAAATGCATCTGATTCCAGGTGTTTGTTTTTGGAGGAGTTCTACTTCCTGTAAGAAAGGTGACTTTCTTCATCACATTACTGTAGAGTGTTAAATCAAAGCACAGCTGAGTACATGAGTTTCAGTCATGTGATTCCTTTGTACAGTCATGTAATTGGACAGATGGAATACTTCTTTCACAGCCCTTTTTTAAGGCAGTTGCCCATGTGTTCAGAGATTAGGAGTGGAGGGGAATGAACATGGCTTTTTTTTTTTTTTTCTTGGGGTCTATTGGCCAAAATAGTAAAGTTTTGAAAGCTTTTTGCTTTGAGCAAGAGGCACTAAATGATGAGGCAAAGGCAATATACACACAGGCAAACATTTACTGGGCAGTAGCAAAATGCAGTGGTTTACTACTGTTAGCTCAGGCAAGAGGCATAATACAGAGTATGAGCTCTGTTAAAGCCCTTTATGGACAAAGGGCTTAATGGTGAAATGAATATGGCACAGAGGAGTGGATTAATGAATTTATTTGTACAGCCTGTGGAATTTTTCTTGCATTACAGTATGATGCAGAGGAAGCTTGTCCTGCTCTTTATAGCAATACAAATGGAAAATGTAATAAGGGATGTTGTGTGTTTTAGCTGCTGGATCTACTAATCTGTATCTATACCCTTCAACTTAAAACCTGTAAATTCCACCATGAGTAAAGAAAGCTTCATTATGGTTGTTCTGTAAAACATGGAGTCGAGGAGAGGATTCCAGTCTGAAGATAAGCTGCAGTTGCTAAACAGCATTGAAGACAAGTTCTTTCTCCAGTGAAGGCACAGATGTGGTGGATTCTGCCTTGTGTTCACCAATGATAAACTTAGCAGTATCCTGATCAGCATTTCAGCTTAATATGTTAAGAAATTGATATGTTTTAACATGTCCCTCCATGCTCAGAGTCTGTTAAACATGAATAAGGATGTGTTTTTTGGATGTATATCTACTGCTGAGTCTTGAAAGGAGAAGCCTGGAAATTCTATTCTGACTTACAGACTAGAAGAGAAAATGTTTCAGAAGCCATAATAATAGAAGTATAAGGTGGAACATTATTTCAACACCCTTACTACTTTTGTCTTGGGGATTTCCTTGACATGGTGGAATCTGGCATCTTTGTTTCCCTTTCACTCCCCCTTTATACTCAAAAGGGAATCTGGTGCTGAGCTTGGGACATCCTTGTTGCTGCTGAGTAGCTGAATTGACAGTATCTGAAACTGCCCTTTTGTTTTGAAACATGGCTGTTACATTTCTGGCAGTCATTAGGAATGTGTGTGCATTACAAATACATAAACAGATGTTTCTTTGTTCTCCACCTTTGTTCTCCACCTTTTACCTTCAGCGCTCTGTAATTGAATATTGAAAGGAAAGGGTTTTTTGGGGAGTTGCTTTTGTTGGGTTTTTTTGTTTGTTCATGTGCATAGCTAGTATTTGGAACATAGTTCTTACTAAATAAAATTATCAGGTGGAAGAGATTTCCTGAGACTGATTAGGTGATTTCCTAACTTCCTGATTGAAGCAAAACTACAACCAGTGCTGGATCATCACTTTCTTGCTGAATCCTTGAATATATTGACAGGCAGAGAGTCTTCTACGTGTGTTTAATATCAGTCTGCAGTTGCTCCTCTGTTCAAAGAGGAATTTTATCCTAATGTCTAATCTTTGCACCTGAAGCAGGTATTCCTGGCTGCTACTTCTTAGTGCTTCTGTCAGGTTCCCACAGGGCTGGACATTTTGTAGCTGCTTTTCAGGTATCCATGCTATTATGTCTCCTCTTCATCTCCACTGTCTAAACAAGTCCAGCTCCCAAGCCTGTTCTCATAAATTATTTGCCATTTTGCTGGGGCCCGCTCTACATCCCCCTTGAGCTGAACAGGAGTGGTAGTAGTCATCCTTACAGGTCCCAGATAATGGGGGAGAAGATATTCTGCAGTGACTGCCTGTGCAGTTTCTGTGTTCCCAAGGTCCCACTCAGCTGAAGCTGTGGCATCGCTTGTATCCCCTAAATTACTGTTGCCTATGAATTTTCTTATGGTGTTTCATGAATGTCAACATCTGTAACCTGGCTGGGGATGCATCCCTGGGCATTGTGGGCCCTGGAATTTGCTCTTTGGGGCATTCTGTTGCTTACTGGAGACCAGGAGGCTGCTTTGTTGATTGTTTCCCTTTGAGCCTGGCAAACCAGCTGATTTTCAGCTCATTGATCAGTCTGGCATGCTTTAGAGAACATACTCTTTTGGTTTGGTTTTGAGATGCTTAAGAAATATATTATTGATAGCATTACAAAGCCACGTGGCTAGTAAGTGTGAATTAAATGTTAGCCTGGGAACATGCTGCTGCTGAATGGGAGAGTCTTCAAGATCAAAACTGCTTTGTTAAAGATTTGTGGGCAGCAATGATCTTTACTTAATGCTTTTTCTTTTTTGTAGTTAAATAAAATTCAATCCCCCACTCTGCTACCTTTGGTGATAGCAGCAGCTATCACAACTTGATTTTTAGCTTGACTGTATTTGTAAACTCTAACCACGTTAAGGCAGAATGTGCTGAGAACTGCTTCTGGTGCAATTCTCTGTAAATTCACTTTGTTCCTAGAAGTAAACTAAACAAAGCACTTTTTCACATAAGCCTATTTGTGTCATATAACATTTGGCCATGTCTGCACATGCTGGACCTGGAATCTTCACTTGAGCTTCAGACACTAATTGAACAATTCTGACGTTAAGTAATTGTTCTAATTGGAAAATGCCTGGGGATCTTCTTGCCACCAGATACTTTGAAGATTTTAACTGACAAATATGCGTAATTTATTTTAAGTAATCAAAGGAGATATGCTTTCCCATACCTCTTCCATTATGTTAATATTGGAGAGTTGTTTGCAAAATGTTTGTAATCTTGATTTTATTTGATTTACAGCTTTGATACCTATCTCTTAATTCCCTGTCTTATGCAGAAAGAGGAAAAAAAAATTATGTATGCAACATGTGTTTGCCATGACTGTAGAAAATTGTATTACTTCAAAATTAGGAATTATGTGTGCAAATAATTAATAATTTAACTTCCACTTTTTCCATCAAATGAGTATTAATGTATCACCTTATTTTAATCTTGATTGTTGTGACTTACAAAACATTGACAACGTCATTAAAGCACTGTGGTTTGTGTGTGTCTGTGGATTTGAGGGAGAGAAGGGCAAGGGAGAAATTCCAACAGGAGTGTAAGTGCACACCTTAACATTCACTTTGAAGCTCTGAGTGGTTAGGAATAGATACAGACCCCTGTGTAAAAGAAGATGTAGTTTAATGACTATATTAATTTTGCCTGGGACTGTGTTTAGTCTCTGAATGTTTAGACCAGAAGATTTTGTTGGATATCTGGAACACAGATTGATTGTTGAGCATGATATTGAATAGTTAAAATAATTACAATAAGTATCCAATATGAAAAGCACTTAAAAATCAAATAAGCATTGAATATTCTGGTTTCTGTCACATTTGTGTGTTTGGTATTTTGTGTTGTTGGAGAAGGGGAGTGGAATGGGAGACTTAGAGCAATGAAGTTAAAAAAGAAAACTACCAAGATGGAATACTGAACCTATATGAAACTGCAAAATGAAGATAATTGTTCAATTCTGTAATATGTGTCAATGATCTACTAAGTACTTAATAAAAGCAAATGTGAAGAAGTAATCTGACTGTCAAACTCTTATCCTAGGTTCTTCGGCTCTAATCCAAGTTCCGATGAAATACCGAGTGCTCAGACGAGGTACCTGAATATAAATGATGCCTTTTTCTGATGCAACCATTGGGACCATTGCTTTTCTTCTGTGCACTGGTTAATTTATGTAAAAAAAAAAGATCTTAGGAGAATAAGAAGTTACAAGTATTTTTATGGAAAAAGTTTCAAACTTGAGACATAGTTTCTGTCTTCATGATTATCTGACAATATCAAAATGAATCTAGCTAGTATTTTTTTAGTTGGTGAAGTTTTCAATAAAAAAAATTGCAGCATGCTCAGAGTACAGTGAAAATATGTCAAACCAAAAGCATATAAACCAAGAACAGCATGGGTTGCTTGCTATTAAGGTGATACTAAGACAAAAGTATTTAGTTGTGTGTTAGGAAACAAGAAGAAAATGGCTGTTACCTTGACCAGACCTGTAACTTTTTTCTGCATGCATCTTTCCATATTGAGTCCAAAAGATCATGTGCCATTCTCTGTCAGCTTGGGAATAACCAGCTCACACTGAGCTGCTGCACAGGCACACAAATTCATGCATTTAAGTGTTGATGAAAGTCTGTCTGTGGAGATGAATTACTGGGCACCAGCTTGTTACATGTTGACTGCTGCATGTCACCTCAGGTGATAAAAACCCCCACCAAAACATAGATTTTAAGAAGGTTGAACTTTTGGTGAAAGTAGGCCATGTTGTTGCTGTGGTAGGAGGTGTCCCACGAGGTATTTTGTAGCACTGTTATTTGCAAGAGGTTTTTCATCTAAATGGTGCAACTTCGTGAAGTTTTTGTTTGTGTTCAGTTCTGGAGTTTGACTTGATAGTAGCACAGCATATTTCTAATGGCATGAATATTTAAGGATGAATATGAAATTACCTCTTCTTGTGAAGTTTTTTGGGTTTTTTTAGCCATAACCTGCCATCCTAGTGGGAAAGAATACAGTAACAGTTCCATGCTTGTGATATTTCTACTTGTTTGCTCTGATTTGAAGAAACTAGCAATGTTAATTACTCTTGCATAATTCATTGGTCAGTTATATGTAATTAGGTAGATGAATTCTAGTTCTGCACTTTTTTTTTTTCAGATTAAAAATATGTTTTTTAACGCTTCATCATGGTCTTTTATAATGCCCAACATTTGAATACACTTAATGTCTCCTTGAGATTGCTTTGCAGGTTGTTTTAGCTGAACTCTGCTGGTGTTCTAAGCTGAGCAGGAATGCTTTAGAAGTGTTTTAGGCAGAGCAAAAAGCAGGCTACTAAAACTCAGTGAGGAGCAAGATAGAGCCCTGATTGAAATGCTGCTAGTTCAGGAATACACCGAGTGTGTCTGTGCAGCCTTTGGGCTGCCCAGAGCTCAAAAGGTATTTGCTGTATTAGTGAAAATTGTGGTTTTTGTTAGCCTTAAGGCAGTATAACTCTTGAACTTCAGACTCCAAACAAGCAGTCCCAGAACACTGCATGAGTGTTAGGCTTTTGATGGGAGGAGGAGGTTGATGGCTTTTCTTTTTTTCATGAGAACTGACACAGTCTGGGACATGTTAGGCGTGTGAACTTCATGTCTTTCCTCAGTAAACTGAACTGTGTTAGAAGTCTTGTTTTGCTTATTTGCTTCTTTTCTTAGAGACATTAGATCCTTGTGTATAAAATTGTTATGGAAGAGAAAGTGTTGGACTTTTTCTCTGGGGGACTGAGGTCTTGCCTGTTTTCCTTATGCATTTCAGAGTGCAAATGACTTTTGTCACCATTTATCTCCCATTAGAAACTTCTTTAATATCATAGACATTATGTGTAAACTATATAATGTGTAATGTCTCTTTATGTGTATTTTTTACTTCAGTGAAGAGATCATTCGCAGGGTACATAACCTGTCTGAAGGATTTTGTGAATGATCCCAGAAGAGAAGAGCCTCTAATTGGTATGGTTTTTTGTTCTAAAATTGTATGCCTTTTGAACAAATTGAATTTGTTACCAAATGACTTTATTTTGAAATAAAAGGTGGGATTTTAGTTACTGTTTCATTTTCTGTAAATGTATTTTATAGCTTACCTATCTCATACCATTTTAAATTTAGTTTAATGCACTGGGTATTATAAAGACCTCCTCAACTGTTAATTGTTCCTGAAGGAGCCATTTAAGTAAAGAGGCTTTTTCCAGGTCACAGAAGGGTTGGGGTTGGGAGGGGTCAATACTGATCTTAACCCTTGCTCAAGTCCCAGAGGAGGTTGTCTGGGACCATGTCAAATGGCTTTTGAAAATCTCCAGGGTGAAAAACTACAATCTCTCAGGGAAACCTGTTCCAGTGCTCAGTCACCCGCACAGTCAGAATGGGTTTCCTGATCTTCAGACAGTATCTCCTGCTTCACTTGTGCTGTTGCCTCTTGTCCTGGCACCACTGAAAACAGCTCCCTCTTTGGACCTTCATCTCAAGTATTTATACACAGTGATGAGATTTCCTCTTGGGGTTGAACAGTTCCAGCTTTCCCAGCCTTTTCTCATAGGAGAGATGCTCTAGTACCATTGTAATTTTCATGGCCCTTCATATACCCATGTCTCTTGTGCTGTGCAGTCCAGAACTTGACACAGCATTCCAGGAATGGCTCTACTGGTGCTGAGAGGAGCCTGCTGTGAGCACTCCTCCTTGTGCAGCCCAGGATACTGTCAGCCTTTGCTGGCTCATCTTCAGCCTGCTGTGCACTGGGCCCTTTCCTGCCAGTGTTCTTCTGGCTAGCCAGCCCCCGGCATGCCCTGGTGCTTGTTCTTCTCTGATGCAGGACTTGGCACTTGCCCTTGTTGATCTGCCTGAGCTTCCTGCCAGCCCAGCTCCAGGCACTCAGGGTTCCTCTGGGTGGCAGCACAACCTTCTGGTGTATCTGCATCCCTCCCAGTGATGATGTGTCATCATCAGCCTTGCTGAGGTTGTGCTCTGCATCATCATCCAGATCATTAATGAACGTTTTGAGCAGGACTGGACCCAGTACTGACCCCTGGGGTGCACTGCTACCTTCTGGCCTCCAACTGGACCTCATGCCACTGGTGACTTGGTGGCTTTCCATTTGGTGGGATATACAGATATTTCAGCTCTGTGAGATATTTTTCCTCACTGGCCTTGGCTGTACTGGAAGTAGTGAGATTAATTTTAATGCTTTCTTTCTAACTGCTAGGTTAGAAACCCTTGGGAGAGTAGCAAGGCTGCTTGTCAGTGGCCTTAGTGTTCCAAGTGTGTCATGGTGGCCTAGAGAAATAGGTTCTCTGATGAAGGCCTAAGTAGCAAATTTCCTAGTATTAGCAGAAAATTTCTCTGTTTAGTGCATTGTCTCCACCTAATAAATTCCTAGGCTTTTTAACATGAATACTTTACTATAAGCATATGTAATAGAAAACACTTCAGTTGCAAGAACAGTTTCAGTTCATTTGGTGATAATTTATTTTCAGAGTTAAGATTTAGCAGTTTGATAATTTAGCAGGTTTGAGATGGAGTTGAATTTTTCAAAGCAGCCTGTATGTTTTGGATTTGTGCCTGAAGCAGTTTTGATGACACCCCAGTGGTTTTTCCTGTTGCTGAGCAGTGCACCTGCATCAAGACTGTTTTGTTATTCTGGGCTCTCACCCTTGAATAAGCTGGGGGTGGGCAAGAGACTGGGAGGTGGCACATCCAGGGCAGTTGACCCAAACTGGCACAAAGGATATTCTGTACCATGAGATGTTATGCTCAGTAATCACAGTTGAGGTAAAGAAAGAAGAAGGGGGGAAGCAGGGTTTAACTTCCAAGGTGGCTGTTCAGAGACTGTGGGTGGGTATTGGTCTGCCTGTGGGGCAGTGAGCGATGGGTTTTTGCATGTTAGTTGGTTTTGGGGTTTTTTTACCCCTCTTTCCTCAACTTATTAAACTGTCTTTTAAGTCCTTGAGTTTTGTTGCTTTTGTTCTTCCTGTGTTCCCCCCACCCTGCTGAGGGGTGTGGATGTGAGTGAGCAAGCAGCTGTGTGGTTCTTGGCTGCTGGCTGGGATCAACCCATCAAAATACAGAGTACTGGAAATTATGATACAAGGGAACAGCTGCAGGATTTTCCTATTTGTTTTAAACTGCTTTTAAATTTATTATGTTCAAACTTTTCAGAACAAAACTTTTCATGCTAGGTAAGAAGCCTCAAACTTGAAGGTTTCTGAACACTTTAAAGGAACTGTCTCAGTAATTTCTAGGAAAAATGAAGAATATTCCCATTTTCATTCTTGTGATCCTTAAAAGTTTATGGAACATTTCCAGATTGTGAAAGATTCAGTTTTGTGAAGTGATTAATGTCTTTCCTACATCTGCTTTTACTCAGATACTGTCTAAATTATCTTTGACTTAGGTATTTTAAATGCAGGTTTTAAATCTAGACATTTGTAGGGCATTTCCTATTCTCATTCTCTTTCTTAGTTTCTTGAAAAAATATCCCAGACAGGAGTAAAGATGCATTAAATATTTTTGGTGGGCTTTGAAATCTGCCATAGGTGGTGTATTTCTTTTCAGAATAAGATATTGGAAAGAGATAAATTTAGCTGGTTGGGTAATAAGTCCATAGAAGTGTTGAAGGGATCCTGAAGGAGTATCAAATTCTGAAAATGGAATAATTTCACATATTAATTTTGAATTTGATGAGCAGCATTGTAAAGAGTACATTTGTTTCAGTAGTCTGTCGTAAAATAGAGATATTTGTAACTCTTGCTTTTACAGGTTTAGAACATGTGGTTGAAGTCAGATTTGACGGAAGAAGAGAGCCACGTTACGAGTGCAGGCTGTGTGGGTGCAATTCAGAGGTGGCACCTATGATAGAACATCTTAGTGGATATAAACACAGAAGAGAATACATTGTGAGTAATTTTGATGCATTTTGATCAAAATTTCGTTATGATGCACCCCTTTTTTTTTCCTGAATAATTAGATCATTTGAAGTTTAAACCCCATATAATAAATTGCCAGTATAGTTGACTCTCTGTGGGTCAGGCCAACATGAGGAGCTCTGATGATATGGGCTGTTGAGGCAGTGCAGTCCAGGGCTGCCTGTCTGTTTCAGCTCCAATATCTGTTCCTAAGTGTTTAGATTGCTTTCAGGATCAGGTTCCAAAAACAATGGGATTCTTTTTTATTCCGCAGCATGTCCGTAGCATGGCTGGATTTGGTACAGGGGGTGTTTCCTTCTGGTAGCAAGCTTTGCATGGGTATCCATTTTTTGTTTTGAAGACTACTTTAGTAACTTTAAAATTTGAGTAGATACGTTGCAGAGAAGAAATTAGTTCGTAATATTCAAATCAATGTTTGCCAGTCTTTTGGAAGCTTGTCCAGAAGGTGAAATGTGTAAATTTTTTAATACTGTGATATATTTTGATATTAACCTTTTCAAGCTGGTTTTGTTTACAGTCTAAAGAATTTCCAGATAAAATAAAGAAAAAAACAAAAGATACAAAAGAATGCAAAGTCTCGTTTTTCAGACGAATAGCAGGAGAGCTGGAGAAGAGTGAAGGATTAAAAATGTATAAGGTAATGGGAAGTAACTGTAAAATTTTTCTTCATTTGTCTTTTATCAGTGCATTTATGTTTAATAGAGTAAATTTTAAAAGTACTGCAGGCAAAGCCTCTTAAATTTTCTGTGTGTTTCTAGGAAGTGTAATAGTGGGTTGAACTAAGGCTTTCCTTTAGGTTGCCCTGAAAGATCCAGGGAAAAGAACATTAGTATTAAAATTAATCTGGAAAAAGCCAAAGCTTTATATTTTTAAGGTTTTAGATGTTTTAAATTGAAAATTGTTCGGTCTGAATTCAGTGATTCAGAAATTTTATTACTTTAACTTCAATAATTTTTAATTTTTGCAACTTAAATTTTTTCAAATGTAAGCAATTTTTTCTCAGATTTCATTTATATTTACTTCATTTATAGAAGTCTGTATCTGTGTGTGAGGAATTTAATTCAATTTAATTATGTTGGCATAAATAAAAGTACTTGTTCCTTTCCTAAAGGCAGTTGCAGTAGATACTGTTATGAAATTTTAGTCAGAAAGTCTAATATGAACCTTTTTATATTTTTAGACGGAAGGTTACATAAGACCAGCTACCTCATGTAAGTGTGTGAATTTCTTGAATAGTAGATTTGATGTAATTGATATTTGGCCTAATTTGACTTACTGGTTGAACTCAAAGGGTTTGACTGATGTAAAACATTCAGCTTGTAACACCACAAAATGTTTTCAGAGATTTTTCTGGTTTTTGTGATTTTGAATTGATGAAAGGAGGAGATTGCCAGACTTCAAGTCTTCCTTAGATTTTTTTAACTTCTTGTTTCCGGAAGTATTTATGATAACTACAGTAATTTGGTCATCAAGGAAAGTAAAAAAGTATGGAAAAGTAGTACTTGATGGCTTTCTCTGAATAAGCTGATAAAGTCTTCTCCACCTCATTTACATCATCAGAAGACTTATGCTAAATCACTGGTGGAAGTGGAAATTACCATTCTTTAGCAAATCCATTGGAACAAGTGATGGAAACCAAACCCACAAACATAAACCCAGCATCTTCCCTCATACAGTATGGCTGAGTTACATCTTTTGTTACTGTAGGTGTGCTATAGATCCTTAATGATGCCAGTCTGGAGGAATACCTCCTTGCTGCCTTTTGACCCTCGTGTTAATATCAGAAGGAAGGTGGGTTTGATTGAAGTGGGTGAAGGTTTCAAAGATCTACGGAATTGGTCAGCGTGAGTCCCGCTGTAGGAGCCTGCCAGAGCAGTACATTTTTTTTTTCTTCTTCTTTTTATTGGTCATTGGTGGCTTCTGTGGCTTGTACTTTTGAATGTTGGTGTGCAAAACAAGGTGACAAAAGTCCTTGATCTCTGCGTCTCTTGTGTAGAAGAGGGAGTGTGACCTGATAATTAGTGAGTAATACTCAGTTCAGAGTCAACTGACATCAGTCAGGTCAGCAGACTTCTGTAGAAGTGGAAGACACGGTCAAATATCAATCTAGAACATGAAAAAGAGTGATCCCACCCAGTCCTACAGGATATGAAACTGAAAAAATGGACAAGAGGGAAGTTACCTCCAAAAGTGTTGTGCCTTTCAGTATAAAGGTTTGCTCTGGTTAGAAAGTGAATTCCAAAAAACCTCCTTCTGGTTATTTAGAAGAAAATCGTGGTTACTGGGTTAGCAGCAGTAAGTAACTTTAGACTAGATCACATTGGCAGATGTCAAAACTCTTTTCTGACAGTGAGGGTGAGTTTGGGGATATAGCTAAGAAAGGCTGCTAGTACACAGGTATGAGTGATGAAATGGACATCAGCAGCTCCATCAGCATGTGTTAACTGTGTCAATGGGAACTGGTTAACATGGTAACACAAGGCTTTTGGCCTTGTCTTGTAGGGCCAAAGGTGTCACTTGTGCAGAGAATTATTACATGTCCTGTTGCTTATCCTGGAACACAATGCTTAAGAAGTGAGAAGTTATGTACCCTGCAGTAGCTGGTTCTCTGAAGCATAGGTACTGTTTTAGACTGCCTTGTTTTGCAGAGCTTTCCCTGCCTCCCTCCTCATGCTTATACACTAATAGAGGTGAGATAATCACACATTCCAACCCCTGTAACTTCTTGTTAGAAACTTAGCTATTGTATATACAGCTTTTAGGTTCACTGGTATTTACGTGGAAAAAAACCACATGCAGACCTTGTAACTTTTTTTCATGGAGGAGACAGGCCCACCTCAGTTTATTCCACACAGCCTTCTTGTGTGGGGTTCAGCTGCCTGAGCACAGGTGCTGTAGGGTACCCTGCAGAGCCTTCAGGGCACAGGTCTCCCACAGACTTTTCAGCAAGGATGCCTGCTGGTTTCTGAGATGGGTGTGTGTGCCATTTGCTGCTGAATCCTGCCCTTTGCAGAAACCACAGCCACTTCACAGCCAGTAACTGTTCTATTTGTGTAATGCTTCTGTTGCAGAAGTACAGTGCAAACCTTGTGATGTTGCTAATAATTCTTTTTTATTTTCTAGCCCCATTGAAGAAGAAATCAAGGTGAGAGTACTACCTGCACAGGAGAATCAAAACAGAAATTTTTAACCTGTTTTTCTGTAGCAAACATATGACATATTGGAAAATATTTTATATTGTCTTTCCACTGTACTTCGCTTCTGTAAATTGTTCCTTTTTGTCTGTGAGGAAGTAGCAGCTATGGGTTTTGAAATACTGCACTCAGAAAGTAATTGCAATTAAAATTTCAAGCTGCTTCCATTCTGTGTGGGATATCATTGACTGTTTTATAAACAGCTGTTTATATAGGAAGAAAAAGCCCAACTCACCATTATTTTAGTCATGTCCTTTAGCTGATTTGTAAAGAAGTTCATCTGCACTGCTGGTCTCTCTGAGAGTCACTCAGAATAAGGACCTTTACAGCATATTTAAAACACTCTTATTTCTTAGAGAAAGATATCCAGTATTGGTAAGTGATAAAAATTTGGAAACTGAAATATTTTGAGTAAACTTAGTGTTTTAGTAATTTTTAGAATGCATCTTAATACTGCAATTTTTTTTCTTTTAAGGTGGGAAGATGATTATAAGCAAGAGGTATGTAGAGGCAGTAACTCCACACAGGGGTTCACATACCCACAAGTTCTCATTTTGTAGCAGTTTCTTTATGCTTGTTTTTATTTTTTTTTTCTGGAAAATGTTTATTCTTTGGCTTCATTTAGTATTTTATTAATATTCTTGCAGAAGCAATTGACCTAATGAGTCAGAGTTTTGTGTTCATCACAGCAGAGGGGAAGAGAATACAGTACATTCACCTTAGCTCTCATAAGTCCTGTTCAGAGCCATTGAGAGTCTTAGAGCCAGTGTTTCCAGGCCAGGTCTCCCAGCCTGTGCTGCAGTCTCCCCTTCCTTGTTTTGTCTCTCTTCAGATCAAGACTGTTCTATACTGAAAGTTTGTTTTAAATTTTAAGATGCATCTAAAGATTTACAATCCCTTTTTCTAACTAGAAGGTAAAATTCGAAATTATTTCACTTGATTAGCTCTGGAGACAAACACTGAGAATGCCTTGTTTTTATCTTAGTGGCAGAGTTGGCTGTGTGGCTGGTCAGATATTATGCTAAATGCAGCTGAGCACTTGACTTTTTAAAATATGATTTTGTTCCTGAGCGAGGAAAGGCTGGGGAAGATAGCTTCTGTAGGTGTGTGGTTTAGATGTGAAATGTGTTCTTCCTGGTATTGGAAGGAAAGCAGTTGTGTTTGTGTAGCTGCTAACAAACTGATACTGAGGATCTAACATTGCATGTTTATGGCTCTGACCTAAAATTATCTTTTCTTTGTGTTGACTTTTGTTGTTGGATAAAAGATTAAAATATCTTGTTCTGTACAAGATGATGCAACAACTGCTGTAAAATTCAGTCTTTTAATTTTTTTTCCTTAATTTTCAATCCCACAGAATGATCCTGTTCGGAAACAGAAAGCTCTGGAGTTCTTGGTATGTATGTAAAATAATTATGATGAGAGTTGGGATGTTTCACCAGTACAATGCAATGAATATTGTTTGAAAGAGCCTCTGATTACTGATCAAACTCATTTGACTGCAACATTAATTTCTATTTTAGTGGACTCTGCCCTCAGAAGTTAGTGCAGCTGTAGCTTAGCTCAAAGCAATTGGCTGGATTAGATGTGGCTCTCCCCTTTGCTGAGGAGGAGGAGCCACCCTGACAAACAGTGTTAATTAGCAGCACTGATGGTGATTAAGTGCTGCTGGCTGCCCATATCTAATGGGATTGTTGGTAATGCTCAGCAAGAGGAGCCAGTCTGGTGTGGCTGCCAGAGAGAGCACAGCTGCTGGTCTTGGAGTGATTGGGGAGAGTTTATCAGTTCTGTTGCTGTTGACAGTGGCATAGTAAGCCTTATTTTGTCTTTTGGGTTTATGAAAATATCTGACTTTTACTCTGTGAAAGTAATGTCCTGTGCCCAAGGCAATTGGAAGGTTTCATTTGAGTTCCAGTTGTGTTTACCCACCAAAATCAGAAGTAGAATGTTTTGAGATGAGTGCTTCATGTCTTCCACGCTGTGGTTACTTGTGACTTCAGAAAGAGAGAGAAAAAGCAAGTCTTAAAAACTTGATAGTTAATTGACTTTTATGTAACAGGAATCACAGCTATTCCTTACAAAAGACTGCCTATGTTCTTTTACTGTAATCACTTATAAATTCATTTACTTAGTAATCAGCCTGAAGCTTATTTTTTATTCAATTTTCTACACAGATAATATAAATTTAGGACTTGTGCCATTCTCTGTCTGCAACAAAATTTTTAGGGACTTGACAGTACAGGAGTGGCACAGAAATCCAAGTTTATGTTTTACCTTTTATCAGGCCATAATTATGCTCCCAATTTTATTTTTTGATATTTTTGTATACATTTATCATATATGCCATATGTTAACCAATAGTATAAATTTGGTTATACAAAAATCAAAGTATAACTTTGATCTATTTGCATATTTGACCCTTTGGCATCCTAATGGCATCCAGTTCTAACCATGTTTTTCAACAGGAGACTTTTCACATCACCTCAGACTCAGAAGCAACACTCGTTGTTCGCATTACACAGGAACTCATGGAGGCTTTGAAGGCCTTTTGTGAAAAGAAAGCAGTAGTAAGTAACTTAATCTTGTCCAGAATTGGGAGGAAAGGAGTGGTTAAACTCACTGTATTAACAGCCTGCCAACCTGTAGCAGTTCAGGCATGGTCAAAATCTCCAGTTAAATGTACTTCAATTTTCTTCTTTTACAATTTTTAAGTAACAAAGATATTTTTCTCTTAGTATTCCATCATCATGTATCGGTTTTGGCTTTTTTTGTGTGTGTGTTCTATTCTGGGCAACGTTTTGCTTCTCAATGACAGGTTGTCATCCTTTTTGTGGTGGTCCCTTGCTTGTTAGCTTTTGTTCTAAGATCATTGAGGCTTTAAGTGTCACCCAAATGTGCCACTTTTTTCTCTTGTGGTCCTGTGGGTAGGCCTGTCTTTCTCATAACTTGTAGCTTTGCTCTCAGTTGGGAGTTTTAATCTGTTAAGATTAAGGTAGGCAAGATGTTCTTGACTGTCTGTTGGTCCTTACAAGCCTCCATAGCTTCTTTGCAAAGAGGTTGACTACCCATGGAAAAAGAAATCTGAAGAAGGACAAGAATCTGTGAAGGAATTATTAATCACTCTGGCAGCTACTGGTTCACAAAATTCAGGATTTATTTTTTTCTGAAAGCTGTTTCAGACTGTTTTCTCAATTTTATATTCCATGTCAGGTGAGCTGCAGTAACTATCTCTGTGCAAATGCTGCCACCAGCACCAGTTAAATGTTGTTTCTGTTGCTTCATCTCTCAGCTGGGCTTTCCATTCTGCATTCCCCAGATGGAGGCAGGATTGGCATATGCAGCAGTTTTATATTTTAGCCAGGTGATGATAAGAGAGATGAGGCAATAAATTTGAAACAGGAGATATTGTCTTCACCAGAGACCTCCTTCTGTTCTCCAGGAAAGTATCTCTTCAAATAACACTGGAAAATAGTGGTGCAATGTGGTAACAACACACCCCTCACATGGACTTTGCTATCACTTAAAATTGTACTTTGCTAACTTTCTATGGGAAATTTGTTGCTTTTTAGAATTTGTAAAGTTCTTAAATTCTTGCATTTGCAAACAGGCATTCTGACCTTTTGCTTTACCTAGGATAACTACACCAACAGTTTAGGCCCACTGGTGCCAGTACCTCAAGATGAATTTCCAGAAAGGCAAAGCATCCCAGAACACTATGGGCCAGATGTAGAATACAAAGGTAGTTTATTTTTTTTCTTACTAGTTTGTTTACTCTGGAGCCTGTGCAGATTGTGAAAATTTACTTTTATGGCCAGCCAGTGTACTTCTTAGCTGGTGTACTGTGTGTCTGTGCCCTCTGAGTCAGTTCAGGATATAATTTTCTGGAGCTTTAATGATTTAACTGTCTGAAAACATCTCTGTCTCACTGAACAGTGTTATAGCAGTTAAGGTCATGGAAATTCAAGCAGTAACCCTTCCTGATCTATTTACTATTAGAATTTTTGGGTAAAAAAATGAAAAACTCAGTTAAGACATGAAGGCAAGAAATGGGAGAAGAACATAAGTACACATGATAAAATCTCAAAGTAGTTGTGTTTGCAGCTGGTATTTTAATATTTTGCTAACTTAAGTACCCTTTATTTATTCAGGAAGTTCTGACTGGAATCAAGGGTTTTTGTCTCAGTATGAAGAGTATTCTGAAGATGCTTCTTTTGCTCCTGCTCACCCCAACAGTTACCAAGCAGATGATGGATCACCCTCCTGTCATCTGACACCTGACAACTTTGCAAGTGTGTCTCTGCTCAGGGACTCTCCTGCTGTTGAGCCTGATATTCCTGCCAGTGGTGTCAGCCAATGGCTGAGACAGCTCAGGAACTCCGTGCCCTCCATGAATTTGGCTCCTGGGGCCTCTTCATACCAGAGCTGCCCAGTGAAGGAGTACTCAGCAGAATACATATCCAGTGATGTGCAAGGAACTGAGCTCTGTGATAACAGACTCTCATTTGGCAGAGAAAATACAAAATGGAGCAATCAACAAGTGTGTACCAAAGCAGGGCATATAAGTGACCAAGAATTATCCTATTCCAATTATTCTGCCTCATATCCTTCATCTGGAAGATACTTTACAAATTATACTTCACAAAACTATTCCTCTTACAAGAACTATGAGTCAGTTAATACTTGTACATCTTCTGCAATTTCTACTGTTTCAGGAAGAGGTGGATCCAGGTGGCACCAGGACACTAGGTGGAATGAGTGGAATGAGGACTATAGGTGTTACGAGGATTCTAGCTGGAAGCAGGAATCTAGGTGTCAGGAATTCAGGTATCAGAAATCAGCCTACCAGAGAGACTGGAGTTCACATCAGGACTCATTTTCTGGTGGTGGTTCGTACCAAGATCACCAGCAGTTCAGAAGCTCAGAAGAGATGTTTGATGGGGCTGATGTTGGTCTTGCTCCCAACACTGTGAACAAACTCCTAGGGAAGGATGTGCCTACAATGACCAGGATGCTCAAGCAGTTGGCTCCGTATCACCCAGCGCTTCAAAGTAAGATGGTGATGAGTTTCCATCATGTGAAATGAGTTACTGTAACATAAGCAGGAGATTGCAGGTTGCAGAGATGGGGTGAGCTGTTCAGGGGAGTTCAGGGGAGTTGAGCTCATTTTGCTCACATCTGTATCAGCTGAAGAAAGGCATTGTTGCTTCTCTGAGGATACTGTGCCTCTTGGCAACTAGATGGAGCAGTGAGTGGGAGGAGGTTTCGATAGTGCAAAAATTTCTGAATTGAAAGGTTTGTCCTTGGTCATGTTTCTAACTAGCAGTTTGTATTGTGAGTTGTACTGGTGGATTTGCAGTGGTGGGAGGGGAATGTATTAGCATAAAAAAAAAAAAAAACCAAAAAAACTGGAATGCATGCAGAACCAAGCCTGGATGGCATTATAATAGATAATCCAAATGAATCAAAACCCATTGGGATAACAAGAGAAACATTATCAAAGAGCTGGTTCATTAAGTGTCAGTTTCTTTTTTCCAGTCACTGTAGAAATAGTCATTAATGTTGAGAATAGTGATACACTATTCAAAATGAGAGTTTCTCCTTTGGAAATAGATTATGAGAGGGACTTAAAGAGAAGTGGGCATATGCTACTGCATAGCTGTCATTGGGCATGAGTTTGGACAAATGCAAACTATGCTTCTGGTACTAGAATGAGTTAATTAATTAGGTAGCTATTTAACGGTAAAACTTTCATATTCACATTCTCTATGTTGTGTTATGGAAATATTTTGAAATAGAAGTAACTCTAAATGTCTTTATTGCCCCTTTCCAGAAGTAAATATTCAGACATTCGTCAATGTGCTAATAGAAGCTAGAGAGAAAGATTAAGGAGCAACAGCTGAACTGGAAACAGATGAAGAGACTTGAGAATCTCCATCACTTGGCTTTCAGGAAAGAGACTGCATTTAACTGTGTTTGACTGGCTTGGGAGAGGTAAAGGGAGGTAGGGTTTAAGTTTTTAACGTGTGAAATATAGCTGGAACATGAACTTGCACATAATGGGTGAACATACTATTTTGTTTAGGCTTTTTTGTAATGTATTTGTTATATCTTAGTATATTTCAGAAAAAAAAGATCTTTTGTTATTTTTTGAAAATATGTTAAAATTACTCTGTCAGCAAAAAGCTAATAATCCTTTTAATACCCTTCTCAATTCAGAAGAGAAAGGTTTACTTTTATGCTACCTACTTAGGAAGAATATTAATTCAAAATACAGGTTTACTTTTCTTCACACAAATGTAAGGCCATTTCCATTAATTTGAGGCTTTATAATTAGCATATTTTTAGAAATTGATACACTACATTTCTGTTTAGACAAAGAAAGGAGAATGTCACAGCATAGGTATTCTCTCTATGTTAATGTGATGCTATATGAGGAAAATGTAATCTCTACTAGAGGACTGGTATGTAACAGGGCATATCAGTTTGCAGAGTAAGAAATGGTGAGAAATACATGCAGATTTTTAAATAATGTTGTTCAAAATGAAATCATTATAAATTATCCTAAAAACTCATTTGGTAGATGGACCCAGGCTAAAATAAAAATTCTTGATTCTTTCTACTGGCAAAAGCATATTAAGAAATAGTAGAACCCATAAGGCAATCAGATAAAATAACATGAAAAAATAAACAAAATGTTGTACTAACTGAGTAGTACTTACCAGTTCATGAGGTGTATCAGAGCCACATGCTCATGAATGCCTGGCTTTAGGTATCTGCTCTATGTAATTAAAACCAGCTTACATGGAGCTGAAGAAAAGAAGTAAAGTGAGACAGTTTACTCCTGAGTGTCTGTTTTCCTTTTCACTGCTGCATTGTGAACTATCATTTTTCTTCTCACCCATGCTGGAACTGTGTCTCTCTGTGCATTAAATACTTGTGCTGAAGCAGGGTTAGTCTTCATGAGCTGTCATAAAACATTTTGGATCTTGTTATGTAAATTTTAATAAAAACTCAATTCCAAATAATTTATTATTGAGCATAAGTAAACTCAATTCCCTAAAATTTTCCTTCTGTCATTACTTTGTTTCTGCATCTGAAAAGATCCGCTTTCCTTTTTCGTTCCTGTTCACTGTGTTGCAGTCCTGTTCACTGCTCATACTTACTGAAGTGTTGGAGTGGTTTGTAACATCACACACCTCCATGCACTGAATTACATACTCAGCCTTCTTGCTGAAAGGAGAAAATTGTTTTTTCTACCACAGTTGTCTGCCAGAGTTTTGATTTACAAGTCTGTAGGATTGATTTGTTATTATATCTACATTTAAAAATTACCAGAAGTTATTTACACAAATGTTACTAGCATCGTTTTTTCCTCACAGAAAGTGTAGTGCAACTAAAATTCTGAAACTGTAGAAAAAAATGTTGCTAGGAAATATTACTGCTGCAACTCTGTCAATTCAAGTTAAGACCTTTTCATTTGAGGTTGTTGCAGAGAACTCTTTTCCTCATTTCTGACTCCCTTTTGGATTTTACTGCCATCACTGTATACCCCAGTGACACACAGTAGTTGGATGAGCTCCACCCAAATTAGATGCTTTTTGCACCTACAGGTTCTGTAGTTTTTCCTTCTGGGCAACAGTTACTGTCCTTCCTTTCTTGTGCAGAGTCCTTCATTGGGGAAACAGTTCTTGCTGTTGGAGCTGGAGTAGTAAGACAATATTGATTTACTAAAGCTTTCCTGAACTGTAGAGTGCTGAGTACTTCCTACTGCCAAGAAAGCCCTTTGCCATACCTTGCTCCTAAGTAGTATAGAATTGGAGCAGAACTCTGTCCAGACTCCAGTCCTTCTTTAAGAAACCACCTCACAAAGTAGCTCCTGCCAGCCTGCAGAGCAGCACCAGATGCCTGGCACCCATCAGCACCACTGCAGCTACATCACAGGCCTTGGCATGGAGGCAGTAGTTCTCAGAATGCACCTGAGCCTTTGGAGCAAATTTCCAATTTCCTTAAAAAGCCAGTCACAAAAACCCAGACTGGAACATGTCTTGGACTGGGAATAAATGGTCTGCTTTTAGTCAGTTTCTTGGTCCGTGGTGTACCTGCTGTCACACCTTTAGAAGTGTGTTTCCCAGTGGGACAAGAGTTGTTCCAATCCAGAGCCACCTTGATGATTCTCTCCATCAGTGATGCTCCTTTAGGAAGTGCTGGAATCAGCTGTTCTGCACCAAGGGCAGTGAAATACAACAAGGCCAGCTGGACATGGAGGCATCTTTCAGGGCAGACAACTTGGGAAGTTTCTCAGATTGCAGTTTCTTAGTTTGTACCACGGACTTACTCCTCAAAACACTTCCCGGAATTACTGGATTTTATCTGGATGTATGAGCCAGAGGGGCAGCTTCCTTAGTGGAAAGAAACAGGGGAACTCTTTTGAGCCCAGAAATTCTCAAAAGCATTCTCTTCTGTTTTGTTTCTGGAAAGAGCATATATAGTTATTTTCTCAGCCTTCCAGGGAGGGAAGGTTCAAAGAGTAACTGGTGGAAGTATTTTTCCCTTGTTTTCTTCAAGGTAAGTAACTTTCACAGCTGTTGGATGAGGTGGTTTCTGACACTGGTTGTTACTCCTGATCTCCCTCCTCACCCAAAACCAATTCCTTGCCTTTTGGGTGAGGACACCCAGAGTGCTTTGGGCCATCTCCTTGTTTCAGGGTGCTTATGCTCTGGGGGCCATGGGTTTTCCCCCACATGCTTGACACCAGAAGAGTGTTCAGTGTTGCTGAGCTGTCACTAAGGCTCTGCGTATCACCTGACAAACAGTAGCAGCTTCTTTACATGACAAATGCTTTGTAACAGTTGCACAGTTGCCACTTTGCTGCCTTCACCCTGACACCAGACACTCTCGTGTGGGTGAGACACAGACTCAGAATCATCTGAGTTGGAAAGAGTCCACAAGAATCACTAAGTCCAGCTGTTCAGTGAATGGACCATACAGAGACTGAACGTGTGACCTTGGTGTTATTTGTACCATTCTGTGACCATCTGAGCCAATCTCAGGGTCACATGGAAGTAACATTGTAACTCTCGTTGTCTTTGCTTCCTCCAAGAGTTACTGCAAGAGATGGTGTGTGACAGTCATTACTTGTCTTGCTTGAGTTTTTCCACTCTCTCATTAGCTGGAAATGGTGAGATGTAGGGCAAAGTTACAAGAATGTCTGACTGTCAATTCAAGGCCACTTCAAATAAGTGCTTCAGCACAAAAAGGAAGACTTCTGATGTCAAATGAGACAACTAAGCAAAAGGAGCAAATTCAGAGTCAGAGTTCATTTTTCAGGGGAACTTCTCAAGGGAGATGCAGTGTGACCTTTTTTACAGGTGAGAAGTTGTATTTGAAGCCATCCCAAAGATACCCTGAAAGGAGGCAGCTAGAAAATAAAATAAAAAAGGCCAAAAGGCCATCCAAGTGGAGAGATCCCTGAATCGTAGAAAATGAGAATACAGAAATAAAATCACCATCCCCTTAAAGCTGCACAAAAGTGAAACAGACTAAAAGTTGACCTGGTATTTTTACTTAATTTTAAATTCTGTATTTAAAAATTAATACATTAAACTCTTATAAAAGTAAGGCACATGCAAAACATGTTGTGCAACTTCTGGCTTTCAACTGATATAAACTAACAAGCATGATTTTAATTTGGCATTTCTAAAGAGTCATTTTTCCCATGCAGGATATGTGTAAGAGGTAAGGATATGTGTAAGAGTTCAACATTGTACTGGTTAAATCTAGATTCTGTGCTTTCTGTACTACAGTAAGCAGAGATGGTCACATCATACAATAATACAAAATAAAACCAACTCAAGTACAGATTCTGACAATGATTACCAACATACAAAATTTAAGAATGTGATGTTACATCCATTATAATACATAAATAATCTTATTCAGTAGAGTATGATTTGGCAACTCCAGTCTATGTAATGCCAGTGTGCAATTCCTGGTTATCCATGTCATACGATGCTGAAGACCATGGAAAGGTACTGCTCATAGGACACCTGGATCCAGCCATCCTGGTCAGTGTCGTATCGACGAAACACATCAGTCAGCCTCTGAGGAGGAGAGAAAAAAAATAATAATAGACACTTTTGTTCCAGGGGAAGCTTCAGACTGCAACACACTCCCCTTGCCACCTGGGCTTTATGAACCCTTTCTGTTCATCCCCCCTGTAGCCATTTTACAGTCTTTATATATAAGACAGCTCACTGCAATAATAATTCAATACTTAAAGTTACCTTCTGTATAGACCAGACAGCTTTTTATAACTGGCTTTAAACCAGGGGGAAAAACAATGCAGTGTTTGAGTCATCTGGAAACAGAATCCAATGCATACCTTGTGCATATCTCGCCTTCTAGGCAAATATGCTTCATGTGCCATTGCCATCTGAGGTGTCTCTGTATAACCCCAGAGAAGCCAGGCAGTGCAAAGGACCAGAACAACTGCCAGCAAGGATTCATTAACATCAGCTGAGTGATTATTCCATTTAAAGCCCTTTTTAGCAGAGTTCAAGTCTACAATTAACCATAATTGCCTTGTATTACAAATGAATGGAAAGGTGACTGATGTGTCTAAATAACAGAGATGTGACTTTTACAGGGAACTGCTTTCCCTCCATGTTCTCTCTCTCACTCTCTGTGTCACTGAAAGACTGGAAGGTTTTTTGTGTATTTTTACCATTACCCTTGCAAGATCAGCTCTGAAGTCTGTATTAAACTAACAGAGAGTGTCAAACACTGATACTATTTTACACTTTTTTGTCCCTCACCCATTGTATCAAATTTACTTGAGACACAAAGGAATTGCTAATGAAGACCAATACACAAAGATGTTTCTAGGACTTAGCATACACTTAGTTCAAATGGCTTACTATAAATAAAAGCAAGTTCGGATCCACTGTTGAAGTGAGAACAAGAAAAGCTTAAGAAAAGGCTTTTTTTTTTCAATTGGCATCAAAGTGCATCTCTTTTCTTACCTGTAGAACAACACAGCACTGAATAAAATCATCAAAAGCAACTTGTCCTTTTCCTTGTCTGTCAAATTTCCGAATAAGGATATCATAGAACTGATCAGAGAGTCGGTAACCTTGGAAAAAGAGAAATACTTTAGAAGGTTTCAATTACTGCAGTCCTTCTATAAAAAGAACAAGGTTGTTTAGCAGGCATGTGTAACAAAACCAGAAAACAGTAAGGAGTTACAATGACTATTTTTTGGTAAACTAAGATGCATGCAATAAAACCCATGCTCAATAATAATTATATACAGAGTCACATTAACAATAATTACAGATTAAGGTGACTGTTTGATTGAGGGAATGGTTTAGGGCTGCAGTTCAAGTCTTTACAGGTGAAGTGACTGGAATGAAAGTTCCTTAGCCATCAGAATGCTCTCACAGCACAGACAGCTGGCCTTGTTTAAAAGGTGGCAAGTTCTATCAAGTACCCTGTTAGTTCAGACTTAGCCTGATACACTGGTAACCCTCAGAGCTAGTCACAGAGGAGACTGGAACTGGATGTGTCAGGACATGTATCAGGAATGTTTTCCTTTCCTCTCTTTAAGAAAAGAGCTTTAAAAAACACATGCCTCTGGCATGGACATTGTTAAAAGGTAGCTTATGCCTCAAAGGAAAGCTGCCCTTCACCTACCTCATTTTTAGTGACATTTGTCAGAGCAGTACAGCTCTGCAACAGCACCAGTAAGCAGCTCATTCTATGACATAACCTAGTCATAAAAACTGTAATTACTAATGAATTACCAAAACCTGTTAGTGCTTGCTTTAGTTCATTTTTGTCAATCATTCCAGAATTGTCTCTGTCATACGTTCGAAAGACATTCTGCCAGTCTGTGATGTATTTCCAGACTCCTGTGAATTCATTGAAGTTCACACCGCCTTTGTTTTCTCTGTCAAACATGCCTGAAATAAAAAGTAAGAAACACATATAAAACCTTAGTCATACAACTCCTCAGCAAGATCTGCCAGGACTTTAAGTAGATATCAAGAGTGCTCTGTGGAAGGTACTGAAGAGAGAAAAGAAACTGCTAAAATGCAAGTGGTAATTTGCAAAGTCCTGCCAAGAAAAAGCAGCAGTCATCCACTGAAGGAAAAAAAATAAACCAAGATAAAAATACCAGAATAAATCACAGAATGTTTATTTTTCCTAGTTTTTCATTTTCAGTTCAAAAATACTGAGGGCTTGATTGATCATCCAGTAATAATCAAAATGGGCAGAGGGGTGGACTGTTCTTTTCCAAGGACACATTAAAAAGTCTTACATAATTTCCAACAGTGCTGGGATATTCATCTGCATTTGATTTACTCATGGTGTTATCTTTACATGTCATCCAGCAATGGAACTCAGGCTGCTGCTGAACACTTATTGAGAACAAAGCAAAAAATGTAATCCTTGGATTTATGAACTGTGTGACAGAAAAGATTTGATTTCTTGTGCTTGAATCTTCATCCTTCTGTTCTATCAGCAGCACCTTCCACATAACTGGCAATTAGTTTAGACACTAACAGAATTCAAGCTTTGTAAAGCTTCTGTTTGGTATTTTTGGAGTAAAACATAGGCTTAAATTCAAGATAGGAAAAACTACTTCCCAAGACAACTTACATAATATCTTTTTAGAAAATTTAGGATAACAATCTCCTCATGCATAAATTACATTTATTATCTAATCAATTATGCAGTAACATTTTCTTAAGCTATTTTGACAAGTGCACATGTGCGTATGCAAAGGGCATTCTCTATTAATCAAAAGAGAAAATAATTTAACTTACTGCTGCTGGGCACTCTGAGGAAAAAACAACAAAACAGTGTAGCAATTGAGAGCATTCTCAATCAATCAGCTGAGCAGATCACAAAACATTATCTTAGGACTATGCCACATCACACAACTACACTCACCAAGAATTGATCTGACTGTTGCTGGATTAAATGGAGTCCACGTTCCTGAAACAGAAAGAATTACTTAGTTGACCATTAAGAATTCCTCAATGTTTAAAAAAAATGCAAAACAAACAAACAAACAAATCAGTTAAGAAGAGTGAATTCAGAGCTACGTGACATGGAACAGGCATATTAAAAAACAAGGCTACTTGGAAGTAAGAAAGTCTCACCATTCAGAGATGACTTCAGAGCAGTGCTTCCCAAACACCACACAGAAATCAGCATTTTAAGGCTGCAACAAAAAAATCTTAACAAACCTTGGAAGATCTTAGAAGGACTTTTTCATCCCAGGCTGTCAGGAAGTATTGGACAAAAATCAAGATCTAAACTGAAGTACCTCTTTTCTGCTGACAGGAGCAGAAGTGTTCTAAATTGTAACTCAATCAAGGCCTCATATCTGTTCCTCAGTAAAAACCCATCTGCTCATTTCCCTTTTACAGGACTACTCCAGGGCATTTCGCTTCTGACAGAAGGAGTTCCTAACACGGCATAACCATACATTGCAGCTTAGAGTAGTTCAGTACAAATCCCACCTAATCCACTGCTAAAACAATTAAGTGTTCGTTTGAATTAGTATTTTTAGACCAAGAAATGTTGCTGCTTGAAAGGGCCTGAGCAGTAATCATCTGGAGAGCAGCTCTGTACTTCTCTGAGTATTTAGAGGCTTGTCATTATGAAATTATTTTGACTTGGTTGAGAGCATTCCCAAGCCTAGGAAGCATTAAGCTTTAAACAAAGGAATCCCGTGCCTCATCCAGAATTTCACCGTGAGCCTGTGAAGGCACCAGGAGCAGAAGCAGCACACAATGACCTGGCTGTGGCTGCCTGCAGGAGCCCAGGGCAGAGCAGAGGCGCTCCCAGGGCTGGGTCAGGTGACCGCAAATCCCGGCAGAAGGGCCGGGCTGGGATCCCTGGGATCCGGCCCTTGGCTTTGCTGGGGCACGGCAGTGATGTCACTCACAGGGAGAGCCCTGCACTGCAGGCAGGCCCTCAGACTCTCTGCACATAAAGAGAAAAGGAAAAATGGCTCTGAAAATGTTGAAGCAGTATTTTAGACAGAGAATTTCCATACCTTAGAGCTGTGTGTCTCCTCAAAAAAATAAGAAATAATGGAATTAATAAGGTGCTAGGATTTAACACGGAACAGAATAAGAGGAAAAAGTGAAAATACAGTCTGAAAGTTAACTTATTTCATCTTGAAACACTCAAGTGATTCATAGAGCCACCACAGAATGAAATCTGAGCACCTCCAGAGGTGAAGAACTAATTTCACCCTGTTCCAATAAACAGTGCAGACTGTCCCTGTCTCTGCTCTCCTGACTCTAGTGTTAACTCCCACAGCAGCACAGAGGAAAACAAGAAGGAAGCAAAGGATTTTATTGTGCAAAGACAAAGTGATGATCAGCCCCTCCCACGTAAGCACACTGTTATCTGCATAAACTTCACACGCTGAAAATGTCAAATTGTCAAAACCACACTGAACTTCAAATGTCAATGAGCACATTGTAGAATTTTTTAATTTTTTAGAAATAAACACATAACATTATTTTAGCCCATGTTAAATTGCAGGACAGCCATGCACAAACAACCACTAGAGGATGTATTTTGAAAATAATATAGTGAATTGTTAGTGACTTTGGTGTACGAGATCTAGAATCTCTTGGAATGCAGGAAGCTTACAGTTCTGTAAATATTTTGTCTAACACTTGGTAGGCATTCTTCATAACTGCAAAGCACTGAAACTGCTAATCTACTGTAAATAAGGAAAGAAAAGAGCTCAGATATTCATCACTGCCTATTACCTTAAATTCACTCATATGAGATATTTAAAATACATAAAATTAAAAATGGCAGGTTCATATGAGAAAATATTTAAAATATATGAAATTTAAAACAGGTAAAATTTAAAATGGCAGTTTCTCACAGTTCTAAACAGCACTGTAATCTAAATGGAAATGGTGACTTAATTTAACTTAGTTTTTGCTAAAGATTTCATTCAAAATTTTAATTATGGATCAGTTCTGGCAGCCACAACACATTGCTTTTAATTTATCAGATACATCATTAAACAAATATTCTAGTACATCCAGTTCAGTTACTGCAGTTTTACTGAACAGAACCTTATAAACTTACTTCAAGTCGGGCAATTACTGACAAAAATGGGCCCTTCAGCCAGTGTGTGCTGCAGCTCACATCATCAGTTTAAGCCCTCTCAGTCACAAAGCACAGGAGGGATAAAGGAATAAACTCTGGGAGAAGAGAAACTTGGTATGGACTCAAAGGTGGGCAAACAGCCTGAATATGCCATTTTTTCAGATTTCCAAACAGAAAAAAACCCCACAGAGTACAACCCTACCCATCCTGAGTCGTGGGAAGAAAGCAAAAATAGGCTACTGGAAAAATGTTTTATTTTTTGTTTCCACGAGTTATTTGACAATACCCTAGTTTCTTTGAGTATTACAACAAGGAAATGACTACTAGGAAGTTTTAATACTAGAGTGCATCTTTCTACTCTGTTAGGAAAAACCCAAACATACTTTATTTCCTGCACCATACTGTATGAAAAATAAATTATGTGCAATGAAATGGCTGGTTGTAAACAGCTTTGCCCAGGTTATACACTGGTTCTGGTTAAAAAAACAAAGGTTCAGTAGTGATGAGCAAGGAATATATGAATCACTGGTTATGATTTCTAGGAAGCAGAGCTGGGAAAAAGGGGATGTGCACACCCTCATTCCTCAGAATACAGACCAGTAATGGTTACAACAGATACTCAGTTTAGAACAAACAAACAAAAAATCACAAGGATTGTTCATTTTTTCCCTTTCCAGCCTTTTGCTGTAGATTAAATAGTAATTAGTGAGTGGTAGGAACACTTCCCACCCCCTTCCATACAAAGAATCACAGCATCAAGTAACCACTCTCACAACAAATTTCTCATGAAGTTTACAATGAACTACCTCACTGCTCATTAACAGACTTACCATTGGATAATGCCTGCTGAAGTTCATTATCACATATTATTCCACTCCTGTCTTTATCAACTCTGGGAAAAGAAAAACAAAACAAAACCAAACCAGGTAGTAAGCTTTACATGGCTGAAATGAACAGCTTCCACTTACTGAGGACTTTGACATTCTGCTTCTTACTCACCAGACGAGATTATTATTTTCCTAAAAAGTCTCTGGAACATGATAAAAGCTCCAAAGAAAACTGCAAGACTTATGAGTGAAGAGACACACAGAAACACTGACAATGAAACAGTTTGGGCTTGCTCTCCACAAGGAAGTATTTCTATTTATTTCTGTTTCAGAGAACTGCAGAGCACACACGCTGGTTAAACCCACAAAATGCCTAATGCCACAGTAGGGAGCTATCTGTTTCACAAACTGGAGCAACAGGTTTGTCACCCAGCCTGTCTCACATGCTGGCAATGGAGAGTAAGTCACTAATGTGACCAAAGTACTCAAAGACTCAATGGCTTGCAGGAGTTCACAGGGGTTCAAAGAGGAAAAAAGCACAGGCAGGTTCCAGCTTCCACTGAGCCTTCACAGTCCATTGTCTTAATGATTCAAGCTCTATGCCAAAATTGGTGAATTAAGTACTTTCTGCCCAAATAAAGAATGATCATGACTTCTTTAGAAGGGTATCTGAAAGTGGTGGGGACTTCATTTCATACAAGGATGCTCCCCTTGGAATGACAGTTTCACTTCCCCTCATTTACTACCCCAACCAGAGTCCCACTCAGCTGACCCCTGTTCACAGAAGATGATTTTCTTTTCCTTTAGTTCTTGCTGCCTTTTTCTAAACACTTTCAGTTCATTCTATTGCTTCCTTCTCCATCTCCAAGAATTATGTAACCTGCATGCAACACTAAAATTGCAAGCATAAATTGCAAAGACTTCAATTACAAATAGATACTCCCCTTTATAATCTCTGTTTCTCTTCTTAGTATTGTGAACATTTTTTACCTTTTATGAGCTGTTACCAAGTCCTAAGCTGATATTTTCATTAAAATGCATTATGACCTACTTATCTAGCTTCTGAGCATCATCAGTCAGCACATTCCTTTTATAAATAAAATTATGCAAAATTAGAATGGGTTTTCCCCATGGACATCAGGTTTGTGCTCTGGATTGCACCTGACATATGGGGATCATCTGTCACACAGGGATCATGATCTGGCCATGACAGGCTGGTACAGCCCAGTCATTCAGGACTGAAAGGTGCCCCTGCAAACATTCACAGGCCTCAGCTACTGCAGGAATCAGCAAACATCACCTGATCTCTTTTCACAGAACCAGAGAACCACAGAATGGTTTGGGTTGAAAGGCACCTAAAGGATCACCAAGTTCCAATCCCCTGGCTGTGGGCAGGGACACCTTCAGTTACACCAGATGGCTCAGAGCTCCATCCAGCCTGGCTTTAAACACTTCCAGGGAATGGGGCAGCCACAGCTTCTCTGGGCAACCAGTTCCAGTGCCTCACCACGCCCACGGTGTAAAACCTCTTCCCACCATCCAACCTACACCTACTCTCTTTCCCCAGCTGCTCCTGAACAGATTACACAAAGATCCCAGGAGAGCTCCATCTGTCCATGTGGTGCACAACCACACACACACCCTTCAGTCAGTTTTCCACTCACTGAAGAATGCTTCCATTCATTCCACCTTTACTGAACTTCATCAAGGGCCTTTTGATAGTGTTGGGAGTATTTTTGGAAAGCATACAGATTATATTAATTGCTCCAATTCCAGTCATCATATCCCCATCCAATCCTTACCAAACACAGTTCAGGATTTATACAGCAGTCTGCCAGAAGGAATGTTTTCAACAAAAGCCATGCAACTGTCCTGACAAACTACATTATTTAAAATATTTTTACTGATTTTCCTGGTGCAGAAGCCAGATTGCTAATCTGTTTCTGGACCCTTTAAAAAGAGAAACGGCTTCATGCATGCCTCTGCCGAGTCCTCAGAGGAAGTTGTTTTACAGCAGGCTGGGTAGGTAAGCTGCTGCATTCCTGAGTCACTCTGTAAATATCAGCCAGTTTTAGAAACTTAGTACTCTTTGTCTGCTGCTTAACCTCTTCTTGCTGCTGCTTGTGTCAGAAGATCTGTCTTGACTCATCTCTCATAAAAATGGATCCAACGTAGGCACCTCCCCAGTTTCCTCAACAAGACATAGTTGGGAAATCTCCTTTGGCTTCCTTACTGATAGGATCTTGCCAGTGTGTTTGTTTAGCACAAGCTGCTAACTCCCTTGCAGGTCCCTCTGTTCCAGGAGAATTCAAGAGAATACTTCACAGAATTCCTTAGCTTGGAAAAGACCTCTGAGATCATCAAGTCCAACCTGTGACCCAACACCGCCTGCACGTCCCTGCTTTCCTCAAACACCTCAGGGACGGTGACACCACCACCTCCCCGGGCAGCCCGTTCCAATGTCCAACCACCCTTGCTGACAAGAAATTCTTCCCGATATCCAACCTAAACGTCCCCTGCTGCAGCTATGTCGTGTCATTGGTAGCTTTTAAGTCTCCCATTAGCATTTATCCGATTCTTTTTTACAAACCTTCCCTGTGCTGCTACACTGATCCTCCACACCTAACTATCCTTCCTGCAACCTCAGGCTAAAAATTACTTCAGCGCTTTCAAGGTTACCGTCCCACCGATCCCCTTCCCCTCGTTATAAGACACAGCCACATTTACTCCTCCCTCCCCAGCCCTTCCCTGCAGACCCTGCCACGGGGAATGCACCGCGCTGCCCACAGCGCTGCCCCGGCAGCCGAACCCCGCGCGGGATGCGCCGGGCCGGTGCCTGCACTCGCGCAGCCCCCGACCCGCTTCCGGTACCTCCCCGTGCCCGCTGCCCGCGGGGCTCGCTGCCCGCGGCCCGGCGGTGGCGGCCGGCTCACCTCTGGAAGACGCTCCACAGGAAGGAGGGGTCGGGCAGGGCGCCGGGGGCGCCGCCGCCGTTGGGCCGCTGGTGGTACCCCGCCGCCATGGCCCCGCGCGCGCCCGCCCCGCGCGCCGCCGATACGGGCCGCCTCTGACGCTGCGCGCCCGTGGCGTCACGGCGCGCCCCGCCCCGGCGCGCGGGGGGGATTCCCGAGCGGAGGCGGGACCCGCGGCGCGGGAGGGGGAGGCACCGGGACAGGGAGGCGCCGGGAGAGGGAGCCATGGAGGCGGGGCTGCGGCACGGCCTCGGCGCCGCGCGCGGGGAGTGGCGCACCCACCGCGCGCGAGCCGCCCCCCTCCCTCACGAAGGTTCCGGCGAGGGCAGGAGCCGTCCCTGTGAGCGAGCGCTCCCCAGCGAGGGGAGCCGGCGTGTCCGGAGGGGAAGGAGCCTAAGCTTGACATCCAAGAGTTGCCTCTGCACCATCGCTGAGAGGAAGAAGGGATACAGAGGTAAACGAAGCCCGCTGATCAGATTCCCTTACACAAAGTGAGGATTAAAGCACACAGGGAAAGAATTTCAGGGACAGGACCGAATTAGCGTACAAGCCAAATTAGCATCACCTCGCTAATCTTTAACTGAATTCTTTACTGAGGGCTGAACATAACCCTCTGTGAAAAACGCATGTATTATATGATTGGCTGTTCACAAATACTGAAATGAATGTTATATGTGTTGTGTGTTGTGTTAGAAAGAAATGCCGTATTCATTCTCTTAAGTACTGTGTTAAATATAGTTTTAGGTTATAAAATTTTTTAAAATAAGAACTGTGTTAGTGGGGTTTTTTTAAAGAAAGGAATGAGGCACTCGCACCAGATAGCAGCCACAGGACACCTAAATCTTTCAGGGAAACGAATTTATTGCCTTCTTATCAGAAGCTTCTTCCCACCTTGAAGGCGCTGTTAGGATTACAAGGAAGAAGTTGACAATGACCAGACAAAATCCGTTGTTTGAATGGAATTTATGCATCATGTATGAAGTGTATGAATAAGAAGTGTATGAATATGCTATTGTTCTTAAGGGTTAATCCTTTGTTAACGGGGGTCCTTTTTCAGGCTCGTGATGCCCAGAAAAAGGTACCCGGACATCCGTAACTCTTTGTTTTTATTGTCTCATATTGTCCTAATTCAATTTGTCCAAATTGTTATTGCTCTAATTGTGCTACTATTTTTATAACCATTTTATTACTATTAAACTTTTAAAATTTTAAAAACAAGTGATTGGCGTTTTTCACACCTCTAAAAAACAGTGAAGTTCCCCTCCCTGTACCTACAATTTCCAGGCAATTCTGGACTCCATGGGACCCAAGGAGCTCCCTTAGGCACAGCGATACCAAGATGATGCTCTACCTAACCATCTCTGGGGACACACTGGCCCTGTCACTGCAGGAAGTCACAGTCTCAGATCTGCTGGCCTGTGCACAGCTATTCTGGGGTACAGAGGAGCTGGGCACAGGGCTGGAATGGCACAAGGCCTGTGTGGCCAAAGGTGTTAGGTACACAAACTCCAGAATGTTGAATTAAAACAATGTAGGTACATGTTTTCCTCGTGCTTACCTCTGACAGCTCTGGTCAGTTACTAAGAGATAATGCCTTAAATGTATCCTTCATCAAGGAATTTTAAATCCACAACTATTTACTTGATAATTAGATTAATCTGAAAATACAGTGGAAATAAAACCCAGTAGCTTGTGTTTTCAGAAAACTATTAAATCCAATTTTTATTCACACTTAAAACAACAGGAAAGATTTACATGCTCTGTAAATCTGCAAGGATGCAAAGAATCATAGCTGAACATAGAAATGGTTTAACATTTTATTGAACTGGTGTGCTTTATGTGCTGTTTTTAGTGAATCAGTGAAAAAAATTGTACCTTATGTCTTTATTTATTTATTCAACTTATAATCAAATTGCACTGTAGCAATTTCAATCAGTCCTTTAAGTCAGGAAACTGATTTCATAATTAAGTTTTCTGCAATAAACTATTTTACACCAAAGTAAGTACATACACAAAATATAATGTGAAAGTGGATTGACATTAACACTGAATGCAGTGCCATATAAAGACAGTTCTAAAGGAGTCTGCTTAGGCATTGTAAGTGATGTATGTTAGTATATCCAGCACTAATACAGCTCTGCAGGTTTTGGTATAAATATCTTTATATAGCATTGCAGTGCATTGTGCAAACATATTCCACAAGAAAAATGTGTTTGCTGACAGCAAAACCAGCTGTGACAAACGGGTCAGTAAAAAAAAACAAACCATGCCATTAAAAGCTTTGTTCTTCAAACATGACCTTTAATCCTCCTTTCAGGTATCTTGCATTTCCTCACGTCCAAGTCTTCAGAAAGAAATGTGCCAAGCAAGTATTAATGTATATTGAACTTCACTCAAAACAGCGTTGCCAAATTTGCCCACAAATATTTCAAACCCGTTGATCCCAGAGCAGTAATGACACACAAACACAGAGTTGTCAATTACTTCAGAAGTTTTGGCACAGTGAGAGTAGGAACTGTAATTTCTTTAAAAATTGGCACATAGTTTGGATTGGGTTGGCTTGGACCTTGATCCAAAGTTTCAATGATAGTCTGCTTCATATCTCTGCTGGCATCGCCTCTCACTGTCAGCAAAGCTGCAATGTGGTCATCCCTGCCAAAGGAAATGGGGAAAACTGGCATTAGGAGGCTTTGCACAAGAAAGATTTTGTCAAAACCAGCACTTAATTGGCAGTCCTTTCACTCAGTTTCAGGTACTTTTTTATTCTTATATTTTATATTTTATTTATCAGATCTCTACTCAGAACTGGTTTTTCCTGCTCAATATAAAGCACCGTTTTGGCTGCTTTTAGGACTCTAATAACTATTTTATCCTCCCAACACACAGAGCTGAAGTATTTTTAGCATTCCTCTGCAGTACTTAAGTAGTTGTAACTTCTAGTCCAGCTCACATGCATTGTACATTAGCATTACTTTCCACAAGAAAGTGGTTATAGTCTAAAATATGAAAAATATGAACACATTTACACCTTGTTTTAAATTTCATAATTTGCCCAAACCCCAAGGAAATTATGGTGTTATCTATCTATCTATCTATCTATGTATCTATCTATCTATCTATCCTGAAGGCAAAAAGAATTACCTGATATCTGGGTATTTACTGACTAAAGTTGAAACTTCCAGATAGAGCAGTGAAGGATCAGTCAGCTTGATAACCTCTGCAATGGCTTCAATGATGTCACAGAGTCCTTCAGTGTCCTCTCCAGAGCCCTGCAAAAGTAAACAAAAACCATTAAAAATCTCCCAAAACAATAGCAATACTCCTCAAATCCACAAATAATCCTTTAATTAATATTTTGTCTGACAACACCCTTGAATCTCCCAAAAAGCTAAATTTTCAGACATTAAAAAACCCAAATATTTGTGAATTGTCACCATAATCCTTTTCTCTCTCTGTTCTTCATTCAGAGATCTACTCTGAGACTGTCAGTGAAGAAAGTAGTGTCTTACAATCACTATGTTGTATTTATCCACATGGTGACACATTCTAGTCTTCAGCTTCGGGTAATTATGAGCGTTAACATTAGGAATAACTGACATGAAAGTCAGATCTCTTCTGAAACATTGCTTCAAAACTGGCCCTCTGTTAGATTCCTTCAAGTTATCTGGCCACCAAAGCAGCTTTCAGGAATTGATTGATTGAACTGTATCCATTTAAACTCTGGACTGTTTTAGTATTCTAATTCAAGGTCATCTTGTTTTGCCAATCAGGCGTGGTTTATTTCCTTTATTCCACAACCTCTTCCATCAATTACTCCAGTTTTTCAGGCTTTCTCCTTCTGTGTATTATTTTTGCATTTTGTCATCTCATGGCCCTAGGAGCTTTCTAAGATCCCTGTTCCTTATGCAGTTAAAACTTTTAGGCCTGTCTTGTACATTGATTTTCAAATACCTTTTTTAGCCCGTCCTTTCTATTTCTACTGGTCTTTAAATGGGGTCAACATACTCGTTTTATTGATCCAAATGAACTCACTCATGCTCCTTAGGTAATAAGTAATAGCATCTGTTTGGTGCCTTTCTTCTGGCCAGGAAAAGCAAAGATAGATTTTTATTTTTTTTAAACTGCTTTTTTCTTTCACTTTCTACTATGAATTCAGGGCACCTATCTCTCAGAGGCCATTCAAATATTCAGCTGCAGAGAGCTGTATATACACAAAGCAGTAGAAACTGGTGCTCAGGACTTTTAGCAGCTGGCTTGTGTGTTCAGAATCTCCATCTGTGCCCTCAGCTGGCATCTTTGATATTCCCAAGTCACTCCACACTTTGGAGAGATGGAGATTTAACTCTAGCCATTTCCCCCAAACAATAAACATGTGTGGTTATTGTAAATTACCAGCTTAACAGCGCTACCCAAAGCAAACACTTACAGCTGCAAGCTTCTTAAATAAAAATCTAAACTGTTCTGCTTCTTTGATCATTCTTTCTGCACCCTCTTTTCTCTCTTCTGCATTCTTGAAAGATATACGTTTCAGCATGATGGCTCTGATGTATTCCACAACCACTCGCCGATGGGCCTCCAGAGTCATTGTCTGAAAGAAATGGAAAAGCTGGTGGGTTATGCCAGAGATACCTGCAGATGCAGCCATTATTTTTTAGGCTTTGAACTGTGCATATGCACTTAAACACCAGTATACATCTTTTGCTAATATAGATTGAGTGGTTTTAGATTTTCACAGTGCTAACAGAAATGAAAATCTCTCCTTCTCTAATGATGAGCTGAGGAGCAACAAACCCAAGATAGCTCTAATAACATGTCGGAGTTTTTTGAGGAGCACCAAAGAACAATCACGTTCTCAGATTTTCCTTGACTGATTTGTTGTTCTGCACTTCTCTTTTTATGGGAAATATCTACTGGTACCTGGATGAAGCATCTGGTATTGGTGCAAGAGTAATGCTGAGGTCTGAAAATAAAGAACAAAACTCAAACCCCAAAACCTTCACATGCTTATTTTTCAACAGGAATGTAAGCAGAGTCCTTAAATCCCATAAGTACTCAGGTGTTTTTTCTTCCCCTTAAGCCTGGTGGCAAAGTTACTTATGATTAAGAAAAAGCTGGCATAACAGGTAGTCACAAACTTTTAATCATGTTTTATTAGTAGTATGATCAAACTCTAGTTTTAAGTTGTTATTGAAACATGTTCTTCAGTCAAAATTTGAATAAAATGTTTCAGGAAAGAGAGAAAAAGGGGGGGGGGGGGAAAGAAAAAAGGGAGAAAACAACAGATTGCAAAGTACTGGAAGTCACAGCCCTCATCTAGAACACAGAAAATGCAATTTCAGGTTCTGCTCTCAGGAGTCTGCAGAAATACCAGAGTTGGGTGGTTGCTCAGGGATGGCTTCTTGCGTTGGTGGAATTGATGCCAGTTACACAAAGGAAAATGAACTGCACAAAACAGACTGTGGGGGGCTGAAATGTGTGGCCCATCCTGCTGGAGAGGAACTGAGGAACAGCTCCACTACTGAGAACTGAGAACACTCCACAAGAACCAATAGTGGTATGGTAGAGCATTTAAGTTACACACAAGGAAAACAGCAAAGCAGAATGAATGCCTTAGAACCAGATTTCTTCTGTTACAGAAGTGTGTCCTTCCCTTCTTCTCACTGGGCTACAGTCTTCTTTGTGGTGCTCTGTTCATGTGGCTTTTTAAAAGTGTACTTTCAAAACATTAAAACCTGAAAAAAATCCCATGACGAATCAGGGAAACAGAAGCGTGGTCCAGCCTGTGCTAGAACATATGGCATCTCTTATGGGAGATTTTTTTTGTGCTGGGAGACAGTGGAAAAGTAGGCATGTTGAATGCCAAAGAATCTGCTTGTAAGCTTCTTCCCCACAAGGTGGCAATAAATGCTACACAATGAAACGTGATTGCAGAGATTGGTATTAACACCTCAAAACTCATGCCAAGCACTCGTACCTCACAGTAAAAAACTAAATCTGGAAAAGAAAGCTGTTCCATGGATATAGACTAATTCTGAGACTGACCTAACCTGTTTTGTGCACTTTTTCTGGACTGTAAGTACATATACTTATATAATAAGGCCTCTAGGATCTGCAAATACTAAAGGTTAAAAGGTCATCAGAGAAGCTCTGAGCAGTTTAATTATTACTTTGAGAATTAAGGTAAGAAAGTCTCCAAATCATACATTTATTCTATCTTTTAAGCCCTTCTAAGAGCTTCAAAGATGTCACCTAAATCTTGTCAGCTTCTGCTGGGTTCCTAAGTGTTAGACAATCATCTAACACTGTCTTATTACATGAACCTGCCTTTAATCTTCCATATTATTGTACTTGTTTCCATCAATAGAGAAATTCAGATATCCTTTGACAGATGAGAGGGGAAAAAATCCTATCCTAGCACATTTACTATTGTAAGACCACTTTAAACGTGCACTGTGCATTTGTTAACCCTTATGGCACCAAATTCACTATGCTTCATTGTATATATTAAAACTAGGAATTACTTGATGTGCTTTTATTAAAAAAAGTAATTACATACCAGGAAAACCAGTTTCAGAAGAGCTAATTTTATCTGAGTACAAACTTCTGAGGAGAGGTAGAAAAGTAAAGTAGTAAAAATATCTAGTAACATGCCAAGAAGTTTCCTGGACTAAATACTACAACTTAGATCTCTGACAGTGTTATATACCTGTGAACAAAAAACAGTAGATTCAGATTTCTGCAGTATGATGATGAACATTTTTTCCTTTCCAGTAATTAATCAATTCCAATTTCTGTATTTCAGTTCTGAATTCCATGTGGTGTTCAGAAATTCCAAATCAACATGATCCTCAGAGTACATTTGCACAGTATCACTGAGAATTTTGCACCTACCTTTTTGTAAGGCTTTTTAATTCTTGCAAAGTCATTGAAATAATCCTCTACAGTGACACAGATAGTCCCCACTGCATTAGACCCCATCAGCCACTTCTTCGTCATCAGCTCATTCAGATGGGGCTGGGAAGGTGACAAAGAAGAGATCAGATGAGGTTTTTGACAGTTTCATCAGATCAGTGCAGTTACTAAAAAATGTGAGACAATTTTAAGTTTTGTCAATTTCTAAACTATGCTTCTCCCACATCCTTCCTCATGTGAGCCACTCAAGGTATTTATATTCAAAATTTTATTACAAATCTATTAAGTCCCAGAGCATCTCTCTTCACCATTTCCTGCTGTTTCTCTAATTGCCCTGTTTCCCTCCCCATACTCCCAATTTCTTTCAAGTAGTAATTTTTTCCCTGAGGCATTCTAACAAGAAGCTAGAATTTCTAAGCATGGAAATCTACCAGACAGAAAGGGGCCCACTGTTAGAATCAATTAAACACATTAATTACAGATGAACTGTACCTGCAATAACAACTTAATATCAGCAGCAGTTTCCCAAATAGTCTTATGTTGAGTTGTAAGAATTAAGTACATCTGCTAGAAAATATTAATTATATACAAAGCACTTGCCTTAAGTCATCCCATGAAACCTAATAAAGCAACCTTCCAGTCTCCTACATGCAAACTATACCAGTGAAGAACAATACTAATGTTTATTGACCCTTTGCTAGCCCATATATAAAAAACACATATTTTATATATTCAGCAATAGGCTCCACAACTACTTCATTCTGAATTATATTTTTCTTTGTAAATAATACTTCTGGATTTTTTGAGGAGACAAGTTCTAACCTCTAAATCCATGAAGACTTCATCTAGCAGGCTAGAGCAGCCTTCTTTAGCAATGATGTCTAAAGTTGCATCCATGTTTGCATGACTGATTGACAAGGTGTCCTCCATGTCACTTTTCAAGTATTTTCTTTTCAGACTGATGATGGATTCTCTGGGACAGGGCAAAAAAAAAGGGTTTTCATCACTCACTGATGCAAAATTGCACTACTATTAAATTTTTGGAGTACATACATGGAAAAAGACACAGGACAGTTATTTTTGCAAGGGGAAACAATGCCTGCTACTTGCTTTGGAAGCCTTTATTGATTCTCCAGCACGATTTTGGAGTGGTCAGTGTAGACTACATGTGTGTTGGTAGCAAATTGCTGATGCTGAGTAGACCTGCAAGTGGCAGCACATATAGAAGAACAGGAAGTTGGATTGCTCATCACTGAAACATGAGCCACATTCTGATACACTTTCACAGAAGGTTCTGCCTTTACTTTTCTCTAGTTCAGTCCACCTTGATCACAGGTGGGCTTGAAGGTGAGAAAAGATGGCAGGACCCAGACAAACTAACTGAAATTACCTTTTAAAAATCTGTAAGCTGAAGATAAATGTTACTGTGGCAATGAAATTCTTGGGATAACACGTGGTATTTCACTGGTGAGAGGTAATGGCTTGACTTGCCAAAGGCAAAAGCAATCAAAATACCTGCCTCTCAAAACAGCACTACCTTCAAACTTGTTGCCTTTGTTTAGTCAGCTAAACTACTGATTAGTTTACGATTAAGTTTACTATTAAGTTTATTCAGTTAACTACAACTTAACTGAATTCGCTTTGCATACAGAACAGAAGGTTCTGGGAGGAGGTAGTATTACAGCTGACATATCAACAGCTGTTCTTCTCACAGTACTGCAAGATATGCAGACTTACTTGAAGGTTTGACAGTTGTTGATGACTGCAATCATGTACTGAACATAGCACTGAGGATACTGACGATTTTTAAGATGATCTTCTTTATAGAATTGTGCTTCATCTTTGTACCTGTAACACATAAAAGGAATGGCATTAAACAGACAGAAATCAAGTCTGGAAGAACTCAAATACACCCATAGGACCAAATGTTTCATAAGGGTCTGTCAGGGATTTAGAAGTATTTTATAAAGAGTGTGTTGCTCGTGTGATATTTAGTCCTTCTGTTCTGTGCAGAATCCAGCCAAGGAGGTGTTTTCTTTCTTCCTTTAGAGAAAGAGGTATAAATTTGAGATATAAAAGAAAGCAGAACTGACTCAAAAAATTAAGAGCCGTTTGCAGACAGGAACTGTAAGTGCCATGCACCAGCACAGAAGAACTTCTGCAGTGAAACTGGGGAAGGGAAGAAAGGAAGCAAAGGAAAGAGGATAAAAGCCTGGTTTGCATGAATGCAACAGGAGAAAGACAAAGCAATAAAGAAACATCCAAACAAAAAAACAAGTATTGGAACTGTAGGAACAAAGAGAGACTGAGGTAGGATAAAGCATTTGTATTTTAAACATTATGTTACCTGGTTAGAAATGAATTCATTTGCTGAAGACATAGAATGAGTACCTTTGTTTTCAAATCTTCATTTATCTGAGCAGCCACCTGAAGATTCTGCTCAAACATCTAAGACAAAAATAGTTTAATTAATAGTTAATTATAAAGAGAGGCTTTTATCAGTGGTAAAGCAAAGACAGAACTCCTATCTTGGACTCCTGAAGTCTTTACTAGCAGCAGCTCTACAGATGCTTTTTGTTGGTTTTTTTCCCCAGATAAGCCCAAACCAAAAGCCACTATTTTCACAAGTGTAATTAATATATTACTGGCAACTATTAATGCATGCTGCAGTGTTCTCCTGATGCTGAGAACAGCTGCATTCTTAATTCAGCAAAACAGTACTTAATCTCTTTAGTGCTTTGGCTTTACTGTGTATCAAAGTTCCAGGGTCAGCTCCTGCAGTTCGTAGTGAATAACACTAAAACTCAAATTCCTTTGTTTCTCCCATATATGAAAGCAGTGAGCTCACATTGAACAGTGAAGTAAAGGAGCCTCTAAACTTTAAAAACACAAGCAGGTACATAATCCAGGTGACTTACAGGCAACTATGTTTGACAGGAGGCAAACTAGAAAGAAAGGATACAAAGCCAGGTGGAAACATGAGCTGTTTCTATGCTAAGATGATTTTGAAAATTCCACTACTACATGCACCTAAGCACTGCAGTCCTTCTCAGCATGACACTAGCCAATAATCAGCCACCAGTTCTTTGACATCACACACATTCTGAAAACGATTAGATGAGGTAAACCTTGGCACAAATGCAAATGTGAAGGAATGTAGCAAAAATCCTGGCATAAAGTAGGAAAAAAATACAGTGGGAAACAAATGCAGGAAGAAGAGATAACCTATCTTTCATTGAAGGTACCTAACACAATATTTATGAAGAATAATTAGAAAGTGAGCATAATAAGCTGACATTTTACTGGTTGATAAAGATCACTTTCAAAACTTTCCATTACCAACAATAGGGTTGGTAGTGGAAAGTTTTGATGGTGGTGCAGGTTCGGTTATTTTTAAAGGATTTTTATAAAGCACCTTATCTTTTCTGGTTTCAATTTGGCCAGGCATTCATGTTAACTGAAGTAGTGTTTAAAACAGCAACAGTTTCAACCTTCAGTGGAACTTTTTATTCTATTATTAAGGTGCTTGTATATAATGAATAATTTATAGTAACAAATATATGCCTACCTCAGCACCATATAAACAAACAGCACTGTATTAACAAAAACTGTCCTAATAAGTCTCATGTCATCTGGTGGGCTTATATTACAGCTTCACATCAAGAGACCTAAGTAAAAACAGCTCACTAAATACAAATATCAACTAAACATATGTTTCTAATCTACACAGAAAAAAAGAACTATGTCTTTAAGCACTGAAGTAAAAAATGTAAACAAAAACATTCAAAGAAACAATCCCTTCAACTAACAGCTCTACAGGGAAAAAAACCCACTATACTTCAAAACACACAGAAACAACAGTATTCTAGAAAGTTTGGCTTCCCCTCCATTCCTCCAAATCCATGTACTGCTTCTGTAGATTTTCTAGAATAACCAAGTTGTCTTATACCTGAAAAACAATAGCTGGGAGTGTAGTCTGATAGTACCCATCTTGATCTGCTTCTGGTTCAGTTTCTTTTATCCAGTCTTTTTTATCTGTCTCCAGTGCTTTTCGCAGCCAGCCAATGATGTTAGACTTCATTTAATAAAGCAAACAAGAGAAAGAAAAGATTTAATGTAACACACAACTAAACGCTCTGCTACAATATCTAGAATAGCAGTCATTTCCATAATGAAGAGTGGCATTGTAACTGATAATACTGACCACTCCTGCCATTCCTACAGGACACAGGTAACAAACAAATTCAAATTTGCATTGACTAAGACAAAGGTTAGTACTGGAACACAAGTGATGTAGTTTGAAGTTTCAGCACATTTTGGAAGAGGAGTGCTCCTAACACAAAGGGTAGGTCATTTTGTCAGAATCAACATGTTTACTAATTTTGGAAGAATTTATTAAGGCTCAGGCTTTAACACCTAAAAAACCCTGAATTTTTCCCCAGCTGAAAAAATAAGAGTAATACTTGATGTAGGAAAAATTGCACATATCTGCCTCTACTTCCTTTTACACCTAGGTTTTAGGAAACTGGTGCTCATTACTGCTGGGTACAAAACCCCAGGATTAGATTAAATGGGCTGTGTTTCTTGGAACACAAGTGCTGCAGAACACAGTGACGGATACAATGGCTGGCTCTCCTCCCATCTGCCCAGCACATTGTACAGCACACAGACATTAAGGAAAACTGGGTTTAGGAGACTGAGCCAGTTTTCTGCATGACACATATCACAGACCTATTCACAACAGTAAAGACCAGCATGTTTGCTAAATATATAATTGGCTTCTTTGAATTCTGTCTTGCTTGTTGATGATTTCTGCCTCTTTTCTGCTTTGTTCACATTTGCTTAAACCCTGTAGTAATATAAATGTTCATACCTCTTTCCAACAAGTCACAGGTATATTACTGTGCCCTACCATGCAAAATTACACATCACCAGTAGACACAAACAGAACGGTCATAAGAGTCCATACAGTACCCTCTTCAATTGTGTGAAACAATGCACTACCTTTCTTCCTCATAAGCATGGAATTGCTCTAATGAGATATGACTTGCATGACAATCTTTTAAGCCAGCAGCCCAGGGAACTTTTTTCACCTCAAGATCAGCATTTACAAGGACTTTCTTTCAAGCTAAGGCGATTGGAAAAATAATATGCTAGAAATCTGTTAAAATCTATTAGCATTCAATTTTTCATGAACTAGTTACACTTTTCAGAACTAGTTACATTTTGTTTAAAACCACTTTTAAACAACATCAAAAGAAATAAGGTAGAAGTGAAACAAATAGGCAGTTTCAGTATTTTCTGCCTTAAAAGAAAGATACAGCCAAAAATCAAAACCAGCAAAAAGAAAGCTGCCACTCTGTTAAACAGAGTGGCAACTTTGTTTTATTTATATTCTAGAAATAAAATAAAACAACATTCTATACATACTATTTTTCAGTAGGTAAGGAAGAACAATTCTAAAAAAACAATATAGGTGTATTTTTTCATGCTAACTGAGGACAAAATTAATTCAAAGGCACTTTCTGAGTCAAGGCAAAAGTAGCTTGAGAAAACAAACCTATGTGCTTTTTGCCCCAAAGGTAAGGGCAGAAAAAATAACCTCGCAAAAAAGTCCTAATAAAGCTAATGGGAAGCAGAGCCTCTATTGACAACCTCCCTGAGTCATTACAAGGTTGGTTCATATTATTGTGAAGAGTATAAAGTCCAAGTAGTTGCTGTTGCTGGACACATTTTAGTAGCTGATGCATCCAAAGAAGCACAAAAATTTCCCTCCTCTGCTTGGCAGAGCTCCTAAAGTTAGAAGAAGTAGGAATTCATTGGATAATTTAAGAACAGCAAATCCAAAGTTACAACTACACAAATAACCACTCTTAGAGGCAATTAGTGGATCTGACAATCACATAATGCCTGCTTTGCCACGAAATTCACCAGTTTCTAGTGGCTCTTGAGGTAACAAAGAAGCAGTGCCTTGATATTTAAGATACACTTGAAATGGCATCCACAAAAGGAAATTATGCTCATGCAGTTAACAGGCATGAAAGGAAAAAGGCTGTTAAAAGAATCAAACTGGCAAACATGAACATCCTGATTACCTTAAAAGATCCCATCTGTATCAAATGTTGATGCAGCTACCACAGGGACCAAACAGCCTACAGTGTATTTTTAAGTGCTAACATACCAGCACTATGAATTTAGGCATATGAAGACTGGAATTCCTTCCTTCCTAATAAATTATTATTAATAGTCTGTAGAACATAACTACTACATGAAATGTTATGATTTACATATATAAAAGCATCTGATTATGGCTTTATAAAGAAACTTACACATAGGATATGAGCATTTTCATAAAAGTGATAGTGTTAGATACACATTTGTCACAGTTTTCTCTGATGGAGGAGCAGCAGTGAGGTACTAATGAAGATTAAACTCATCTAAATGTGCCTTTGCACTGTTATTACTCACAGTGAGTGTTGACATATACTTGCTGAGAAGCTGGTCTACCACATTTTGTGAAATCAGAGCATCCAGAGAATTTACATCCACTTCAGGAGACAGTTCTGAATTTCCCATCATCTCTGCACTGAATGAAAAAAGAAAAAAAAAAACCAAAAAATTGCAGATTAATAAAGAAAAATGAGATTAAAAGTTAAAAACTAAAAAATTATACAACTTCTTCTGTATGTTCAGTGTAAAGCACAATTTTTTCAGTACCTACACATTTCAAAGAGTTTTTAATAGCAAGTGCAACAATCAGTGCATTTACAAGAAATGTAAATAAAACTATACGAATGAAAGAACAGACTGTAAAAGCTACAACCCAGGATATAAAAAAAAAGTATTACAGACATTTAAATATACAACTTATCCATGCATTCCTGACTTTTATGTACAAGAAGTAATGATTACTTGAAACTAAATGAAAGCCAACTGCTTCAGCCTGTGGGCTCTTTGTAGGGGACACTTTTATGTATCTTTTAAATTTCAGAGGTGATGAAAGACAATTCATACATTTTGAATTTTAGAACAGTAAAGATCAGTGACAAGTATGAATTACTGTCCTCAGATTCTCAAAAGAGCTTGTTTTGGTACTTCTATCACATCCATGTAAAAATTAAAATATATTAAAAGAATAGCTACCTATGTTTCCTGTCTTGGCAAAGAATATGGCTAATCTAAGAGGAAGAACATCTTTCAAGACAAATCAAAGGTGCACTTCATGGGTACTGTATAAGAGCAATTGCTTGCAAAGAAAAGTTCTTGATTTTATAGGATTTAAAAGAAACTACAGCAAAATATTTTGACACAGATTATACAAAATCAATACTTTACAGTGATATTTTGCATCTATATAAGATCATAAAATGACTGGCTTGTGTAATCCAAAAATCTCCAAAGCTATGCCAAAGCACAACATAGCAAGAACTCCTAATATTTCATGCTCAAACAAATCAATAAGTCAAACCCACACTCTTCAGAGAGTGCTTTATTAACAGCTGATGGAAATATATTCAATCATAATAACATAAATTGCTTCACATTCCATTTATAGTGTGCTTTTCAGAAGCAAACCACAAATTCTGTATTTGTAGAGGCCGCTATAAAAACAAATGGCAACCTAAATTCCTAAGCAAGTGTCCAGTTTGATAGTTCTGCAAATTGAAGTTGTTCTCTGGGTGCATGCAGGGAGTCAGCACAGAGTTGCTTCCACTTCCTGGAAAACATAAATCCCAAAGTACTGCAAAAAACCACTACAGCTATCATCTTAAAATACCAAAATTCTTGTATTTGAAGCCATAAAAGCTACTGTGACTGAACATCCTACACTAATAGCATCTTCTTGGCTTGTAAGAAAAGAGGTTGAAATTATTTTAAGTGGCTCAGTCTATTCAGAAAACTGAATTCCATTCTGTTGCTGTTTACAGAAAGAACACACGTAATAGCAGGACCTGCTGTAGGTTGATTCAGAGGAAAGGTGAGAAGCTGTTTATGGCACTGTGCCATGTTAGAAAACATTGCTAGCCTCATTGTACACCATTATCCCTGTTCAAAAGGCCACAGAGACAAACCTTTTCTCAAAGCACATCCCCTGAAATCCCAAAACAAGGACCAAAAGCTTCTACAATCTTTAGCCCACAACATAAATATTCTTCCTATACATAATTTCTCTTTCCTGTTTGTCACAACCAAGTGCCAAGGGGAAAAGAAGTGACAGACAACCCTCTTCCAAATGGCACAACACTTCTAAGTGTTGGGAAGTTATTTACCTTCAAGAAAAAATTAATACAATTATGTTTGAAATTTCAACTTGATTATAATTTGGAAAGTAGAATTTTAGAAAGCTTCTATTCTGCCACCAGTCCTGCTCTATTGGTGGAAAGAGATACTGGGTCCAGAGACAGCATCCAGCTATATGTACAGTAGTATTCCTTCAGTTCCTTACAGTGAACATTGCTGACACTGTCTGTAGCAATCCTGGTGATATCACAGCAGTTTTGTCAACACTTGATCAGTATCTCATAAAACGATGCTATGAATATGAGCATCAGGATCTTACAAGAATTATAATTTTCCTCAAACAGACTGGAGTCACGGTCCCAACCCAGCACAGATTTAATAACAAGAGTATGTTTCCAGAACTCTCATGGGCTTAAACATGGAAGAGAAACCCACCTAGCACAATAAAACTCCCACTCAAGTATTAAAGGCTATTATTCCACATGCAGCATCACTTTATTTCTGAGCTGTAAATTGAATATATTTCTAAAAACAGCTTTCATGCAGACATGCTCTGATAAAGAAACCCTCATTGATTCTTTTGTAACTCCTATGTTGTAAATACTGAAAAAAATTCCATACAGGAATTCATCACATAAACCCTCAATGCTTTTTTTCAGTCAGTACTCTCTCATTTGGTTTTGAAGTGCAGCTTCAGTATGCAAATACAATACAAATTTATATTTTCCCTCTATTATTCAGAGTTCTCATGATACCATTCTCCTTCCTAGTTTATTATAAGCATACCCCTATGGAGAATCATTTATTGTATTGTTATAAGATGTCCAGGAACTGTGATCTGATAAGCTCTACAAATATCCCTGCTGAGAACTTAACTTGTTCACTCAGAAACCAGAGCTGATTTCTTCTCCCACTGTGCACTCCCAATACCCAGTGGCTAATTCTCAAATTCTCACAGGATCACAGAAAATGCTTTGGGTTGGACCTTAAAGACCATCTAGTTCCAACCTGCCTGCCAAGAGCTGCATGCCACCCCTAGACCAGGTGGCCTTAACACTTCCAGGGATGGGGCATCCACAACTTCTCTGGGAAATTACTTTTCCAGTAATTATCATCCTATTTATAACCTTTTATTCTAACAGGGAGGAATATAATTCCTGTACTGCCCTCTTGGGCTTTTTTTCAGAGAAGAGAGAAAGTCAAAGCCTTAATTTTTTCCTTCAAGGTACTTCCTCTAATTTCCATCCCACTGTTATGCAGATATTCAGGGAGAAGAGCATTCTCAGATATCCTGTCGGGTGTCTACTCCTCTCACTGTTTCCCTTTCTTCACAAGGCTCAGCCACCAGGTGCTATGAGCCACATGACTTGCTTAGCAAGGTTTGTTTGCTTTGTAAATAGAAGTAACACTGGCTTTGCTCCCTCCCTTTGCCCTTCCACTGCTGGAACACACAGATTTAGAGCTTTAGTTCTGAATTGTCTAACTCAGTAACAATCTACTCTGCTTTCTGAGGGAAGGTGGAAGGGCAAATTTAGGACCAAGAATTGCCTTACTGGAACATAAGCCCCAGGACACAAATAAAGAGCCTGAGAGCAGGATTTCTGCCAAGGCTCTGCATGAGAAGGACTCACATCTCTGATTTTCATTACTGTAGAGTTATTCCTCTGGCCTTCAAAAGAAGAAAAGGCCAATTAACTCAGCTGCTTATTAGTGGCTGCATCCCTCTTACACCCTGCATGGGTATCTAAGTATGCACAAGTGGGTGCTCCTGATTCTTCCTTGCAGGGAGGAAAAACCAGGAGGACTCTGCAGTGTAGAGTAAAGCACAGAGTACTGAACACAAACCTGAAAGCTGATTATGAGAACTCCCCAGAACAGCATTATCTCCTGCCTATGTGCTTTATGGCACTACGCTCTAAACCCACCGAGTGTTTCCATTTGTTGCATTAGTGGTATTGAACAATTGAAGACATCAAAAGTACACACAGCACAGAGCCTGGGTCAGTGCCAGCTATTCAGAACAGGATTACAGTCATGAGCCACAGAAAGGCTAGCAGCACTTTTTCCCAAACAAATCAGTTGCTCTGGTAACTACATGCCAGCAAAAACTAAAGAGTTGCCATTTGAGCTGTTTCTACCTGGAAAATGAAAAAAAAAAAAACCAACAAACCCTCCAGAATGCTTAAGTTATCCCAACAAATCAGACAAGTCAAATAAAATAAGCATAAGACTGTCATAGAAAACAACTTGTAAGCAGAAATTATTCAAAATAAAAAAATCATCACACAGTTTTGAGAGAAAACCTAAAGGAAGTTACCACATTCTTTCCATTTAACAGTAATGAGGCAACTGAAGCAGTCCCACCCCCTGTAGAAGAGAACAATAGAAAGTTAATAATCATACAGATCTTCCGGGGCTGTGGCCACAACAAACATTTTGTTTCACACATGAGCTCTCAGTCTCCTGTTCCTCCCAACATTTCACCAGACTGGTACAGAAATACAAGGTGATGGCAGCTTCCTGCAGGCTTTAACTGCATTAAAATTTTAAGCTACTCAAAACTATAAAACACAATCTAGTTTTAACGAGCGATTTCCAGGAAGTAAAGTGTGTAATGAATAGTAAGGAACTTGATAGTTTGATATTATCCTTTTTCTGTTTTATCTTATTGGATGTTAATAGATAAGCAAATACCAGCACAAATTGTGTTTTGCATGTCTCCTCTTTGCATTCCTCCTATTGCTAACAGAAAGGATAAGGGGGCCTTACCTGGTGTATGTATTCAAAACCCAGCTTAGGAGGCTAACGATCTCATTTGCTTCCAGATCCTCTGCAGCAAGTTCCTGCATTCGGGTGGCCAGAGCTTGATGGTACATGTTTAGCAACCTGTTGAAAATGTCATAATGTGGAGGAAAGCATTGATCCAGCAGGGTCTTGGCCACGAGCAGGTCATCAAGGACGTATTTACGGATGATTTCGAGATGCCGCACAAGCCACATTTTGTCAGATTCTCTGGTGTCTGCCTGAGTGCCTTCAATCCGTGTGCTCACAGTTCTCTCCAAAATATTGAACATCTTTTCTTTCCACTTCTTTGGTCTGCCAGGAGGTATGAATCCAGTCTGTTTTTTCCTGTCTAACATGCGCCTGTCAATTTTCTCCTCCCTCTCAATTATCCTCACAACAGAGACAAGCAAGGTTGGATCTCGACGCACTGTAACAAGAGATCTTTGAACCACCATCCAAAGCTGCTTGGCCAATTCCTCAGACAGTTTCTGCATATCCCCAAAGTATGTGTGGATGAGGTTCATGTCGTGTGTGTTTTTGCTGTCCATGCGGTACTGCTCATACATCAGGTCATCCCGAGAACACTCCAAATCCATCAGTTTCCGGTGAGCCTGCAGGAGTTCCCCTCGCTCAATCAGGTCGTGGGTCTCCCTGACTATCTCTGGAACTGAAAGACAAAGAAAAATCACATACAGTACAACACTGCTAGCAAAATACAAACAATTAATAAAAGACAATAAAAGGACTAGGAAAAAAGCTGGAGAATGGCTGTGGTAATTACTTTTAGATATTTTGAAGGAAATAATTTTGAAATACTCAAAAATTGTTAGTAAATGTTACATGTCCATTTTTGATCAGTGTCTAAACAAAGATCACAGCGCCAACAGAGTTTTCTCTTTCTCTCTTGATGCCAAAAAATAAATAAATGAATCCTGGAAAGTCTATGAAACAAACTGCAGTGCTGGCCTTCTTATGCATTACATAAAAGTCACTCACTTTGTTGAGTCTGAGGCTGCATAAACCAAACAAATGCCAAGTTTTACCTCCTTCGTGGACAGTTTTTGCCTGCTTAAGGCACAAATAAAAGCTAGGGATAATTACCTATGCTGCTAAAATATTTAGAAGATCTTTTGTCTTTATTATTTTTCAGTGTTTGAGGAACCCTACAGAAGAAGATTAGGATCCTGTGGGGGAATAACTGAAAAATCTCATCAGAAAAATTTGTCACTGCAAAAAAGGCAGCAAGTGATAAAACTGGCAGCTCACAAAAAGTTCTAATGATTGTGCGTAAATGTCTTTTCAATCATGATAAAAGCCACTTTGTTTATAAAACATTTGATCATCTCTGAGCAGAACAACTATACTGTTTAACAGCTCCAGGAGGAGATGCTTCATACTAAAAACCTCTCAGAAAGCCTCAAAAGGTTTATTGTCTCAGATGCATTCATCTGTGTAAAACAACACCAACAAAACAGCTCCACATTGGAACATGCATAATTCTGCTGTTCCTTGTTTTTAATTGCTAGACATGTAAACACTTTTCTTTAAGTTGCACATTGTATCTGATACTGTAGAGGTTACGTACATACAGTAAATTAATCAACCTGGTATGACTGGGAAGCAATTTTGCTTTATAGGTACACTTTGTGTATTAGTATCAGAAGATATAAGGAGAGAAAATTCTGCTTAAATAAAATTAAATTAGTCTGATAGGTTTAGTCCCTCTTACAGAGATAAGATACTTAAAATTATTTATAAGTAGAGAAGTCCTGGCAAGGAATTCACCATAACTCAAGGTGGAATGCAGTGTACATTCCATCACAGCCACACAAAGTGACACAGGTAATCACATTTTCTTTCTTTACAGTGTCCATTTTATTACATTAATCTTATTTCATTTTGCAAACCCTCACAGATGTACAGTGGTACAAAATCTTTTTCCCTCCTAAAATAATTTCATACTATTTGTACCCAACAGGCTCACTGTAGGTATCCAGCCCAGGTGGCAACACACCAGAACATTACAAATATTCTTTCTGTATTTGTTGCTTCCATATTTCAGTCTTTTATACTAAACATATTATCCCAGCTACTGATTGCTTGCAAGAAATTTCTTTGTGAGTTGTGTGTGATGGCCAGACTAGAAGTTCCTACAACACATTAATCTTCATCTATATGAAATGTTTACCAGCTACTTCCCTGTATGTGCTGTGTAAGTCATTCTTCCTTAACTCTTTATTTCCAGTGAAGTTTAAAGCTCTCAACATTACTTGACAACCTTACAGCTGTTAGCACCATATTGGTTTCAGTATGTGATGGATTATATAAAGAACAGTAAATTACCTGAAAATATATTCTTGAGATTTTCTACAGCAGCTGCCAATTGGCTGTGTTGCACTACAGCATCCTTAACATCCTTGAGGTTTTCTATAGTGTTGATGCTCTGTCTCCAGTCCTTATTGACATCTATCAAAGACTGCTGAATGTCCTTCACATCATTCAGTGCATTGTGCAGTTGGCTTAAACCTGTTCGTACTCCATCTAACTGTGACTGTATTGCTGCCTTAAATATAAAAAGACAAAGAGAGCCCATATTATTCTTCATAAGTTTCATATTTTCAACATTTCTCAAGATTTAATTTTCATTTCGGTATCTAACATTTGCAGCAGAAAAAAAAGAAAACAAATATTATTATTGACTAGAAGCATGCAAAATGTTGTGTGTGCCCACATACTATATTTTTGAAGTTCTGAAGCTGGATCCAGTTTTGAAGGACCTAGATACAATTAGTCCACCCACAAACTAACACAGGAGCTTAGGGAGATGGACTGTAAACTTTGTAATCTATATTAAACCAGGATCAAAGGAATGAGACTTCTCTGCATTTCCTTCATAAATTGATTTCAAAGGGGAATATCAAAGAAAGTTGATGTTTCATCAAAATGTTTGGTATGTACGGATTCTCAAAAGCATTTTACTAATGCAATTACAAATTCTCACTCGTAACAGAAAATGTTCTAAAAAAGCCCAAATTTAATTCTGAAATGTTCTTAAAAAAACTCCAAAAGCTCCTGGAGGCAAAAGAAACCCCTAAAGCAATTCAGTCAAAACAAACCACAAAATCCCAAACTGAATATAATTTTCATGCTGTGAAACATCAATGACCAGACCAACAACACAACTACTAGATTACTCTGGCATAAAGGCAGGTGATGGATATGGATGTCTTGTGACACTTGAAATAATGACTCTTCAAAGAGGCTGTTGGGCCTGAATATCATTCAGGTGTCCAGACACTGTACAGAAAATGCATTATAGCACATATCTGAGTGAAAGAAATCAGATCACATCCACAGCACATTTTTTAGATACATAGTTTTAAAAAGATGTGATGAAGGTGAAATCAGAGGAGTGGAAAATGCAACTAGAAATAACAGGCTTCAAAAAGACAAGCAAGCTATCAGTGAAAACTCAGCTGCATAACTTGGGAGCTTGAGGCAATCAGTAAAGAAAATGAGGCATTAATCGTTTTCCTAAGCTCAAAACACATTTTTTGCCAGACTTTTAAGGCCCAAAAGCTTGGATAGTTTTGGAACTTGTCGTCGGACACTAGAAGCCAAAAAGGAAATCCTGGTAACTGCAAACAACATTTACTGTGTTTTAAATGTACTGGGAAAGTGCAAGAAAAATGCAGTGGTTTTTAAACTAAGATTATTTATGTACTTTCAAATTATGACATGCTGATTTTATTGATGAAAATGTATTTCCCTGGCAGACTCAGCACAATTAAGCAGTAGTAAGGCATTTTTATACTGTTTCTATCTATAGAACTGCTGCATTAACACATTTTTCCTCTACAGGAACTGAGATAATTAGAATACTCAAATACAATCTTCTGCAGCTGACCATAAAGTATTTTAAAAATCACATGATTATTAAATGTTCAATATTTTTGCTTTGATAACTTTTTCTGAGGCAGATCTTCCAAGTATTACATATTCAAAGTTTTGCCTATTTATCTTTTGCAGAAACTTGATAAGGTTGAACTGAAACAGTCAGGGATCTCAGTCTCTGACCCAAATGGACATGGAAAATTCTAAAACAGACATCCATTCATGCTCAGTTTGTCTTCAAATAGTCAGCTGGGGCCAGGGGATGGGGCAGAGAACAAAGCATGTCCCAGCCTAGACTCTGCTTCCTAGAATGCATATTCATCTTTGATTGGACTGACCATCACTGTATTAAAGAAACAAAAAGAAAACTAAGCCATCCTGGGAAAAGGGCTCAAAACTTCTCTTTTCATGCTTCTTACAACATGAATCCTGGCTTCCTGGTCTCCCTATGGCTCAAATCCACAACTGCACAGCAGCTAAGAATCAAAAGGGAGAGCAGTCACGTATGTTTGTATTCTGGAACATCCACAACCTAGAAACTTCCCTAGGATATGTGTATTTAATCAGAGTTTCTTCACAGAGAAATTCTTCCATAGATTGAGTAAAAGCACAAACAAAAATGGCTGCCAACAATTATAATTTTACAGGGTCTGAAAGAGATTTCAAGCAGCTCTTCAACATTCTGGACTACAAAACCAAAAGCACCAGTCTACAATGCTACCTGGTGCTCTTCCACATATTCTTTCAGAGTTCTGCTACCAAACCCCAAAAATACTGCTTCACTGAGTGCCATCAGTCTCATACACAAAACTGATGAGTTTGATATGTTTTAAAGAAGATCTTCCTCTAAGAATTTATGTTACATGGGAAGAAATGCAGTGAGGGATATAAGAAATGGACATAACTAAATACACAGGAGAAGATTTGGAGAGGATGTTTAGATTCACCTGAAGAAAATGATGACAAACATGGCAGCAAGAAGGAAGAAGCACCTGATTCACTCAGATGAAGCAGTGATCAATTCAGTCTGAGAAGTCAGCAACTCCTCTGATGTTGATCCTAATGTTTGTCTCCCCATCTTCCACACCACACACAGACACAGTTTAAATCCACAGCAAGAGTATTTCCTACATCCTCTCTGTGCTCCCTTCCATTAGAGTAATTCTCATGGGAAAATCAGCACTGCTGTCCATTGCATCACTAACCAGCACCTTTATCAGGAATGAATCCTGAGAGGATTAAGGGGCATTGAACTTATTTTTGGAACAGGTATTTCCAACCACCTAAGGATGACTGAATTAACTTAAGGCAAACAACAGGGAAAATAGCTATAAAGTGGATTTAGGCATTCACAAGACTTACAAAGTTTAGCCACGACTGTCCATAGAAGCAGCCAGGCAAATGACTGTGCTCATATATTATAAATAGATCACAGTAACTAAACAGCTGATCTATTATTAATAGACTCTATATGCTTCCTGACTTAAATCTGAAAAGCCCAGTCCAAGTCATCAGAAAAATTTCTGTTTCTATGCTACAAAAATCAACACATAATTTGCTATATATAAATAGCATGTTATATATAAATACCAAAATTTTTCGCTGTGCAAGAAAACTGGTTTTCTTTTACTTTATACAGACTCCCACAAAGGAATAGCCGTTAAATAGCCATAAGATAAACTAAGTGGAATATAAGATTAGATACAGTGTATACCAGACACTTCAACCTGAGAAAATGTTTCCCAAAACACTTTTCTAAGACTACTCCACTTGCTGAATACAGTGGTCTAAAATGACTATTGGCAAATACCAGCGAAGGAAGAAAACACAAAACTCAGCAAGATATAGACAATAAACACAGGATAACCATACTCCTACATCAAGCTAATGTGTGTGAATGTGCAACCACTCACAAGTACACATGCAAGGAGGAGCAAAATCATGGGGTCACTTCCACAAGAGACAAAAATGTGATGTATTTTAGCTATCTTCCCTAAACCCATGTAAAAGTCAGAGGGGCAACTGACTGATCCTTTTTCATGTGCAATCATCAATTTTTTGTTACAAGCTGAGTATTCAGTCACTAAGACAAAGGCTTGCTGGCTGAGAAGCTACATACACAGCAGGGTAGCTGTCCATGAATAAACTGCAGAAGGTACAGGACCTAAGAGTACTTGAAATGCTTGAATAAAACATTAGTAAGATGTATAATGTTAGCCTGCATTACTTTCAGGACACAGATTTTCCAGTTTGGACACAAAGTAAAAACTGAAGTCCCTGGTTTAAAAATATCCATCTGGCTGAAACGCAGATTAAAAATAAATAAAAACAACCAAAAAAACAGAAGGGAAAAAAAAGAAAGTACACTTATGATACACCAGAGACACTCAGGTTTATCCAGCTTTGTACCTTGAGTCGAGCTTCTACTGAAGCCTTCTTGCGAGCTTCCCTCCTGCGATACTGTTCCACTTTATCCAGCTGATCAGGACGCTGGAGCATTCCCGCTACTCTCTGAACAGCTGTTGCAACTGCTTCCCTATCCGTTTCCTCCATGGCTGATTGGGACCTCAGAGTGCCTTCATTACTTAACAGGACTGAAAAGAAATAAAACAGTTTTTAAAAGCCCACCTTTTTTCGTTTGATGGCTATGTGAGACTTCAAAGTCAACAACTGGAGAATTAACTTCAGCAATAAAAGCAGCAAAACTTGACAGAAGCATCATTAAACCACATTCTAAAGAAGATACTGGAATTCTACAAGAACTGCATTTAAAGGCACTTAACTCAGTCTCATTAGTTCCCCTGCAATGTTTTTCATTGTTGTTTTGCATTTACCTTGCTCTAAGTTTGAATTAAAAAAAAAAACAAAACAAAACAAAATACCTCCATAAAAGCCCACCACCACAAGGCAACCAATTCTTCATTAAAAGAAGAAATTCTAATTAATCCAAGGGTAGGTTGGCCTATTAAAAGGGTATTAAGACAAGCATAATGGAATCTTGTAGAAAGTCCAAGCAAGAGTCCTAACTCATCCTGAACTACAATTGGGTGGACTCAAGAGAACCACAGCCCTCCTGCAGCAAAAGGTCAATTTTGCTACCAAAACTGGGGGGAAATATAGGCAGTGGAAGCTCCAAACACAGAGACTTAACTGTAGAGCACCTCCATTTAGGCTTCTGATGGATAATTTTTTTATTTCCTACTCTTGTTTTCAGTTCTTCTCACAGTATCAGTCCAGTCCATCAGGGTGTAGGGAAAAATTACTCAAGTATTTCACCTCAGTCTCCAGCAGAACTTCCAGTGAAGCCAAGACATGCAGGCAAACAAGAGTTAACATCTGCCATCAAGGCAGACCTGTTCTCTCAAACTTCATTAGCTACTAATAGAAAATAGGGAGGATCCCATCACCAAAAATGCAATACCATGGTGGCCACAGACCTCTGAGGAATCTATCTGGAGCTCCTCGTTGCTTCCAAATTACTTCCAACATTTAATGTCTTTAGCCTTGCAACCAAACAGAACATTTTAGGTTCTGCTGCCACAGCTAGAAATTATACTCTCTCATACCCATATTATTCCTTGAAATTAGGTATCTATTTTCAGAGCACTCTGCACTCATAAATCCACCACATCACTTAATCTCAGTAGTATAGTGATCTAAAGAACTGTGCAGAGTGCACTGCAAAAAGAAAGTGCTCTTTCTTTTTGCTGAAAAAGCAAAAGCAAGAAAACTCATGGGGCAAGTGAAATTGATAAATGGAGGGAAATATTGGGGGCACCCAAAAAACCCTAAGAAAAAAACTGAAGCAAAGAAAATTGCTCACCACTCTCCACAGGCAAACTAACACTCCAGCCAGTCTCTGAATAATCACTACCCTGGAAACAAAACCCCCATTTTTATTGCTAAGCATGATATACACTAGGGAATTTACCTTTGGCCCGTTTGGGTCAGATGTCCCCACTGTGCCCTCTGAATCTCTGCCCACCCCCACCCTGCTTGAGGGGAGTGGAGGGCAGCTTAGGCAAAAGAGAAAGTTTTCACACTGTACAAGCCCCCTTCAGCCACAGCCAAACACTGCTATGGTGTGAGCAGCACTCTTTTGGCCACAAACCCAAAACACAGACTGTTATAAAGAAACTTAACTACATCCCAGCCAGACTCTGCAGAGCATTAGCAAAATTCCTAATTTTATAATTTATCATGGCTAAAGAACACTCAAGGTTTGCCTGTGAGCTCTGTAAGAGCCTATGTCTCAAGTTCTGTATCTCTAGTAGCTTCAAGAATTACATGCATAAGTATGAACTTATTCCAGAGTTATGTCTACAGTGTACACTCCTGTCCTTCTTTACCACTGGCCTGGTTAACCCAAACCATGTTTGATTTCTTATTCTTCATCTAAATATGCAAGATCTACTTCCATCACTTGTGCTTTGGAATGAATACTCCAGTTTCATTTGGCTCAATCCACCTCCAAGCTATATCTAAAATTAAAAGAAAATGATACTTTTAAATATGAATTTACTACAGAAATGGTATTCTGCAGCAGGGAGCTTTATCCTGAATTACTGCCCTTATTAAAACTCTGAATACGTCCCGCAGAGTTACAACATCTTTAGCTCACACAGCCACTACCCAGGCACATGAAGGAGACCTCGTCAGCAGAATCAGAAGCCAGCACACTGTAACTAACACGTCGAGGCAGACAGCCTCTTGTAGAAGCACCCAAAAGGAACACCAAACTTTAGGAAGCCAAGTCAATCTCATACAGAAGCTGTCAGTCAAAACTACATACATCCTCAGCGCAAAACAGAGGCAGAAGTGAACAAAACTGCGTCCCGAGCCGACCGGGGAAGGTTCCAGCCGCAATCGCACCCTCATCCCGGGGACTCGTGCTGCAGAGGCGAGCCAGGGGGGCGGCAGGCTCCCAGGGGAGGCCGCTGTCCCTCAGCAGAGGAGGCTCCTGCCCCTGCAGGGTAACGCGGCGAGCCTCCGAACAGAGCTGGGCGAGCAGCGGCGGCGGCAGCCCCGGACCCGCCCGGCTCCTCCCTGGCAGCAGCGCCTCAGCTCGAATCGTTCGCACCGACGCAGGTGCCCGTCCGTGCCGGGCAAAGGCCGGAGACCCACCCGCGGGCACGCCCGAGCACCTTCGCCCTCCGCCGCGGCCCCGGGACAGGACGAACCCTCAGCACCCCCTTCGGCCCCGCCACCCCGAGGGGCTCCCCGGATCGCCCCGGCCCATCCCGCCCCCCACCCCCTCGGCTTCCCACTACCAGACCGGGGTCCCTACAACCCGCGACAGCCCGGCAGGGGCCGGCGCGGCGGCGCTCACCGGCCGGCAGCGGCGGGGACCGGGCGGGCAGGGCGGGACGCGCGGCCGGCACTCACCGGGGCCGGGGCCGCCCCTGCTCGGGAAGGCGCTGACAGCCCCCGGTGCGCCGGCGCACGCCCGGTCGCGCATGCGCACCGCTCTGCCGTTGGTGACACCGCCTCCTCACCCTCCTCTTCCTTTTCTTTACTTTTTTTTTTTTTTTTTTTTTTTTTTTTTTTTTTTTTAACAGTATTTCTGTTAAGGGGCGCACTATGTGCTGCTGGGGGGGGGTCTCGTTAAAAGTCGCCGAAATAGTTTTGAAAAAAAAAAAAGCCAATAAAAAACCCTCCACGACTCTTGTGAGGTGTCAAAGCTTTGGGTTGGAGTGGCCGCCTACTGCAGTGGGTGTCGTCTGGGAAAATAAAGCACACGGAGCGATTTCTTCACGGGATGAGTTGTTGAGTGTTGGAATGGGCTGCCAAAGGAAGGTGAAGGAGTCACCGTCCCTGGAGGTGTTCAGGACATGACTGGATGTGGCTCCGTGCCAATGGTCTGCTTGACACGGCGGTGTTGGGTCAGGCTGGGTGGACTCCATGACCTCAGAGGTCTTTTCCAACCTAACAGATTCTGTAATGAAAAAGGATAAGCTGGCTAAGCTGCACTTCACGCGGTGCCTTCAGATACGTGTGGAAGCTGCCTATCCCGGCGGAGGAGAAGGGGAGCTCCTCACTCGGCCCGCGGTGACGGCTTCTCCTCACGCCTTGCCCAGCCCCAGGGCGCTGCCGTGCCAGCCAGGGATGTGCCGGGAGCTGTGGCCGCGCGATGCAGATCTCCCCACGGCCTGGATGCAGCCCTCACCACGGCCGGGATGCAGCTCTCCCCACGGCCTTGCCCAGACCCCAGGGCGCTGCCGTGCAGCCAGGGATGTGCCGGGAGCTGTGGCCGCGCGATGCAGCTCTCCCCACGGCCTCCCCTGGCTCGGCACCTCACAATCGCTGAGGCTCGGGGAAATTGCGTGCTTAGGGTTTAATTTATGCGTGAGAGAAAACTACTTTTTCGCTTTTTAAAAGACAGGTCGTTAAGAAACGAGCACCGGCTTGCCGAATGCAGCGGGGAATGGGGACGGGCGAGGCGCCTGGCGGGGGCTGGGCTGCCCGCTGGGTTTGTGTCGGGGTTGCCATAGCAGCTGCCAGCGGCTCCAAGCGCCCAGGAGAGACCAGGGGCATAAAGCCCTGCCCGGGATTCGGCAGAAGCGGCCGCCGGCGCTCGGTGCCCCGCAGTTCGCGGCGGGACCTGCGCCTGCAGGAGCTTCCCAAGGAGCTTAACCTGTCCCCAGTGCGTGAGTTCCCACCTGCGGCAGTCTGACTGGACAGAAAGTATAGTTATGTAATTAGAAATAAAGTTTTGGTAACGGGCGCCCTTAAAGAAGATTTTATCATTTCGAAAACTGCTTAGATCTTCTCTTTTTAAATCACCGACTGAAAGTATAGGTATTTTTTCCCCCTTTCCTTGATAGTCTATCATATTGTTGCTGTAACAGGGATAAAAATACTGGAGGTATCTTTATTACAATGTTACACTGTGTAGTTATTTTCTGTATTGTTGATTTAGGTTGATTTTTCTGGGGTGGTGCAGATGGAGGAGACTGTGGGAGGTGAAACCGAATTAGCGGTACGAGACGAGCCCAGTTCCTCTCATGGTCACTCTGCACAGCCGGAGTCAGAGCAACTGAGAGCAACACAACTTTCTTCTAAGCCTCATATTGATCTCTCTCCACCTCTCATTGCTATAAAGAAAGGTAAGGGAAAAATAATAAGTACTTAATATCACCTTTGTATGGGGAAAAAACATCCAGGAAGAAAATGAGAAACCAATTATTAAGTAGAGCGTTTAAGTTTATATATACTGGGTGTGCTGTTCTGAATCTGCTAGTGTAGGGACTGTGTGTGCTGAATGTGCAGTTTTCAGCTTTATAAATAAATATATACATATAAATAAACAAATGCATATATGTTTATATATATATGTATGTATGTATGTGTGTATGTATGTATGTACGTATGTATCTACAGGGTCATCCACTGTGCAACTCTGATACTATATAAGATTTCCTAGAGTTGAATCATAGTAATATGATTCAAACAATTTTTTAAAAATTAAAATGAGTAGTAGTCCATTATATTGTACTTTACAATATGACAGATAATATGGTATTTCTTTTCTGGAATACTTTAACAGTGAGAATAGATTAAATTAGTTAGTTCAAAAGTTGTTGAACGTAGCCATCTACCTCTGTGCCTGTGGGTGCATCCCTTACCCATGTCCACTTTGCTTATGTATTCACTGACCTTGTGGAAGAGGATCATGTTAGTGTTAGTACTGAATAAATAAATATTCATGGCAACTGGGAGAAGGTTGTGAGGCCTGGAGGAAAGCTAGAAGGGCAAAAAGGAGAACTAAAGGCTAGTTGGCCTCCCCTCAGTCCCTGGGAAGGTGGTGGAGCAGCTAATCCTGGATACCATTTCCAGGCACGTGAAGAACAAGAAGGTACCTAAGAGTAATCAGCATGAATTTAGCAAGGGAAGAAATGCGAACACCCTAATTTCCTTTTGAAATGAAATGTTTGGTTTGGTAGATGAGGGGAGTGCAGTGACTATGGTCTGCCTTTTCTTCAGTAAGGCCTTTGACATTCTCCTGTTGAGAATTTTTTATTGTTCCCCCGGAGGTGAGTTAGACACACATTTGTGCTGAAATATAGAAAAAAAAAATAAACAATGCTTTGGACAGTCTTTAAACCATAACTGATTCTACAGGAAGTCTGCAAAGATGCTTCTTGAAGCAATTCCTTATATACACATGCACCAGCACCACTCCTGTGAGCATCAGCAGGGAGCACCCCAGCCTAGCCTTGGCTCCATCCCCCGGCACCAGCTCTGCTGCCCAAAGGTAGATTCTGAGCCAGGCGTTCCAGGATGGCTACAAGAAAAAGCTGTGGCTGTTCCTTATCACCAAAGGAAACTATACTCCCTTACAAGGGACTGTTCTGCCTCTCGTATTCCTTCCTGCTTCCAGCCATCTTAACCCCTTCTGCAGCTGGACCTTCTTGCTCTCTATGCCAGATTGTTCCTGGGTTACAAAGTACCACTGATGAGCAGTTGCAATTTAAATTTCCCCTTTTCTCCTGTAAGATCCTCATAGAGAAGCTGTGCAAGTGTGGGTTGTCTGAGCAGAAAGTGATGTGGACTGAAAACATTGAACAGACAAGCTCAGAGGGTGGTGATCAGCAGCACGAAGTCTGGCTGGAGCCCAGAAGGTAGCAGTGTACTTTGGGGGTCCAGTCCTGTTCAACATCTTCATTAATGATCTGGAGGATGAGGCAGAGGGCACCCACAGCAAGGTTGCTGATAGCACATAAGAGGGAGGCTTGGCCAAAGAATCAGAGGGTTGTGCTGCCATCCAGAGGAGCCTAGAGAGGCTGGAGAAAATTCCTGCACCTGGGGATGAGCAAGTTCATGCAACAATACCAGCTGAGGGCTGAACAGCTGGAAAACAGATTGGCAGGAAAGAACCTGAGATTCCCGCAGTTGGTGGACAGCAAGTTGAACATGAGCCAAGAATGGCTCTTGTGGCAAAGGAGGCTGATGATACCATGGGATGGATAAGGAGTATTGCCAGCAGGTTAAGGGGGATGATCCATCCTCTCCATTCAACACTGGTGAGGCCTCACCTGGAGTAGGGTGTCCAGTTTTAGGCTTTGGAGTACAAGAGAGACGTGGATGTACTGGAAAGAGTCCAGTGAAGGGCCATGAAAATGATGAAGGCAGCAGAGCACCTGTCCTGTGAGGAAAGGGTAGGATCTTCTCTATGCATGTAAATAGAGAAGACCATGTAAAGGTCTTCTGAAGGGACCATGTAAAGATGAGGTGTACAGAAGAGGGAGTCAAGCTCTTCTCCATGGTGTGCAGTGTTGGGACCAGGGGCAATAAATGCTGGAAACTGAAAAATGGGAGGTTCTCTCTGAACATCAGGAGTCACTGTGAAGGTCACCGAGCACTGGCGCAGATTGCCCAGGGAGGTTATGGAGTCTCCATCCTTGGAGATACTCAAAAGACATATGGAAACTGTCCTGGACAACTGGCTTTAAGTAACCCTGCTTGAGCAGTATCCCTTCCAATCCCAACCATTCTATGATCCTGTGCATATTAATCAGGCGAAAAGAAATACAACTTGATAGAAAATTTATATGGAAATCAGTGCTATTAGAATTCGAGTTTTAGGCACAACCTTATTATTTATATAAAATAGATTAAACAGTAATTCATGGAAGTTTGGTGAGCTGCTCATAAGCATTACTGCACGCTCCACTGGAGATCCTATTTGCTGCCAATATGGGATGTAAATATCATTTTTTGAGAAATAAAATGGTCTCATTTTCCCCAGTGTGAGAAGATGTTAGCTAGCAAATATGAAGACACAACACTGCAGGTATTGTAAATGCATTTGTTGTACTTGAATAATTAGAACTTATAATTTCTTTTAACTAGAGACAGAAAGCAAGAATAGACATGGAGGGAATTTGCAGACAAGGAGCAGCGAGCTAGGATCTGCTGCCACAGGATCATCTCTGACTACCGTGCTTCCGGCAAGTGTTTTTGTTCTAAAACAGGTCGTGGGTGACCTTTTGTCTGCTGAATGTTCTTCTACATAGATTTTTCTTTAAGTCTTCACTGACGAAAGCTTGTCTAATATTGAAGCATGCTGAGTTCCTTCAGTCTCTGTTAGTTGCAAGGAAAAATAAACAGTGAACGACTCAAAAGTGTCTACAGTATTAGGGCACTGACTTTCTGTGCTCATAATGTGTGTTGCTCAGATTTTGGGTTCTTTGAGATTTTTTTTTTATCATTCACTGGTTAATACCCTTCCTTTGCCATGAGGAAAATGAATGTTGTTTGAGAATGCTTGAATAAGGTCATGCTGCATCGGGGAAGGCATATTCAAAAAAAGAGATCCAGTTGTTGACATGGAAACCAGAGATGATAAAAGGCTGACATAGTTTAATTGGGAACTACATAGTGAATCATGATTAGCTTTTAGAGATATCAAAAGGGTATTGACCAACAACTACATGTATTCAGATATTGTCACTGTTTCCTGGTGTCTGAGGTTCAGGTAGAGAGTAGGTGAAAAACATCCATTCAGAGTCTGTGGTAAGACCAAATGGTAGGAAGCAAAGGTGCAAGTTGGCCAGCTTTCTTGTTTTTTAATCCAAGAGTAGGGTTGATTAATTACAATTCCAATTGCCAGTGTAGAGTACTGGCAAGTGATGTAATTTATCTTTTTTTCTCTCCAGTAAAAACTGTAAGGTACAGAGACACTTCAGACATTTCCAAACCCCAGATACTCATGTCAGTGGGAGCTGTGTGTAGAGGGAAATGATCTGTGTGGTTACTTATTTACCCAAATCTTTAATTTTCCATATGTCTTCCAAGGATTTTCTGTTGACTTAAAAATGTTAGTCACCATATCTATTTTCAGTCTTGTTCACACTGTTAGGAAGATTTTGAAAATACTTTTTTGACATAAATCTCCCTCTTTATAATTGCACTGCTGCCTTTATATGATCTGTAAATTAATCATCAAATGTGTATTTATTCCTGCAGTAACTGATTTTATAGTGATTTGGTTTATTTATTTCCTTTAGGGTATAACTTGATACTATATATTAAAATGCAGGCAGTGTAGAGATCGATCCCAAATCTAGAATATGGACATATAGAAGTTTGGAACCTGGATTCACAAAGCTGAGATTTGAATGAAAGCTATTATAGTACTAAATTTATGTTGTGACCTTAGCATGGATACACATTTGGTTCTGAGATCCTGGATTTTCAGATATGTAGTTTTCATAGCAGCTTTATACTGAGAAATAATTCAGGCCTAGCAAGTTAATTATTAATTTTCCCTGTACATTCCTTACATGTAATTTTTTCATGTTTCTGATAGATACGTAGTTTATGAAACCAGCTTAAAGATCAACAATATAAAATACAATCTTTAAGTGAGGAAAAATAATCTTTTTGTAACAAAACTTCTATTTTGTAGTCCACTGTTAAGAAAAGTAAAGTACTTTCCAGTGAAAGCAGAGAAGAACTAGCCAAGCAAGCCAAAGAAACCAAAGAGGAGAGAAGAGCTCAGATAGATGGAAGACACAGGTATTTGATATCAAGATTAGCAGATGGGATAGACTTGAGTGAGCAGCAAGTGGAGGAGATTATTATTTCTGATGACAAGGTAAATACTGATTAAATTGTTGTTACAAGAAATATTTCCAAAATTTCCAGTGATTTGAAGCTATCTCACAATTATCTACAATTTTCTTTATTTTTTTTTAGTTTCAACTAATAGAACAGTTCTTTGCCCCTTGTGGACTTAAAAAGTTGCTCTTTTTTTATCAAGATGTACTGCAGGTATGTTTCCATTCTTGCTTCTGCAAAAACAAATTATCATTTTAAAAAAAATTAATCACATGACTTGCAGAATTCAAAAATTCTTAATGGATTTTTTTGAATTCTGGTGTGGAAAGAATGGTGTGGAAGGAATTTGGACCTCACTGTTTAAATACTTCCATCTTGGCTTCCATGGAAATTGCCGGATGCCTTGTGGTGTATGACACTGTTCTTGTTTTCACAAAAGAAAACTAAAATTGCCAAGTAGGGTAAAAATTCAGATTTCAAAAGTGATAAAGATAATTGAGACAAAGTGTTGATGGTATTCAGACTTTAAAATACTAGATTAGCTAGCATAAGTATTATAGGAATGGGAGAATTGTCTGTGTAAGAACCAGTTTATTTTCTTTTGGTTTGAACTGCACCAACTTCCCTATGGACAAAGCACTCATTCAAGAGGGTGAACAATGATGTAATTTCCTTCTAAATTAAGGTGGTATCATGTTCAGATCTGTCCCATTCTGCAGAAAATAAGCTTGGAAAACTGTGACCAGAAATAAGGCAGTTGTGGTCCCCAAGTTGTATTTTTCTCCCTTTAAGTTTTAAGGAGAAGCTTCTGCATAAAGAGTGAAATAATTTGTTCAGCATCTGCTGAGTGTGTGATATCAGAAGTTGCCAAGTGACCTTGACATTTTCTAACATAACTGTTGTGGGCTTCCAGAATTGCAGTAGTCCTTCATCAGTCCTTTATCAATCCTTTCAAATTGTGCAGTGAGGAGCCATGGTAGGGAGAGCTAATTCACCCTGTGATGGTATTTTGGGCTTGTTGAGGAGAAAAACTCCTCAACTGATAATTCTGGATCATCAGTTAAATGCAGAATGAATTACAGAATCATTATAACTTAGATAAATTTAAAGAACTTTTGAGTGTTACTGGAATTGCTTAGAGACTTTGCAAAGCACAGAATGAGCTCTGCTGTTAAAACTGTTTAATCAGTTTTTCGTTACACTGGGACTCGGCATGCACATTTCTGAGATGAATGTCTTGTTCTCTGACTTAAATCAAGATGAAACTAAAAATCTTGACATTGTTTTCCTTAACTGACAAATTAGGAATAAATGCCTGGCCTGGGTTGAATGAAATGTTTCATTGCTGCATTTAATTTTATTTTATTTTGACCCTTTTAACCATTAATAAGAAAAAGGGAGAGTTCTGTTTCAGAAGCATCATAGCATAAAAATGTTTCTGATGGAAAGTATAAATGCCATCTCAAGCAATTTGATTTCAAGCACATTGGAGAACTGGAGTTTACTCAAGGCAGTATTAGATGTGCCCTGTTGTTCTTGGAAACAAAATACTGAGCAGGGCAGACTATTGGCCTGATTAGTAGGCATGTCCTTACCAAGATTTATCAAAGATCCTTTCTTTGCTGCTTCTCATCTCTTCATCTCTCTTTTTCACCATCTTAGATGCATGATGTTCACTTGAAACCACGTGCAGGGGTCAGCAGATGCTGATTTGGGGTGGAAGTGATGTTCACTTGAAACCACGTGCAGGGGTCAGCAGATGCTGATTTGGGGTGGAAGTGAGGAGCCACCCCTGTATATCACACATCTCATGTTCAGTCTAGCAGGAGCTGAACACTTGACTTCCTAGAAAGAAGGCTCTCCTCAGCTTTAAAGATAAACCTACAAGCTTGTCCCACATTTTTTTCTGTCACATTCTTTCAAGTTTCAACAGATTATTTTCCAAAATACATGACACGTAATTAGAGGGAAGCAGATCTTTATTAACTTTAGGCTTTATTGTTTCTTCAAAGAGAAGTGGTTAAAGATACATGTCAGTGGAGAAGGACCAGTGGCAGCAAGGCTTCCCTGAGAGAAAGTTTTTCTGTGATGTCTGTTTAAAGAAATGGGCAGAAATCTAAATTTTGTTGCATTGTTGACAGGATGTAGCTGGTGTCATTGCTTGTGAATCCCATTCACAATTATATTTTGACTTTGCAGACCAAGCACATGATTGTTTCTGTGAGACATTCAGTTTGTTCTCATAGAGGAAGTTTCAGTAGGAATCAGTTCAGATTTAATTTTGTTTTCTTTTCTGAGACTTTTCCTCCTTCTTGTTTTTGTTGTTATTGTTCTTGTTGGTTTTTTCCCTGAAATAATGGGTCTGTGAAATTGTTTACTGGGATTCAGGCAAAGCTTATTCTCCAGAGAACGCAAAGCTCATGATTTCTATCTGAGAATTACAAAGTGAATCAAAATGGACTTATTTATAATTCACATATTCAAATGGAGGAAGTATTTGTATGATATAGCTTTTATTTTATTAACCTCCTATTTGTATTTTAATTGCTAGCAAAAGTCGAATGCATCATTGAGGCCTGATGGGTCAACAAACAATTTGCCTCAGAAGAATTTATTTATTACCATGGGTTCCACAGAGGTATGGTTGAAAAAATCTTTAGATGACATTTAAAAAGTAAAATATTGAAAAGGCTTAACAGTTCTGCAGTGTTATACAATTTTTTTTTGTAATCCTTGGAGAGATATTTAGGTACTTACTCCCTGTTCTCATAATGCAGGGTCTCCCAGCATTTCTTAGGCTGAGGTTGGCCTTCATCAGTAAAGAAGTAGTGATTTTACTATCTGAGAGGAAAGCAGGTCAAATAAATCCTTGTTAAAAGATTGCAGATCCTAATAATTTTTTAATGACTGCATGTTAAGTGTTTTCCAGGGCTTGTGCACTTCTAGTTTAAAAGTGCAATTCTTCAGTGGTTTTCTATGCCATTTCATATAATAATGCTACACATTACTCAAAAAATACTTTTAAGAAATCCTTTCTTCCATTCAAATTCTTTAATGACCTCCTCCCTGTAATATCTAAGCATTAGTCAACAGCATATTCAGAGTGGTCATTAAGATTTTTGATTAATTTTGATTTTTTCCGTCTCTTTTGGGGAAAATTGGCTCTTCATATACAATGGTCTTTGAATATGGCCTGGTGATGCTTTGGTTTTCATTTTTGTTGTTATTGTTGTTGTTTCTTGTCAGCCCCAAAGAGCTTATGTTAATATTGTAATGCCAGAAAAGACATAGCAGAAGAATTCTTTCTTGCTTTCAGGGGAAAAGTGAGTTTCATTCCTCTGCCAAATGGGCCAGCTAGAATGGATTTTCAAATTTGTGGCAGTTGAGTTTTTATTAGGTTTATTATTAGGTTTAATGGATAAATAAACAAAATAAGTATCCTTCAAGTACAATAACAAGAAATAGCCTAGCTCACAAGCTCTCCCTGTACTGCATTTTCTTAGTGGAGGTACAACATTGAACCAGTCTGTCCAAAAGGGCATTTTTGGCATTCTTGTGTTAGGCAGGGAAAAACCAGTATTTGATTTGAGAAGGACAGATTTTCAAATATCCTGCAAACAATTTCACTATCTCTTTTAGTCATTGATTTTTTACAGGATTTTTTTCCAGCACATTTTTAGGGTAGGTAAATTTTTAAGTAAAATACTTTATTGTATACTTGTATTCTTTTTAAGTGTATGCATTTGGTGCTATTTTTCAGGACTTTACAGGAACTTGTGCATTTTTCCTAAGAACATCAGATGAAGTTATAACTGCATCAAATGTCTCTCAGGTCAGAGCAAACTCATGCAGTATTCACATGTTCATATTTTCTCAGACCTTTATTCATGCAACCGCAGTCAGAAAAAAATAGGGAATACTTTCATGAAAATGTCTACTTGTATGATTAACAGAAGTTCTTTTTCATGAGAGTAAGCATTTGTGATAAAGTAAAATTCTAATGATTTATAAATTAGCTACTGCAGTATTATTAAACCCCAGGATTTTAATTAATAAAAATCATTATTAATTAGTCATTAAAATATAAATTTTAATGACAATAGGGAATAAGGACCTAAAGTGGAAGATTTTAAGTAATGAGCCTAAATTATTGAAATGCTACACTTAAACTCTTTCTTTTAGACTTTTAAAATAGAGATAAGTCTTGAAACTAACATAAGGTTTCCCAGCCTCTCACATAAAAGTACTGTGTTGTGTATAAAAAAGTACAGTAACAGCCTTTTCTGACTTTCAGAGATAGTCATGTTGCACAGTTATGGACTGTGAATGTGTCTGTCCCATATCCAAATGTCACTCAAGCAGTGTAGTGCTGCAGAAGTCAACATGCATTGTGCTAATTTTTGTTTCTTCCCAAAGGAGGTGAATTTTGGCATGTTTGACTGTACTAATGGAAATATCCTTCAGGGCCTGGAATTCTTCTTGTCCCAGATCATGATACCAGCACTGAAATCCCAACAGGTAATCAAACAGTCAGTCTTTTTTTCCCAAGATCACATGCAAGTAAGGCATGTGGATGCTGCAATTCTTTTTGTGCATCTGTTGGACCTAGAACAGAGGATATAAGAAGATAAAAGTCCAATATAGGCCTTTATGAGAGTAACGCAATTTGTACATATACAAATGTTTGAAATTCATGTAGCTACTGTTCATTTTCTAGCAATAGTGCCAGCTTTAATTATTATGACAAAGGAGAATATAACACAGCAACCATACCAAGTTAAAGCTGTGATGACTTTATGAAAACTAGATAAAACCTGGATTGTAAGAAGTGTCAAGTCCTGGCAGCACAAGAGGTCACTCTATGACTTTATTCTTGGAGACAGCATGAACAGTGTTATATTCAGAATATCCAGCTTCTTTGAGTTGTCCTCCTTCTGTGGCACTCATAAAGCATCAGTTTGTTCAGGTGCCTCTGGAAGCACACGATGAGAGGTGGCAAGTACAAAGAAGCTCATTGTCTGCTGAGAGTGGTGGTGTGTATGCTGCTACCATACTGTCGTTTTCTCAACCCAGGAGCAGAATGGGATTTTAGAGTCTGTTTTCTCTGTTCAGAAGGAGAAAAATAAAGCTAAACAAAATACAATCCAGTGTGAAATCAGTGACAGCTGACTTCAGACTCAAGTCAGAGTGAAGTCAGAGACTTTTATTTCTTAGAGCCTTTTGCTGGTCTGTTTCTTCTTTTCTTACCAAGTAATTTAGTCAATGCACACTTCAAAGTATTGATGAGTATATTTTAAAGGTCATGTTGATAAATCCTTATATACTGCCATGAATAAGAAATACTTTTCTAATGAAAAATACATTTTGTGATCAAAAAAAAAAAAAAAGGAAGCATGACCCTCATTTTTTGATTTTTGCATAAATCATAAAATAACCAGAACTGGGGAGCTGTGAAAGAAGGCTTGAAGAACAGCCAGATACAAGAGTTTCTGTATTCAGTGGATAAATTTGTGGGTGCTTTGTCATCATCTAGACAGAATATAGAAGATAAAATTCAGCTCAAAAAAGTGGATATTGATGTTTATGTCAAAAACTTACAGAACCCATCTGACTACATAACTGCAGGTGAGTAATTCCTACACCAAGGCAAACAAAATGATGCTGTTTATAAAATAAATGTTATAAGTAAACATTTACTTTGAAGAATTAATTCATTTTCCCTAAGCTGTTTACATTTTTCTGCTTAGTCTTGCCAGGTTTGTGATTGTTTAATTATAAGATCATCAATCATTTGCCCATACTTTAGTTCATAGATCTTAAAGAATTAGGTAGTTTCTTGATATATCGTGCAAGCAGTTGTCTGAATCCCTCCTAGTTTACTAGCCAAGTAATTGCTGAATGAATCCATGTACTAGTGTGTGTACTATTCACTTTCTTTGATGCTGGGAAAATCCTATCCAATGTTTTCTGACTCTGTGAATAAAACCACTGTATTTATAAAAAATATACTTATTTACATATGTGTTTTTGTAAGAAAAAGAGTAGTTATTTCTCTTTCAACAATAGCATTTTACAATTTCTTATTAACTCACTGTATTTCTAACTGTTTCCACTGTAAAGGAAATGCAATAGTAATAGAGTAAGTAGACACAAATATTATCTGTGTCCATCTTGTTGTTACAGTCTTAATCTTTTCCTGTTGGTCAGTGATTCAAATATACAGAGTTTACATGGTCTCAGATTATGTTTGGCAAGAACACAGCTTCTGGAGTTTAAATTTCTGTATTTATTTCTTGGTGCTTATAAAACTGTCCAATTCCATGGTTTTGAAGGCACTAACAGAGAGGTCACTGAGAAACTTGAAGAAGTGGTCACAATTTGGACCAAACAGATTCGACAAGTTTTAGTTGAGAGTGAACAAATTAGAAGAGAAACTGATGATGTTGGTCCATCTGCAGAGCTGGAACACTGGAAGTCAAGAATGTCATCATTTAACAGGTGAAATCCCTGCATTATTTCTCACAGAGTCTTAAAAAAGAGGATTTTTTAAAAAAAAAGTGTTAACTTTTATTCCAGAGAGAGAGTATTAAGTATATATCTTTCTTCAAAGCCTTTTAGATGAGATCAAGAGTTCAAGAGTAAAGAAAATTATAAGTATTCTTCAGGCAGCAAGATCAAAGACATTACAACAGTGGAAGGAACTGGTAATTACTTCTTTCTAATTAGAATTTTAAATTATTACAGTACTGTATTTGTGATATATAGAGAACTGAACACAATGCTAAAAATAAAAATAACTTTCAGTGTTTATGCTGGTTTTACACTGTGGTTTATTATCCATTTGTTGAAGCATATAGCATCAATGATTCTGAAATTAAATAGGTAACTTGAAAAGAAGTAATTGCTTTTGTAATATTGCTTTTATTAACATTATAGGTGGAAAGGTTGTGCAAAAGTAAAGCAGTGCAGCAGTACAACATTTTTCTGTCTCTAACAAGGTGAACCCTGTGCAGGCCAACTGTAGAAGTCTGGAAGTCTTTCATGATGCTTTTAGAATTTTTGAGAGCAGACTTCTGGTGGCACAACTGCTGCTTCATATAAGTGGATACCTGTAATGTAAACTTATCAGGCACAATTGTGGGCAAGCCAGAAAATAAGCTGTAGATCATACACAGTCAATGAGACCCCCACCCCCAGAATGTAGGTCTTCTATTGCTTAAGAAAGTATTCTACTGTTTTAAGAATAGACCTGGAAGATTTTTTGGTTTTGTGATTACCATATTTGCAGGCTTTTATGATAAGTAGAACTTGGATAAAAGAAAGTGTCTGTACAGAGCCAGTACAAGCCAAGGATGATGAACTACATTTCTTTCTTCCTATGAACTAGCCCTCTAAGTGGTGAATAGTTCCACCTGACATGAGCATAAGGATATACAGGCATTAGTTGTGAACTCATTGTCCCTCACAAGTGTTTATTAAACAACGTTGGGAAGCACCCTGGTAATGTTTCAGGGATCTTGTCTGAGTTCTGTAAAATGGTTCCTGTGCAGAAATCATTCTAAAATCTAAGTTGGATCCATGGGGAGGAAAAAGCTTTGGAGGTTTAAGTACAGACCTATAAACCACATCCAAGATGTAGCTGACCTTGGAAGATCTTACCTATTTTTGCATGTAGAAGCAGTTATTTCTCCTGTGAAAAATAAATAGCATATTTGAAAGCATTTCTGTGGGGAAGTGTTTGCAAGATTTAATCATAGCCTTGTGTGCTGTAAAAGAGAAAGAACCTGATCAGAAAATTTTCACAGTAATAATTCTGTTCTTTTCTTTTTTTCTCATCCGTTCAGGATCGTAGTATAACAATTGCTGCCAATGAAGCTAAGGACAATGTGCGATATTTATATACGTTGGATAAATTTTTTGGTCCACTTGCCCATGCTTCACCTGTAAGTACTGTAAAGGCACTTAATGTGAAATTCAAAAAAGAAAGGAAGGGGCTTTTGTTGCTGTAAAAAAGCTATTTTTCCTTTTAACTCTTTCACTTAATTATTAGCGGGCAGTTTAACTCCTTAGGCATTTGTTAATTGAGCTTACTAATTTTAAGTTAACCAGATAATAAACATAATAATGCCTTTTTAAAAGGAGTTATCATTCCAGAAGATAATTGAAGGATATGAAAAAACTAAGCATCAAATTGTGTTTTTCTTAACCCAGTAATGAGCTGAATTGCCTTTGTGAGCTTGGGTCTCACATATGGCAGCTCTTCCGTCTGCATGCTTTAGTTAGGAATTCCTTGTGATTGTTTTATAAAATGATCTTAAATCTTGGGTTGAATTGAAATCGGTTAGCTTCCACTTATTTTACAGGTTAAAGCTCTTTCTCTTGTAGGTTGCACTGTCAATAAAATTTATTTTCATAACCATATGGGTCTCAGAGTTCATTTTTTAAAGTAAGAATATGATACAGACATCAGACAAAAATGTGTAAGCTTGCATAGTTCAGAACATTTACACATAATCCAACTGGTAGCAATTTTTCTAAATAATACTTTCAAAGCTTGATCTCTTTTGAATCCATTCTGGTATTTTACACTGCACTTCTTATGCAAATATTCACTGTTCTGCCATATAGGATTTGACTTTTAGATACCTTTACCATACTTTTAAAATTCTTTTCTAGACCAGTCTCTTGTTCTGGGTTCTCAGTGTATCTGGCTTGCATGCATTTCTCTGAAATATTTCTCTGGGATATAAAACTCTATAGTTCAGTGTCCAGTGAAAGTGGGATTATTTTTGCCTAGCCTCCCCCTTCTGGATTTCTCTTCTGTGCAAATCTAGAGAAAATGAGCAAAGGCCAACTTTCTTGTTGTTCTTCCTATAGAAATCCAGCTCTTTTCCAGCAGTGGAAGAGAGCTCTTTTTCTCAGATACTATGTTCCTCTGCAAAGTAGATTACAGCATCTTCTTGTACTGGAGGCTATGGCCAAGCAGAGTAGAGCCTCTGGTTTTCCTGTGGAAAATCCCAATCTGTAAAAGATTCATTCACTTATTCATTGCCCTTTCCCCATGCTTTTTGACTTGGTCAAGGTGTGATAGTGAATTGGATGGTCCATTTTGTAATGGCAAAACCACAAAAAGATGTTTATCTACTGATAAACATATTCCCAGAGCTGTCATTGTGTTAAATTCCAGGAAACTCTGTTTTTTTTTTTTCTCCGATTTCTTTCTGATTGCTGTCTTTCCCATTTTTTTTTTTTTTTGCTGTTATAGGTAAAAGTGATGGAACACATTCCCAGTTTAATGAACACTGTCTTTATGATCTTCTGTACATCACCGTACTATAACACGTCCGAGCATATGACATCCCTGTTTCTTAAAATCACCAATCAAATGGTTAACACATGCAAGACGTATCTATGTGAAGGGGTTTCAAAAATCTGGGACCTGGACAGGTGATAGAATCTTAATAATTTCCTCTTCTGTTGTTGACATTAGAAGTAAAATTACAGATTAATCATCAAGATTATTAATGGGTAAATTTAAGTAGCCCTTTGTCCTCCTACTAGTCATTGATTCCTATGTTAATTTTAAGCTGGCAACTGCTAATTCTGTGTAGAATTAAGTACTCTGCAAAAATTAATTTACAATGTGTTTTGAAAAAACCTGTTCTTGGAAACTGTGCAATACATGCTAGTATGCAGCACTCAATATATTGTCCACATGGATTTTTTTAGACCAAAACACACTTAAGAAATTGGAACTGGGAGCTGAAATACTTCATAAAAAAGCTCCAAGGACAAACTGGCAAAGTTCCATCCAGGATTTATATTTTGCTGTTACTGGACATGATAGTCAGTTTGAGGAAGGGAACCATAGCAGGTTCATATAGCAGGACCATATAGCAGGACCAAAATCACAACTCAGTTGTATTGTGGGACATTTCAGGGAAGGGATGAGTTAGCTGCTCTACAGCTACTTGTCCAAGTGCTACACTCAGCAGAAATGAAAGCACAGAGGTGTTTGTATGAAACTTATTCATTGGGTGGTGAATGCTGATGTCACTGGCAGAACAAGTGTAGCTGAAGGATGACAAGTGCAGGTAACATAGGAAGAACACATACTATAAGAGCAGGTCAATTATTTTCATGCAAAAAAAGGAGGGGGAGATCACCTAGAGGAGTTAAAATGAACATGACATCTGAATTTGTCAGCTAGGAAATTGATAATTGGAATAGTCTTTTGGAATGGTCTAACTGGAGTAAGATTAAGGGTATTGACATGAAAAGGAAAAGGTGTTACAAGCCTCATCAAAGCAGATAGTCTGGATGTCTCTGCTTAAATTCCAGCCAAGTCAAAGTGACACTGAAGTAACCGGCTAGGAGACATAAAAGTAAATCTAGCAATTTTGATTCCTCATGCATTTTAGTGAAGATAAAGGGAATTTTTCAGAAATTACCTGTAGTCAATTAAGTACTGGTTAGGTTTATTCTAAAGGATTAATGTAAGTAAAAGTAGAATACTATTTTTTTGTTTATTATAGCTGAATTTATTTTAGAGACATTTTTCTAATTTATTTAATCTGCTATCTCTGCAAAAGTTTGTCCCAGTTAATTGTTTCAGCCTATAAATTTGACTATAATTTAAATCCCCAGTAATCTTTTGGAAGATGAAAGACAAAGCCAAAGTGAGGAACAGCTCTGGGCAAATGGCTTATGGCAGGTTTCCGTGCCTCATCTGTGTATCTCATGTGGCGCCTCAGGGTTAATGAGCAATTGTGTGTGAGATGTAACTATCTGTGCCCTTAGGAACTAAGCTCTTCCTGGCGTATCTTTTAAAAGAAACAAGACTCTCCTTATCCTTATTCTACTGTGGAAAAATATTTCTCCAGTCTTAGAAAAAGACCAAAGAAACAAACAAAGGAAAACCAATCAGCAATACTCAGTACAGAAGATAAGAAATGGCCAAACTGCAAGCATTTGGTAGCCAGCATCCTTTGTGAACTGTGCCATGCAAGTCTTGGATTGATGACAACAAAACCCAACATAAAAATAAAAAATACCTAATATAGATAACAAGTCAAAATCTTTTGACTCAAACCCATCATATTTTGAGTGTTTTTCATGTAGTGTATAATTTTGTGTTCTTATTTTGCAAAGTTGCGCATTTGACTAAAATATTTTATTTTTATTTATACTCTTTTGAAGACCTTAGGATGATTCTCTGTCATCTGTATTTTCTTCCTCAGGCAAGAATTGCTAAAGAGGATACAACAATGCATTTTCCTCAAAGAAAAGTACCAAGCATCCTTTCAGAAAATTAGGGAAGAGCTAAAGGAATATCCAAGTGACAGACAGTTTGATGTCAGGTAAATAACTCACTCCAATATTGAATTGTATTGATGAGTACAATTTATAAATAAGATGTAAATATATCTGCTGGCTAAAAGAAAAGCTAAATATTCAATTAAAATTAAGTACTTTTTATAATCAGAAGATGACTTTGTAGAGTGGGTTTTTTATTTTTATTCAGGAAAAAAACAGGTTTTTGCCAGTCACTTGTTTATTCAGCACACGTCCAATGGGACTTCAGGGGAATTAGGCATTTATTTATTGACAACAAATATATATGCATTGTATGAAATCCTAAAAAAATTGAATCATAAATATGGGTGAAAACACTGTGAGGAAATGCAGTCAGCTTTGAGCTGGGTTCTCTCTCACTATGCCAAGGAGTGTTTTACATGTATTGACACTTAAATCATGGGGCATTTCTTGATATTGTACATTCACATTTTCTTCTCCTGCAAACACCTTATTTGAAAGAGTTCCTCCTGTGAAATGTGGTAAAGGCTTTTAATTGCCATGTAAGGATTAAGCAATTTTTTGGTTTATATAAGTGAGCTTAAAATTTTTTTTTGTTGATATGTAATCATTACAGTAGGATGTTTTTTGGGTGTGAAATTTGATAGCAGCTCTGGTAGAATATATGTGGGTTAAATAAAAATCTGTTGCAAAGAGATTTTCATAGAAATCCCTCTCTTTTTTTTTTTTTTTGTTGTTAGTGAAAAATACATATTTGGGAAATTTGAGACCTTCTGTAAACGTTTGGAGAAGATTTCAGATATGAGCAATACTATGGAAAGCCTTTTAGAGCTCCAGAGTATAAGAATAGAAGGCATTGACAAGATCACTGCTCAATACCAGAGCATTGCTACAAATGCAAAATCCAAACAGTATGATGTTCTGGACCATAGGAAAAAAGAGGTAATTATATTCAGCACTTGTGTGACAATCACTCTATTAATTCTGAGCTTTTCACTGGAGTTATGCAAAGAATATTGAATATTATAAAAATGCATATATTACTTTGCAGTAACAATAATATCAGTACTCTCATACCTTTTAATGCAACTTGAAAATGTTAGGACAAATTTGCTTTTTACTTCAAATGCTTTTGTTAACTTTTTGTAAACTAGGTTTTGTGTGATACATAATTCCACAAACTAATTTTCCTAAGCCTGATTGTTTTGAGATGCATATATTTTGAACTGCAGAGTGATAACTGATTTTGGTACGTTAACACATCAAATACAATTTGTCTAATTATAAATGTTACTCAGTATTAATAAAAATAATACTAATGGCAGTGTTATAGCAAAGTTAGTACAGGAAAATAATGGCACATTTTAGAGGGAGAGGGGAATGATATCACTCTCAGTGCCAAACAGGATGATAAAAACTAAAGCGGCTTTTTAAATTCTTGTGTTTTAATCCTGGACATGCTGGGAATGAGCTGCTTTTCTTGAGCTATAGCCTGCTTGTTTTGCAGAGTTAGTGGCCTCACAATAGAAGTTCTAGAAGTGTTTACTTACTCTCCTGCCTTCCTGAGCTAAAACTTGTCACTGTCATTAAGTTCCCTTTAAACATTAACCTCGAGAGTGCTTTTGGCTTTCTTCTGATTTTGATGGCTTGTCTTTCTCTAATACTTGCTATATGTTTCTCTAATACTTCTGTGTGGATACTTTCTGAAAGAGGGAATTTGCTGTTCACTAGAATTTGGAGGGGTTAAAAAATGGCATGACTTCTCTACACCTAAATGCTTGGAGCAATAGCTATTGTGTACTGTCTTCCCAAGCATGTGCAGTTCTCTCTTTGGGAGAAGTTTACATTGAACTCTTTTTGTTAGACCTTCAGTATTTTGGACTCTTAAGAAAAAATTGTTGCAGATAAATGCCCAAATTACTTGTAGGAGCTGCCAAGTTTGGTAACAACCTCCATTAGTCTGCAAGGTGCTCTAGAGAGCCTGCCAGTTAGCTCACCTTCAGTGGGTTTCATACCTAGACAGTGGGATGGGCACTCTCCTGTGGCAGGGCTGCAAGTAGCTGGTGAGTGTGCTCTGTTCTCTCTGATGAAGTTTTGAGTTCTCTTCCTTGGCCTGTCTGTGTTCCTCTGTGCTCCTTTGTGTTCATGAAGATCAGGCTTTAATTATTTAACCTAGCACTGCTTATGTTTTGTTTGCTTTGCTTGGAGTGTAAATGCCTTTGCTGCTGGTGTTGTTCCTGTTCTTTTTAATGCAGTGCTGAACACACACACTGGGTAGATAAAACAGATTCCTGAAAAGCTTCACAGAAAGGATTTTGTTTTTGTAAAATGAAAGCAGCATTATAGATAATTTTTTTCTTTGCTTTTATTCTAGTTTGAAAAAGATTACCTTGAATTTAAGAACAAAATTGCAGCATTGTATGAATCTATACAGGAATTTGTGGATTCCTGGTTTAAGAAGACCTTAACTGTAAGTAAGGTACCAAATGCAAGCCCCTGCTTTTGGTGCTTGGAAGGGCCAAGTACCCATAGCTCCTACTGAACTCCTCCTTTCCTGCCAGTGTTCTGTACTGTGCTGGTGGCTGCCTGAGGTGATGTTGGAGGACATCAAACCTATTACAAATGTTCTAGAAGTTGCTTACAGGAGTGCTGTAAAGGAATGTTCATTCTTACTTGGTGCCAAGTATATGTTCCATGTTTCCATACCAATTTTATCACTCCATATTTTGAAGTTTATTTTCTTTCTTCATCCTGGTATTTCCTGTTGCATTTCTAGTTTATTCCTGTTTCACTGGCAGGAGTAATTAAATACCTGCCTTCTGTTTCCTTAATGTCAGTTTTATTCAATGTCTCATATCTCAGTGATGATATATGAGGTGTTAATGAAGTGTGAGTAAAGGTGTAGGTGTTCTACCACAACTGTTTGCTGAAAAGAAAGGAGAGAGGATTTGAGAGTGAGAAAAACCCCAAGCTGTAGTGATAACAGTTTCTTGGTTTATACAGTGGTAAGTATGTCCTGTGTGGGATAAAATATGGAAGTAAAATTCACAAACTTGTCTAGATGGATTTTTCTGTATTTCTTAGAAAATTACTTATAAATTTACATAGCATATTCTAAATTAATAAAATACTTTATGGACAATGACTTTCTGAACTGTTGTCTTCTGAAGTAAATGCTCCATCTTCTTTTTTAGACTGAACAGATGCTGAGATTTCTGATGAAGCTTGAAATAATAGGAGAAAATAATATTGATCTAAATGAGAAATATACCCTTGTTCTTCAACAGTACAGCCAAGACTTAGAGTTTATTCAAAAACTCTATCAGAAGGAAAAGGAAAATCCACCTATACCACGTAATATACCACCAGTAAGAATGAAGTAAATGAGAGAGAAAAATTGCTTTATTTCTTGAGTGTTTCAAGTTAATGAAAATCTAACCTAATATCTTCTGTGTTTTAGGTAACAGGGAAGATTTTGTGGGCCCAGCAGTTATTCAGAAAAATTGACCATCCAATGATGTTCCTTAAAAAGAAAACCACACTTTTGAAGGTTGGAAATTAGCAGAGGAGGATTTATCCTAATCTTTCAAGGATGTTATTAACAGAAAGCAAATTTACTTATATACTTCTCCACTCACTATTCTAGCAGCTTGTATCAAGTTCATCCAACAGTGGAACCATTTGTATACCTTTCTCAGTGGGCCATTAGTGCCTTGTATATGTCACATTATAGACTTTGTTCTATGAACAGGATTGGGAGGAAAAATCAGGAAAAGAGTCATGTTGCTTAGAACAATTCAATAATAATTGAATTTCTAAATATATTCCTATGTTTCTGTGTCTTATCTTGTCTCTAAAACAGCATAACTTAGAGATTTCTATTTCTTTTGCTTTCCTGTGGTGGAGAGGAAAAGCCTTGTGGAGGTCCTTTTTACTGTGTTAGACTCATTGAATTGTCTAAGTGGTGCTTTTTCTTTTTTTTTTTCCCCCTAAATTGCAGACAATGGAAATGAAAAAAGTTATCAAGAACTACAATAAAATGGCTGCAGTTCTTTTGGAATTTGAGATTATTTATCATAGGGCCTGGTGCAGGTTTGCTGACCAGGCTAGGAATGCTCTGTGTGCTTCCTTGCTTGTCAGGCACCCAGAAACCAAGGTAAACATGATCTATTCTTTGTTATATGATTTAGTATTACATATGCTACTTAATCATATCATGGATAGACAAGAAAGCATTGAAGTAACCTTAAACCAAATAGGGCTAAAAAATGAGCTACTCGAGTTGAAATGTTTTTTCCTTTCTGTGTATATTTATGATATGTCTCATAATATTTCTTCTTCATAAGGCTTCTGTCTTGTTCAGGGTATAAAAAAGGCAGTACTCAGCAAGTACGTATCTACTACTGACTTATCTACATTCTTTAGCTGTTGCTTCCTTGTTCATTTTCTATGTTAACCAAAATTTTAGTCAAGGAAGGAATTTTTTGTTGGGTCATGGTCTTTTCTGCAGTGATCAATATCACTGTGTTGAATATATTGCAATAATTCATTAATTTGCTTTCCAAATTTATTGCCAAGGCAGAAAATTTTACCCTTCTTACTTCATAGATTTTTTTTCCTGCTGTCATGCAGAGAAATTATGGTTAAAATGTGACATTTTTTGTACTAATGATTCCATAATGGACAACTAGAACATAGTTTTCAAATTTATGCAGCATCTTAAAAACATCTTAAAAGCAATTTTAGTGCCCTCAAAAGTGTAGAGATTAACCTTCACAATATTTCTTCCCAGTTACTGATGGAGAAGCTAGGATGAAAAGGCAAATTAACTTCCAGAGAATGTAGCTGCAGAACTAGAATTAAACTTGGGAAGTCCTGGGAGCCAAGAGGTTAGGGCACAGTGAAAGAGTCACAAGAAATTGAAATCAGTGTAAGATATTGATTGATTAATACTTTGGGAAATCCATATATTCCTAGAGGAGGCTGAAGAAGAAATAAATATTTTAAAAATCCTCTCCAGTCATTTACATGTCTTTATATGATCCAGTTACGTCACACTACATGTAAGTACCAAACTGGTGTCTTATTTTCTATTTCTTTTTTTCACTGCTACATGAAGGAATTATTTGTAAACTTAGACCCAATGGTCCTGGAAGTACTTTATGAGACAAAATACTTGAGAAAAATGCATTTTGAAGTCCCAGATGTTGTCCTTGGCTTGTGTGCAGATGAAGAACAGATTAAAAGACATCAAAGGGAGTGAGTGAACACTTTTTGGATTTGTTTCTCATGTGCAAATGGGAATACCTACTTTAAATCTGTTGCATATATAACTTTTGATTTATTATAATTTTTATCTTTGATGGAGTTTAATTGAACTTTAATTGCTTTCCCCTGTATTTCCATATTAACATGCAGTTGTTCCTATATAGAGACATACCTCGTTACTTGGAAACGCCTACATGTTTTTGTTTTGTTACTTCAACAGCTGTTCTCTAAGTGGAACTCCTAGGTACTGCTATTATTATTGTTAGAGTGCATCTGTGCACTCTAATATAGCAATTACACTCCAAAATATAACACTTAGCATCAGAAGTTTTTCTTTTTCCTGTTAGAAAAATAAGGTGGAATTAACCACTTGATTGCTGCACAACCCAAACATTTGAAAAGGGAGTATGTTGCCTAAATTATAACATTGTCTCTCATGTTGAACATCTAAATTCACTTTTGTTGATTTAAAATTGCTTTCTTTTTCTTGTAACAGTTCAAATCTCTGCTGCAAAAGTTCTTTCATTCTCAGGGATGCTGGTTGTTAATTCTAGAACTCTCTAAATAGGGATGTTCCGTCTTAAAAAACGCAATGTTTTGTGAGGACTGTTCTTAATTTCTTAATTAGAATTGGACAAAAAGGGATGAAATTTAAAGAGTTTCATGAATACTTCAACCCTTCCTCTCTTTTTCTGTTGAAATTTTCAGTCTTACAATGCATCATTTTTCATTGATTTTCTGTGGAGTGTTTAAAGACAACTAACTGTAAAATTTTAATGTGCAAGACAAACTCTGCATGCTACAGATCTCCAAAAAGCAGTAGCCCCAGATTTTGCCATCCAACAGGAAAAAATGTACAGGAAATATTTGCATTAAAAAAAGAAAGACAAACTTATCTTCTTCTCTAAAAAACCTTCATACTGACTACCCAAGCAAAGAAGAAATATTTAGAGGTGTAGATTTTTGACTGACAACATTTTAAAAACCAGTTCTGGGTATAATGTTAATGTGTTATCTCAGTATATGGTTGTAACAATGATGTCTAATGTCATGATTTTAATCTGGTCCAAAACACAGCTATTTCTGTGTTTGCAGCAGTTCTTGTAAGGAACCCATTATGTATCTGACCTTTGAATTATTTTTGCATCTAATTCTTGTTTATGCAGTTTCTTTGTGTAGCTTCATTTTCATGGAACTGTATTGATAAGCCTTGTTTCAGAATTTGGACTCATTTTCTTTGGAATCTGTGATTCTAAGTGGTTTGTATGTAGATTTTCTTATAGACAATGTAATTTCTTGCCATGTCTTGTGAGATGGAAAGATGTAAACAAAAAAACCATGTTTTCAATTTTCCGTTTCTATTTTTTTTAAATTGTAAATAACTTTTCTTGGGAGAAAAACTCTGTCAGTTGATCACAGTCACTTTGCTGGAGGTACTTATTTCTTCAGTCTGGTTCTGCTGTTGGTAAGGACAAAGAGGCCTGGTTGGAGTTAGGAAGAGCTGGGAAGGGTGCTTATTTTTAAGATGGGATCAGAATTTGCAAACCTTATTAACAGAAAATGTGTTCAAAATTCTGTGTTTCAAATATCTGAATTAAGCACATAGTGAGCGTCATCATGTCTTTCAGACTCCAGAACCTGTTGATCAGTTACAAGGAACACCTGAAGAGGATCCCTGTTGTGCTGAAGCCACTGATGAAGCCATGGATAGGACAAATTGAGGATGCCTTTACCCCAGGCCTGATGCAGCTGTCCTGGACTTCTTTGAACATCAATAAATGTAGGTAATAGGATAAGTTGTGAGCCATTCACACTGTGAGGTGCCTGCATTTATTTTTGCTTCTCTTTGAAAAATGTGTTTGTGGACTGATCTTTTCACTTTATGTGGATAATTTTAGCCCAACTGCTACAAGAGTGTGAGACAAGATAATGAATATGAGTATTTTAATAATATCTTTTCTATAAAAAATCTCTTCAGAATTTATGCTGAACATCCTAAAAGTGGCATGTCTGAAGTCAAGGTTGGAGATTTTTTCCCAAATACTATTTTTTTTCCAAGAAAACATTTAGTAGGCATTGAGATTTTCCACACAACCAGTAAGACACAACCTTAACCCTATCAAATACAGCATAAAATTGATTAACTGTTGTAAAATGTCATTGAAATGGGCATATATAAAACCATCACCAAGACTTTCATGTTGCAGTTTCATGAGAAAACAGTAACTCGTGCTTGTAAATTAGCTTTTCAGTTCAGGTTGATTGATGTTAGGCTTTCCCTTCTTCAAAAGGAATAGCAGCAATATAAACAGGAGCAATATAAATCTGAAAGTGCAATGTGGCACAGGTTTGTGCAGCTGTTTATTTATGACTCTGCCATGGGGCACTGGTGCACAGGGCTCTGACCAATGCTTAAGGCAAGGATGGTGACCTTTCAGCTTTACTTGGCCTTTGCCTGACCAGAGAACAATAACCAAATGGCAAGGGTTTTTTTATACTTGTTTTATAGCTCTAAAATGAATTTTTGTGTTTTAATGTTTTGCATTTTTAGTAACACATGATAAGGAAGGTCTTTACAATAGTATTTATTTATTCATTCATTCATTTAGGTGCTCTCTGCACCACTTTAAGTATCTGAATAGGTATAATTCAGGTTGTAATGGCTATTTGTATCACCATTGGTTCTGGTGGAAACTGTCTCTGTTGAACAATTTAGATGTAATACAGGGCTGTTTTAATCAGAGCTTTTCCTGCTGCTGCAGCTGAAATGCAGTTACACCTAGAAGGGAATTCTTTTCTAGAGTGTATGCACCGTGTCTTTTTGAAAATGGGCAATGTCTGATATGCCCAAAATGTGTGTTGGAGACCTACAAATTAGCCCCTGGTTTGGTGTACACAAAATAGCTCTTTACGTGCCAGTGATGTGCTAAACTCAAGCTTAATGTCTTATGTGTCTTTTTTCCATCTAAGAGAACTCCATCTAGAAATATAGGAGTCCATAGTTGCCTTCTAGACTACTAAATTTATATATTTAAAAAAACAAAGAATCTAAGGAATTCGTTAATTCGTTTGACTGCTTTTCCATTTTAGACAATAAAAAAAGTCAAGTTCCATTATTAACTTCCTTGAAGCAAGAAATGACATTTCCCACTTAAAACATCAGCACTTGGACAGTCCTGTCACACTGATGTGCCTTAGATTTTTAGTGATTTCTATCTTCATATAGTAGAGGTTTACATATATTTATTTATATATATTAAACGTTATGGTAATAATAGTGACAAAGGATATAAAGTGCTGTATTTCTTTCTATTTTGCAATGGAAGTATGAAGGGGGAAGAATTTTTCCAGTCTATTCAGAAACAGCAGAAGCAGTTAATTTTATCTTTAGTTTAATAAACACATTTGTTAAAGCAATAAGTTTATCTGTTTCCAAAGTAAATTAGGTCATACAGATGGAAGAAGAAATCTAAGTCTTGGCTGGGGGAATTTTAGTAATTTCATTTAGAAGTTAATTGCAATGGTGAGGTCTGCTATGCATATATGTGGGAGGAACAAAATAATTTTTGGGTACTGGCATCCTTTGTGTTTTCTGTTCTGTTTTGTTGATCCTTTTCATTACAATGTTATTACAAAAAATAAGTGATATTTTAAAGAATATTGTTCTGCTTATTATGAGATGTTTTAATATAAAGAGGAAAATATACAGCAAGTCCATCATGTTTCAGACTTTCATTTCATATTTCATTGCCATTATATCCTCATTTTATTGTAAAACCTGGGGGGAGGCAGGAGTGGATGGGAGGAAGGGGAGATGAGACTTAGGAGGTCTGTGTTCTGCATTGATTTGTTTTCATTTTTTTATCCTTGTTTAGTTATTCAGAATGTTTACAGTACCCTGAGGGAGTTGGACTATGTAGTCAAAGCAGCATCTGATACCCTGGAATGCAGAATTGAAAGAATCCTGAAGGACATGTCAAACACTGCTCTGATAGTTTTGCCAGAAGATGAACCCACAGATGTGACTTCTTTCTTGGAACAGATAGAAAAGCTTGCTGCCTCTACTGCTCCCAAACTGTCTCAGTAGGTTTCTTAATTGCACAGGCTTGAAGGCCATTTTTGGGAGGGTTTATTTACTTACTACTTTTGTATGCATAGAGGTTTTATTTTTAAAATGTTATTGCAACAGAGTACTAGTCTAGAGCGAAGTGATAGTCTTAGGATGCAGGGGAGAAACTTCTAAGTATCTTGAGCACAGCAGTTGTGAAGTAGCATAGTATTGGCATTTATTAGCCAATTCATTTAGCATTTCACACATTTTTTTCTTATAGCATTCATTTAGCATTTCTTACATTTTTTCTTATAGCATTCTAATAAGTAGCCAGAAAAATGAAGATGGATAAGATTTGAAATCTCATCCACATGTTAACTGCTTGTTTCTTAATACTTCTTTTATTTTTATTTTAATCATTCTGATTTCACAGATTATCTTACTGCCTCATCACGATAAACCTGTTTTATTAGCTATAGCTGGAAAAAACTTTTTGTAAAAAAAAAATTATGAAGTCCAGTTGAATCAGATATAACAGGATCTGACAAATGGGTTTGATGTTAGTCAGCAAGTTTTAAAATCTCTACATGCCCAAGGAATAGAAACAAACAGAAAAACATTGAAAAGGCATTTCCATTCACACAAGTGCAGTGGGACAGGGGGTGTGTGCCTGGGAAACAACAAAGGGCATTCTTTATGTTTGATTCCCTATGGGTGACTGTAAGGTTGTTTTTGTAGGCAGAGCCAACAAGTGGAATGTTCTGTGTATGAACTTATAGATATTCTTAAGCACAGTCTGAAAGCAGATGCTGGAAGACCTCTGGAGGTAAGACCTCTACAACGTAAAAAAAAAAAAAAAGTAGCCTAGTCAGATATTTGATATTTCATTTATATGCTGGATAATCTGTTTATTTACCCAAAAATTTCCCTTTCACTGTTCAGGATTCATTTGCCTGTACACATCTTGACATGAAACAGAAAACACGCTGCCAGGAATGCCTGTCCTGTAGCTACTATAACCTGATGGGACAGCTTTGTCAGAAGAATACTGACTCTTTGATCAGATGTGAGTCTGGATTTTTCAGATATGTTGAATTTTTAAAATAAAACTTTTAAGATTTTTTTTTCCCCCAAACTTATTGTGGTAAAAAAAAATTCTCACTTAAATATTACACTTATTTAGGCATGAAGATTTCTTTGGAGTCCTTAAGACATCGACTGCATGTTATTGACTCCAGGTATCAGACGACTAAGTTTGTAGAGGCACACAGGGTTCCTTTGTTCAGAACTGAAATTCAGCTGGCTATTCCAAATATTGTCTTGAGACCAAGTCTTGAAGATATTCAGGTAACCAAATAATTTGATATCTCAGTCATCTACAATAAAACATTTATAAATGTATTGTTTCAAAGCAGTATGTGCAAGATTTAAGAGTGCAGGTTTATATGTGCAGGTATAAGAACTAAAGGAAGGAGAAGGAAACCTAAAAAGCCACTTGAGTTCATGATGACAGTGGGTACTAAGGGCGTGGAACCACAGATCAGGTTTGTTATACAGGCTATTAGAAGGAACTGTTTCTGTCAAAGCTCAGTAACTGAGTAATTCACAAATCTCTACTTAGAGGCAAACATTTCAAAATGAGTGAAACAGTAAAAATGAATGCCATCAGTATAGCCTGACTTTCTAGTCTCTTTTAACTCTTTCAGAATTTAAAGTCAGTTTAAAGTATCATTCATAAATTCAGCAGTAGTGAAATGTAAAGAAAAATATTACCGGCCTAAATCCCTAAACTGAAAAAACTTAAACACTCTTTTAAACTTACACTAGTTTAGCAAAATTTTTACACATATTTGCAATATCCTATGATGTCTGAAATTATTCAGAGTATTAGTTGTTTATGGTGTTGATTTCTGGACTTTTTATTTAACATAGTGACTCTCAAGGTCAGTAGCTGAGTTATTTCTAAAGTTTCATGTGCAGCCTTAATGGTGTTGTCAGTAAGAAATTAGGCCACAAAGTGTGATTTTAAAATACCATGCATAGGGGAAGTAATCTGATAATTTCTGTAGCTGCCTGTATAGATTACAGACTATACCATCACAAATTCAGACAAATGTATTCAAGCATTCTGGTGTGAACATGAAAACCATTATTAATAACACATAGCAATGTTTATAAGCAGTTTAAAGGGAAATAGTACTTGAACTAAATTGTAATGCCCAGTGATTCATGATTACTGTTCATAAAGGTCTCTTTTGCTTGAAAACCACATAAACTTGGAAGGACTGTAATAAAACGTTATGGAGTACTCTTTCCCCTTACAAAATGTGTTTTTTGGGTGATCCTATGTCATGCTTCTTAGAGTGTTTCCTTTAAAGACAGAGGTACAATTTTTCAGCCTTGGTATTGTTTGGATGATCATCCCCCACCCACATAATATCTCTGTGAGCTCAAGGTGAATGTTTTGTTTTTTTCAGAGTGCTGTAAACAAAGCAGTAAATATAATTCTATCAGTAGCCAAAGATATTCCCCTGTGGAAATTTGCTTACTTACATCATAAACAGCAGCAGGTAAGTATTTTACTTTACTTTAAAAATTTGGTATTTTGCTTAACATTTCTTAAGATTATATTCTGTACCAATACTTTGACTTGTTACCTGGTGGATCTTCCTGTTAAGTGAAGCCTAGTTTTCAATTTCTATGCCAATTAATAAAACATAGGAGTAACAGTTCATAAATCTTACGTTTGGTAGTTTCTAATATTAAAATCAAAAGTTGCTTTAAAAAAATCTTTTAAATAGACTGTTCAAATATAATGATGATAGTGTAGAACAAACATTATGTGTTAGTTCTACCAGCTTAATATAAATTATTATCACTTCTCCCAGGTGAAAACTCTAAAGTTAAACTGCAAGCCTTCATATGACACCTATAATACTACAGTTAATACAGTACAAATATTTTAACTGGCACCAAAATTAGCACTAAAACCTTGGGAAGGTCTGAGGTTTAGACAGTAACTGAAACTTGTTGAAGGACAAGAATGCACAGTACTGGTAATCATGTGGCCTTAATTGTCTTTTCTGGGAACAAAATATAGATGTACATAGATCTGTGCTGAAAAGTGTCTTTCTAAAAATATTTTCTTTTGTTGATATGACATCAAAAACAGATCAGTTCATTCTAGTGAAAAAACCCACATTCAAGTCCTACAAACAAATAATAATTAAGATTTAAAAAAACAAGTACCAGCAGAGAGTTGATTGAACTCTGCTCTGTTAAGCAGAATGTTAGCTTATTTCCAATCATGCTACCCTCCACTGCCTCCAGGACTTTCTATAGCCAAGAATGGATATAGATTGTAGTTCTACACTAAAGAAGGTAGAAAAACTTTAGCAGATGTGTAGGAGGATAAAACAGTACAATTGTACTTGTATATGGTGCATATTTGCCCGATGTAATTCAGAGATGATTAATATAGAGCTCTGCATGAAAATTTTTTATAAAATCAGCTTTAACACTAGAACTATAGCTCTGTAAAAATCCAAGCTGAGAACAGGGGGTCTCCCTGTGGATGTTGCTCTGCACTTTCTGTCTGTTTTTAGAAGTACTTATTATCATTGCATATTCTGTAATTTAAAAATAAAAATAAAATCCCAAACAAACTAGTGGACATTTTTTTTTTCTTGTTTAATTCATATCAGGTTGAACAAGCTGTTGCTTTAGAGTCAAGTGATGAGAGCAAACTCACCAGGATGGTGGCACTGAAACCTTTAGACAAGCAGATCATCGAACATAAGGATGTAAACAAAGTGGTGATCCAACTAAATACAATTATTTTATCTCTTAAAACTGAAGCACTGGTTCTTCTGAAGACCTTTTCTGAATTTTCGGACATCTGGAACAAGGTTAAGCCCAAGCTTAATATAATACATTGCTGTGTTGTAAAATCTAAATATATTTAAAAAAAAAGTTGTTGGTTGCCTAAGGAGTCTGTGCTCAGTAGGAAGCATTGGTTTCATGGTAGAATCCATACATCCATAATTCCTGTCTGCTCTTGTGTTGGCCAGAACTTGCAAATCTTTATCAATTAACGCATCTAAGAAAGAAAGCAGAAGTACACAAAGGAATTTTGGAGCATAAACAAGCTTATGCTTTCATATATTTATCCATCTTTCTCACAGCATCTTGTCTGCAGGTGTTATGAAAAACAATAGTTGAGCAGAATCTTTTAGAACTTGGAGACTACAAAACTATTCCTGAATATTAAACTGAGTAGTTCTTCTCAAGCAACCACTGCTGAATGATATTTTTCTATTTCTTCACACACATGCAAAAAGAAAACCTCTGTCTAGGAAATCTTTCAGCAATGAAAGTTCGAAAGCTGAAGTGAATCTGGGCTGATGGAGTTATCTTCATTAGGAAGTGGGTCCAGTCACATGAATGGTAAAGCTCTGAGGAGTATTTTGTCAAGAGATTCATCATGAAGTAAAAGATTCTGACTAGTGAAATTCAGCTCTGTGAATGGACAACTACTGGTCTCACCTATCAAAGGTGCTTTAGGAAGGCCAAGAAATAAGCAATCAAAACAGGAGTAATCTTATCTTTGCTCACTATTTTTAACTTCTCCTTCCTAAATAAACCCTTAAGTGACCTCATTCTCACAGCTGACTCTTCCGTCTGGCCTGAGAGAGGGCTTTTTCACCTTTTTGTGGCTTCTGAAGTTCCAAAGCTTAATGCTCAGTTTGGTTGAGGTACTGTTTGAGCTAAGAACATGTTGGTAGCATGTCATTTCACCCAGAAAGATACAATCAGATTGGGTGATGCCAAAGAATGATGTTTCTTTGTTACTAAAATATTCTAAAATAATCAATTAACCTGGTTCATTAACTTAAAATTCCTCAGGAGTTGTCACTGTTCCCCCACCTTTACAATCTCTGTTGGTCCTAGAGGTGCAAACAGATTCTCAGGGATCTCACAGTGCAGAATGCAGGGGAATATCACTGGGAGGGGTGAAGATCATCTGTTTGTAATTGAGCTGATAATCTTGCACATTTGTTGAGCTGGTGACACTGATTTCTCACCTCTGCAGAGACTGGCCTATCTTGTGAAAAGGAAGGATGGTCAAGGCCCTATTGCCTATAAACAATCTTCAAGAAGCTAAATGCCCTCTCTCCCCTTAGATCCAACCTTCCCTGCCAAACTTTTCTTCAAATGGCCAGGAGGCCATCTGCACCTAGAAACTGCAGTTTAAAGATGCTGTTTCAGGAAGAGCGAAGAAAACTGAGTGCAATTGCTCCCATTTAAATACTTGTTAGAACATGTGAACTGCTTTCGTGGGGTTACAGACAGAAGGAAGACTAGGAAGGAAATACATCCCACAAAACTTTAGCACCTACATTGTAAATCCTGTAGTAACATTTAGATGGATAAGGGATATCATGATCTGTGTCAGTTTCTGAGTTACAGATTTCAAGTTCTTTAAAGACTATTGTGCAAAAAATAAGAGTCAGGAAAGGCAGTTCAAGTAAAAGAATTTGTGCTTATATCTCAATTCCTTTTAGGGAAGGAACATTTTGTGTTTGTGAAATACATCAGGCAGCTGGGTGCTGTGTAGGTAATTATAATACCAATGCTAAATATTCATTAAAATAAACTTTTTTTAAGTAGGTTCCAGAAGAAAAAGTGAAGGAATTTATAGATACTAAACCAACAATGGCTGAATTCCAATCTCAAATCAGATACTTTTCTGTAAGTATTTTATCTTTAGTAAAAATGAACTGTTCAGATAAATTTCAGTGAAATTAAATGCTGAACACTTGTATTTTTCTTAGCAATTAGAGATGCAAATCAGAGAACTGCCCAATCATTTTGCACTGCAATCAGTAGAAGTTGCAACAGAGTCATTGAAAATAGCTTTAATTCAGGAATGCCGCTCAGGACAAAGAACATTTGGATTAGCTTTAAATAAAAAGTCTGCCGCAGACGTGGGTGAAATTTATTCATTCATTGAAAATGTTAGCAAGAGGTTAAGCAGACCTATCCAGGACCTTGACGATGTACGGGAAGCAATGGAAGCACTGAGGGAGATTCGAGAGAATGAGATTAAAATTGACATGACAGTTGGACACATAGAAGAATCTTATTCTGTGCTTCATAAATACAATCTGCTCTTTCAAGATGAAAATACAGAAAGAGGTGATGGATTGGCCTATGCCTGGAAGAACCTAAACACACAGGTATTTTAGTTATGTTATTTCTCAAATCATTATTATCAACCCTCTTAATATTGAAATGATAGAATAAACCTATTTACCTAATTAATTTTTTGATTTCCCACATTCATTCTTTTGTGCCTGTCTTTTTCTCTTTGTCTGCATATAGGCACAACAGGTTGAGGACTTGCTGCTGAATGTACAGCCAGTCATGAAAACAGATTTACTGAGAGATGTTCAGAAATTCCAAATAGGCACTGCAGGATTTTATAAAGAATATGATGAAAAGTAGGTGACCTGTATTGTGATACAATTATGCTTCATTAGTGATTGTTTGAAAATATTATATCTAAAGGGCTTCAGAAAATAAACACAACACAGCATCACTGTATATATTACACCTGAAAAAAGGCCTAATTTCAGAATTATATAAGGTGGGCAGCTTTGACAGTCTTACTGTCAAAGATTCGTTCCTGTAATTTCAGTGCTGGAGGTCAGTGATAGTCCATAAGGGCTTATAGATTCTAGGGGGGAAAAAAATCACATTCTCAATCCAGATTAAAATGTAATGGTTTTTTTAGGGGGTCTTAATAAATCTCTTTGAGGGATATTTAACAGTAAATATTAAAACAGTGTCTTGGATGTGACTGGAGATACCAATTCTCAATATTTCTAAATTCACTGTCTTACTCAGCCTTACTTTTAAACTTACGTTATCACTTTTGAAGATGTAAATTGTGGTTTGTTGGATCCTCCTACAGTAGCAAAGAAAGAGAGACAGGATTTGGCTTGATCCATTATGGCTCTAGGACAATACCTGACCTTTGAGGGCATCCCTCCTCCTTTGGTGACCTCAGAGCACCCTGGTTCCCACTGGACTGTGTCTCATCCTGGTTACCTTCCCTAGACCTGCCCCAGACCCTGCTTTACTGACTCGCCTTCCCTGCTTGACCTTGGTCCTGTGTAATTATTGCAGACTTGGCTAAAGACCTGGACTATCACTGGAACCTGATTACGGCCCGAGGGCCCTGATTTTCCTGCTCAGGTTCTGTGGGATCATGCCTTAGCTGCTTTTGCTGACTGTGTTTCTGCTTTCATCTCCTGGTTTCATTTCCCTTGCCAAGCAGCCAGCCTACTCTGCCTTCTGCCCATCTGTCTGAATTTCTCTCTAGAAATAACCATGGCACAACAGAGGATGACAGAATTCTCATCCCAAAATATTATGATATGGCCAAGAAGTGGTCCCAGGTGTGAGAACTGGGAATTGCACCCAGTCCTATGGCTGAGATGTGCTCATTAGGCAAAATGTTATTTTTTCTGATATTTTTATGACTACTTAATTATGGTTCTCGTGCCAGCTACACAGTTTTCACTCCTGATTTATGTATCTGCTATCTTCCCCCTTTTAAAATAGAAATGAAAATAATTACTAAAATTTGTTTCACAGAAGAAACAGGAAATAACGAAGTTAAAATATTTGCTGATCTTTATCTGTTTGTAAGATGTATGGTAACACAGATGAATTTTTTTTTATTGGAAAAGAAATTGGGCTTTCTTTCAGGGACTACTGAATATGTAATCTTGGTACACTGAATAAGTGCTGCATTTTTTCTTTTAGTGTCTTGTGAAAATTTACAGAAAAAATGTTAAAAAATATTACATTATGTTCAGTAAGTATGGTTTGGGTTCTGTTGTGCTTCTTTGTGAAACCTGTATGATTGGCAAATTCACTGAATGTTTTTTGGTTTTTACAGGGGTCCCAGTGAGGACAATATTCCTCCCCATGAAGCAAGTGACAGATTACAAATCTTTCAAGCTAAATTTGATGAACTATGGAGGAAGTATCTCTCTCTTTCTAGTGGGGAAGAATTATTTGGTCTTCCCATCACAGGTAATTTCTCAGGGGATAAGAGTACCTGTTTCTAGGCTATTAAATTTTTCTCATGATTGCTACTAAATTAATGGAGATTTAGAAAAATTGCAGAAAAATTCCTTGCAGATAAATCTCCTTGTAGTAAATTATTATAGTCTTTCCTATGAAAAGCAGCTGGGTGAAACTGGCTCTCAGCGTGCACATACATAAACATCAGGTGGAAAAATACTGCGCTGCTCTGTGTGTCTCAGGGTACAGATGCTTAGCTCTCTTGCTTTTTCTGTTCAGAGCTAAGCACATCTCCTGCCAGTATTCTGCCCCGTACAAATTTGGGAAACATGTTGCCAAAGTACTCAAATTGTCCCTGCTCCAGTTGCATAATGAATTCCCTTGGGCTATGCAACTGCTCTATAATGTCCTTATGCCTCCTAGTCAGACACAATTCCTTTGGAAGATTGTGGTGTGAACTACAGAAGAATGTATGATGAGCACTTTAATTTGTGCATACTAAATTGAGTACATTTTCCTGTCTGAGGACATGTGCAGTAATTCAAATATATTTTGCTAGGAATTCCAAAAGATACGAGAGAAAGTAACTAAAACATTTATATTAAGGTTGTCCATTTTAAATACTTTTATCGTCTATTATATTTTATATATTTCATTAGAACGCACACCCATCATCCTCAAACTCTTCCTCCTAAGTAATCAGTGTAAATTGACATAGGGGACATTTAGGTTCTTGTCTAAAATTATATTGTATTTCATTGCCATTTCATCTACTTTTCAACATTGTTTCGCTCAATTATGAGATTACTGCTACAGAAGAATATTGATTAAAAAAATCAGCTATCTAAATAATTACTGTGCATCAAAATCTGTTGTAATCATAATATAAGTGGAAAAGTTTGTCTTCCTAGACACTATCCAGAAAACTGCAAGTCTGATTTCATTCATTTATTAAATAACATTAGTAGAAATGCATTGATTCTTATGTTCATGAATACATTTGACATGAACTCCTAATTAACATGCATGAATTTCCAATTTTAAAATTTGAAACAGAGTATCCTGAACTCCACAGAATTAAACGTGAACTTACCTTGCTTCAGAAACTTTACAGTCTTTATGATACAGTTACTTCCAGTATTGACCGATACAATGAAATGCTTTGGAATGATTTAAATATTGAAAACCTTAACAGTGAGCTCCTGGATTTTCAAAGCAAGTAAGTTGGGTTTTGGTTGAAGTACATGCATTTGTATTTCTAGCTCTGCTTTTTAATCAGCTGGTGAAAATTTCTCCAAGGGGCTGAAGAATGTTGGTCCATCTTGTGCTCCGTGTTGGGCACAGCTGCCCTGTGGTCCAATATGCAGCTGGTTTGTGAGTCACCTGAGCCTTGTTGGGGTGTATTGACATGGTAGGCTGTAGCTTATTCAATAAACAAGGTGCACAAACCTGTGTCAAGCTGATTGTAAGCATAAATAACTTTCAAAGCTGATTTTTTACGGTACCTTCTCAGTGATTTCATTTGCAGCTAATTAATTCTTAATCCATGATATTACATGGAATTTTGAACCTATTGTTTACTTCTGCACATTTGTCTAAATTGTAATTGTTATTTCAAGAAGGGTAAATAGCCACACTAAATTCTGAGGGCTTATTTATGAAGTTTGAAGCAATAATGTTTTCCACAAAAAACTGACTGAGCTGTCTTTTAGTCATTAATTTGAACCCCTCTTTTTAAAAAATAAGAATAGTAAAAATGAATGTATGTGAAACATAACTGCATTTGGACAATGTAAGTCTTCATCTCATTTTAGTAGAATTCTGGAATCTGCATCATAGTTTTTTCTGCAGTTGATTAAATTTTATGGTCTGTAGGAGTTGTCATGCTTCTTTCTCCAGAACGCTGAAGGAAGCCGTTGCACAGCAAAAGTTTTCATTTATGTGTTTCTCTTTGAACTTCATGTGTGACATTTTTGTTTTTCCTCTGAAGTGTTGAGCTATATTTGGAGCAGTGTGACTAGCAATAGGTAATAAATGCTTTTATTGTAATAAAAGTCCAACCCAATGCTATCCTTCTTTTGGCAGTTTGCTAACATTATTGCATCAAGCTATTCTCTTTAAAGGCAGAGAAATTGAAACAACATACAGGAACATAACAGAAATAGCTAAGGTGATATGCTGTGTTAAGAAAGAAGCAGAAATGTTAGAAGTGAAATTACTGCTTTAGACTAGTTGCAAAGATATGCATTGTTCTTTAATGTAATTTTGTTTTGCTACCTTTTAAAAATAATAATATAATAGATAACTTATAATTATGAAAAGTACAAAAAAAACCTTTAGGAAAAAATAAATCCAATTAGAAAGAAATGATAAGAAGAAATATTTAGAAAGCATTGTAAATGTTTATAATAACAGTTGGAGGGAAGTTTCCCTTTATATTTTACTGTGATACAGGGTATAGAGAATGTCCAGTAAATTTATGACAGAAATGTAAACCTGATCAATGGAGTAGTTTTTTAACATAATATGCAGCTCATGAAACTTGCTTTTAGAAGACATTATTGAGACTAAGACAAAGGACAAAGTTATTTGAATTTTTTAAAAGATTGCCATTTTTATTACCAAGCTGAGAGATCCCATTTCTAATAGCCATGCCTAGACAAGTTTATTAGATGTTACTTGCTATGCCTCAGGATAGAAGTAGCCAGGAACTGCACCTTAAAGCCTTCTTGATGCAAGGCAGAGTATAAATTTTCCATTCTGCAATGCTTTTCTCCAGTGTATTTAATGCTATCTACTGTTAGATTCAAGATGAAAGACTGTAGCAGTTATTGTAGTGCCATGACAGGATGCATATGTTCATCTGCCTCTCACCAGCAAGCAGTGAAGAATTTGCACATGTTCCAGCACTGTGTGACAGATCTGTCTGATTCTGAACTGTGAAAAATGGAGAACTTTTTTGAAGGAATTTGTCGTTATGGGGAGGTTTTATGCAGCTTTTAGTTTCTGGAACTGAGCTGTAAGAGAACTGCTGTCAGTCTTTGGGTCATAGCTTTGGCAGATGAAAATTGGCAATTCTGATTTAGAAGGGAGAGGAGCTGTGACTATTCACAGTACAAGAGGTTCTTCATTTTAAATTTGCATAAAGGAAATTTTGCTTTGAATATCTTTCATACAAACCAGGTATGAATTAAGAGTTGTTTGATTGAAACAGAAGTTTTTTCCTCTTTGCAAGCAGAATAGTTTAGGATGTACTTTATTTTACTGGGAAAATATATGTTGTTTAATCATTTTACCTCTTCACAAGATGAGGTGCATTTTCAAATTTTACTAAAACAATGACACTGCAGGAACTTAATTTCAGGTGTGGGTTTGCACATGAAATTACCTTCCTTTAATTCAAACTGAAATAGAAACCAAACCATTCCAGTGTAATTTGTGCTGTCTTTAGCTGTATTTCATGCCTGCAGTCACAATTGACCAGCTATATATAATATTACCAGCTTGCAGCTGGATTTTTATTTGCAGTCTACTGGTCAACTCATTGAAAAATGGCAATGTATTGTACTATTTAGTGGTGGATGGTGATTATTAAGAATAAAATATTTCTTCTTTCTTTTTGTGCTTTTTAAAGAATCCGAAAGTTACCGAAAGCATTGAAGGAATGGCAAGCTTTTCAAGACCTAAAAAAAAAAATTGATGACTTCACTGAGAGCTGTCCTTTGCTTGAAATGATGAAAAACAAAGTATGTTCAGCGTAATAATTTGGAGATAAGAGACACTTGAGAATCTCTACTGAAGGCCATGTTATCTGACTACAAGATGCTTTCCATAATTCTTTTTGATAGATAAAAGCAGCTGTATTTATAGCAAAAAATCTAGTTAGGCTTAGTTATAGAAAAATAAAACAAAAGACTTTGTAATGTGATTAGAATTACTACTAATGCTTTCAATGGAATGGAAGTAAAGACTCTCCTGTTTGTTTAACAGATGCAGTGCAAAATATGTGATCATTCTAGACCTAAAATTAATACAATTTTTAAAAAAATCTCATCCCTATGGACTTTTCTAGGCAATGTTGTTGAGACACTGGGAAAAAATTGCACAAGTAACTGGGCATCACTTTGCTGTTGACTCGGAAAATTTCACTTTAAAAACCGTAATGGATGCCCCTTTATTAAAACATAAAGAAGATATTGAGGTATGTGTACTTTTCTGTTTTGTTTTGTTTGGTCGTGGGCTTTTTTGCTAATTATTAACTTGTGATCTGGTGCTCTTTAAATCCTGTTTCTAGTCAGCTTTGTAACATTATAAATTTGGTATAGTTGAAGAATTCCTTTGAAAAAGTGGAATTTGGTAATTGATGTTGGCACTGATGGTTAGTTTATTTCCCTTTTTTCTGGTGAAAATTTAAATATGTAGATGGTATTACACTAATCCTTCCATAGGAGGACTTTTGTTTTAAGAGTAGTGTGATTCTGTCATGCTTGTGATTTAGGGTCTGCCTACTTATATATTTTTTCTTCCCTTTAAATGTCTAACCAGAGAGAAAGAACAGTTGATGTAAGACTGATCCTGTTAAGTGCTAAAAATACTTGGAACACAGTAGAAGAGGAGGATATGGGATTAAAGAAGGATGAAGTTGTTTTGTATTTCAAAAGTGACCCTTCACAAGAGCACAGATAGATGAGAAGGCATATGGAATGTGCACAAGCTGTAAAGCCATTGTCTCCTCTGTTTTGGGGACAGAAGTTGTCTAGCAAGTGTCTTAGCTTCATGCTTGTTAACTTTTACAAGAACAAAGCATAGCTAAAACTAAAGAAGTAAAACCCCAAATGTTTCTAACTTTGGTTCCATGGTCACTTAGCTAAATCTGTACTTTTTCTAGAGTAGTCACCTCTTTAGTCTTGTTCCACAAGTGAGCATTTTTAAGGCAAAACCATGAAATCAAACCTCTGCTGTACCCAATTCCTGGACAAGGATGTAAGCCTTATGAAAGGTTCGGAGTTCCACCTTACACTTCAGGAAACCCTTTAAACCTGCAATAGAATTTTGGGATCCAGTCTGAGTGTTTGATCCTCTTCTCTTTCTCTCTGATGCAATAACCAGCTTTATGACAGTCCTGTCCTCACTGTCTTCAAGAAGCAGCAGACAGGCACATTGTCAGTCTACACTCTGTTCTCAGAATATTTATTGGTTTTGATTGGCAGTGTTTATTTTCTTTAAACCGTTTTGTCAGTTTATTTGATTTCAAATATTAATACATACAGAGAGAAAAATTCTTCCTGCAGATTCAATGACTCAGTGAATTTTGTGTGTGTAAGATGCTAGCAGTAGTGAAGATGAGATATAGCCCATTACATGTACCTGTTACAAGTAGTACTAGAATATAATCTTGTTTGAAATATAATAACTTTGAGGTGTTTAAATGTATATTTTCATTAGCCTGAACTTACACTGAGATCTGGATCAAACCAATACATTTTAATAGTCTTTATAAGTGTGCTTTACAATAGCCTTAGATGAATGTAAATTACTATTTTAATTTTACACAGGATATCTGCATCAGTGCTGTCAAAGAAAAGGAAATTGAAGCAAAATTGAAGCACATCATCAGTGAATGGAGTACTCATGCTTTCAGTTTTGGCCAATTCAAAGCTCGAGGAGAACTTCTTCTGAAAGGATCAGATATATCAGAGAAAATAGCTTTGGTGGAAGATAGCCTCATGATGCTGGGGTCACTGATGAGCAACAGGTACAAAACCTAATAAATGTACATATTGTATAAATCTTATCAACCCTCAGAATAAACAATTACCATCTTAGGTTCTTCTTCCCTTTAACTCATGTTCATGCAGGTATAATGCACCGTTGAAGTCCACTATACAACAGTGGGTTCAGAAGCTGACCAACACTGCAGAGATAATTGAAAACTGGATTACTGTACAGAACCTCTGGATTTACCTTGAAGCTGTGTTTGTTGGTGGAGACATTGCAAAACAGCTACCTCAGGTATATTGATGTATGATAATAATATGTTGTACCAGGAGATTAGCCACATCACAGAGTTTATTTGCCAGTTCATATAACTTACATAAGATTTGTGGGCTGTGCATGAGCAGTTCAGGAGAAGCTTTGCCAAAGTAGGATCTGTCTGGTTGAATTGCTTAGAAATTGGTGAAACCTATAGGAACACAATTGTTTGTAATTCAACTTTAAATGTTCCTGTCAGTATGCAATATTAGTGAATTAGTACAGGGCTCAGAACTACTTAATGGCACGAAACTGATTTATTGCTTTTGCCATATATACAAATATCCCTTTCTTCCTCTGTGCACGCGTTTATAGGCTCTAAGCTGTAATAATAGAATGACAGATTTTGCATTTGAATTCTGTACTTGCTAGGGCTCAGTTTAATGAAGTCCCACAGAGAGATGCTGCCAGGCCTGGGAGCTGTGCATGTGCTAATCTGTGTGAACCACTGCAACCTCTTCAAAAGGCAGTGGTGACCTTCCAAGGTAGCAGCTGCACAAGAGCTAAGGAATGATCTGAACAGGAGGGAAATAGCAGGGAAAAAAATCATCCTTTTTGTTGTGTCTCCTAATGAGGAGCTTTCATACAGTATACTAACAGACCACAGTTCAGTCTAACAGTGTAACTAAACAAAGCCATTATTTTTGGGAAATTATTAGATATTAATTTATTTCAGGATACATATTTTATAATTAAAGCTTACAATATCACAAATTAAGATTAATTTTGTGAGCTAAATAAAGCTTTCTCAATTGTTTAAACTACCATTTTGTTGTTGTTGTTCATGAGATATATTTATGTTGTTAGGGCTTATCAGAGAATCAATAAGCAGCTTGTGCAGATGAACAAATGGTACTAAAGCTACTTCTTCCAAGGATGATAGATACATGAACCAATATTCTGGAAAAAAACCATGTAGTGACTGTCTTTGATGAAGGAGAAGGAACAGCTTGGTGGAGGAGTAATGAGGAGTGAGTTTAATTGCAATTTCTGCAGTAATGAATACTGCAACAAGAAACTGTTAGCATCTGGAAATTAACAAGAAGATGAATAATGTTCAGTCAATGTGAATTTGTTAGGAGCAAAACACATTTAAAAAAAAATCTAATTTATTTTTAGAGTGGGCAAGGAGCTTTGTGGATAGAGGAAAAACAGTAGTTGCCATATATTTAGATAGGTTTTTGCCATTGTCTCTGATAGTATTACCAAAAAAGGTGTATTAGCTTGCTGGTGTGCAAAATGAAGAAGGGGAGAATGCATAAACATCAATAACCAATAACTAAAATATTGTATCTGGTTTTGGTGAAAGAAACACACTGACAAATTTGAGAGAGCATAGAAAAGGTTGCAAGAATGAGGAACTATCCAGGAAGGATGAGGCACAAGAAAAGATTCAACAAACTAGACTTGTTTGACTTGAAGAAAAGGAAAAACTGAAGTGCAGAAGTGATAAGTTTTTTAAAATATAAGGGCTGTTCTCAACAGGAAGGAAAAACCCTTGTTTTCAGTATCTGATTTAGCTTAGATATTAGAAGAGAGTCACCAGTATCAAAAGTTACCGGGAGAGGCTCCTAAATCTCCATCACTGAGCATCACTAAACACAAGACAGAGAGATATTTTGGGTATGATCCTGCCTCGTGACAGACAAATTGCTTTGGATCTTCTTTTGAGATCTCTTCTAGCTCTTAGATAATTTATGATTCCATTAACATTTCATTTGTTGTAGGTGAAGAACGAGTTTTTAATGTTAATATAGCCAGTGTATAAAAATATTTATTTTTTATCTTTGAGAATTTGTCTTCATCTACAACACTTGTAGTGTACAAGTGGGGCAGCTTTAGACTGTGTATACTGGTTTTGTTCATCAAGTGTTGCTACTAGCAGCTTACATGACATTGTGTATCGCTGTTAGGAAGCCTATAATTTCTGAGAAAGCTGCTTTTTGAATTTTCTCATGTGTGTTGGAATCCTTTTATGTGGAAAATTTTGGTGCCCAACATGAAGTAAGACATTTCCAGAACTGTTCCAATTGTACTCTTTCTCTTGCAATTTGAACTCTGGTCAATAATAAGCATGACTATTAATATTCATACATAAGTCCTCCAAAGAAGACTTTAACAGCAAGGGAGATATTAAACTGTTACCCTGTTTGATAGAATTACTTAATTTTTAGAATTTGGCAAACATGAGGAAAAGCTAATGCATTTATCATGTACTTCAGGAAGCCCGAAGATTTCAGAACATTGATAAATCATGGCAGAGAATTATGCAGAGAGCCCATGAAACATCAAACATTGTGCAGTGCTGTGTTGGAGATGAGACTTTGGCACAGCTGCTACCACATTTGCTGGAACAGTTGGAAATCTGTCAGAAATCACTGACCGGCTATTTGGAAAAAAAGCGATTAATATTTCCAAGATTTTTTTTTGTATCTGACCCTGCTCTTCTGGAAATCCTTGGTCAAGCATCTGATTCCCACACTATTCAGGTACAAGTAGTAAAGCAAGAGTGTTCTTATGGTCAAGATCACTAAGTGAAGACCTTAGCAGATTTTGTTGTTTATTTGAGAGAATATCTTTCACTTATGGAAAGATTTACACAGTATTCTAATACAGCATTTAAAGACAAAGTAAGAATGCCATATGAGATCACTTTATGGAGGCTTTTTTTCTGATTCTATTGTAGGCACATTTGTTAAGTTTGTTTGACAATGTTAACCGAGTGGGATTTAATGAAAAAAACTACGACCAGATTTTATTGTTTGAATCTCAAGAAGGAGAACAGGTCAATATTATTGAACCAGTTTTAGCTCAGGTAATGAAAGTATATATTACAGTTTTTCATATCTTGATTTAAAATAGATTTATGTTTTAGAGGCCAACAGTATTGCATCATGTTATTATTTTACTAACTGAATGAAAACCTCCCAATGTGAACAGCAAGAGCGAAGAGTAGCAGGGACAGAACATTTGTGTCAGTTTGTAACGATTGCTTTACCTGTTTTCTCAGCAGTGCTGCTGTGAAGTGCCAAATCCATCACATAACTCTAGAAGGGCAGTGGAGCAGAAAGAGGAAAGAAATCTTTTAAAGATTAGAGAATAACAAATATGGAAATGGGAGTATGAAAGGCTGTGAAAAAAGTCACATAGAGCTCTTGCTTCTTGTGAATTATTCATAAAATGATTCTCTGAAAGTACTTTCTTGTTTATTTCAGGGCAATGTGGAATTCTGGTTAGGTCAGCTGCTGAATGGGATTAGGAAAACAATCCACACCATCATTAGACAGGCGTCAATGGCCATTAACGATTCAGAATTTAAGATGTATGACTTTCAGGCAATGTTTCCTGCACAAATAGGGCTTCTGGGAATTCAAATTATCTGGACCAGAGATGCAGAGAAGGCACTGAACAGTACCAAAACAGACAAAAAGGTAGTATTTAATGAGTCTTTGGGGATTTATTAAAAGCATTGTTTGTAACAGTACATATTGTGAAAAATTAAAGGTAACATGTAGGAAAAAGCAGAAAGTACTTGTTAATTACCTAGAATAACAAATAAACTACCAGGAAAACAGAATAATAAAAAATGTGTTAAGGAGTCACACCTCCTCATTATCCCCCCAGCATGTGCTTTAGAATTGTTCCTAATCCTGTGATTTTCTCTGTTGTTTTGTTAGGATAAGCATCTTGGGAAGAGACAGCTTCTTAGTTTGGGAATATGGGGAATTTTATCATGTTACGTTCACAAAACCAAATTAGGAAAGAAATAAGAGCTCCTGAAATTTGGGAAATAATTGTGCTTTGTGGACATTGGTGTACTATATCCAAATGTATTACATCCTTCGGTTGATGAGCTCTTTTTTTAGGGAAAGGGAAAAATAGAATCCATTTCAGGAGGTGTTGGTTTAATCTCAAGCACATGGATAAGATGCTGTTAAAAACCAAGGTGTCATTCCTAACAGTGAATCTATGAAAGAACAAGGAAAGGATGTGAGCTAAAGGGTTGCAAACCACCATTAATGACAGTGAGATTGAGCAAAGAATGAGTAGCAACATCCTACCATAAACGTAAATGCAGGGCAAATTCTATGCTGTACTTTGATACTGCATGAAGGTAAGGGCTTAGACCATGGAGAAAACCATGTGCTGCTAAATTTTCTGCATTGTTCAAAGTTTAAAAAGACCATAAACCTGATTTTAGTGCCCTCTTGTTCGTAGAACAACTAAGTATAAAGATTCTTTTGCATTAACACGAAAACAACTTTTGTGGTTTTTTGGGTTGAACTGCATGTGTGTGTTTGGGGGGTGGGGAGGTTCTTTAATTCTCTGTTAGTTTTAACAGTGTTTTTATCAATTTTTTCTCAGCAAACTGAGTGAATTTTAGGCTCTGCATGTATTTACAGAAAGCTGGTGTGATTGTTCTGTCACACATTTGGAATGGGGTATAAATGAGCTGCTCTTTCAGAAATCTCAGTGCTTTTTGTTGTGAATATCACTGGCAGAGGCTGATGCTATTTATGTAAGTCAGTATTGTATAGACAGCATTTATGGAACTTTGTAACCGATCTGGTACTACAAAATAAATTATTATTTTAGCATCAGCATCTAAAATTATAGTAGGTTTCCCCCTTCCTCTGGTTAAAGGACATGACAGATCTTCAGGTTCCTCTTCCCCCTAAAGCTTGAGCTGATATATACTACTCAAAATCATTGACTGATGGTTTTGAATATATGCAGGGATGCAGTCAGCTGAAAATGTAATGTAGAGTAAAAGGAGCAAGAGTCTTGAAATAAAGTCTTACAGTGTGACCTGTTCATCAAGATATAACCTCATTGTACTCTGTTGGATAAGAATGCATGAATGGAAGGCAGCCTCCAAATCCAAATTTGGAGGATTCCAAGCCTAAAAAATACAAAGCAGAATATGGACATTATAACCCTGGCTATTTTTAAATCTAAAAAAAATAATTCACATTCTAAATATTGGAAGAACAAATGGTGTTTGTATTAATATGGTCATTCTTGCTTGTGGAAAAGGTAATGCACACAACAAATCAGAAGTTCTTGGAACTTTTAAATGATTTGATTGACATGGCAACACACAATCTGACAAGAATGGAGCGGACAAAATATGAAACGTTAATCACCATTCATGTGCACCAGAAAGATATCTTTGATGATTTGGTAAGTTTTGGAAAACCATCAATGGATTTCCTGTATGGAAGGTCTTGCACATATAAAAAAATTATAAGCAAATCTTAGAATCTATTATCTTTGAGTAGCTCTGACATTACTGCTGTGATAGAGCATATCAGATTTAGTTTGATTTAATATAGATGTGATGCAGTGAGAAGAGTGAATTTTTATATAGGTGTGTTCATAGGTTCAGACTTCAGGTTTTTAAATGGTTGTTTATATTCGTCATGCACAAATTCACCATGAGCAAAAGAGTTTGACTTTAAAAATTAAACTATCCTCTCAATCTGAAGATTAAATGCATTATTTGATTGAAATGTAAATGTAAAAAAACTCCCTTTAGTATTCCTGTCAATCTTGCGATTTCTGATCCAGCCTATGTGTTGATGTAAGGTAATAGTTATGCAAAGGTAAATCAGTGAGGCTTCATAAATTTGAAGAGAATAGCAACAATAGATAAAACAGATATTTTAGTTTTTTTGATAATTGAGTTGCATCAGGCTTCCTTTAGATGATGATGTTGAATGATGAAAGCATAATTATAAAAATGCAAGTAAAATGACTTCCAAATGACTTGAATGATGCAAAGGTCAATAATTCAATACTGATTGATTTATGCATTTATGCAATTTATTGCTTTATGCAATTTATGCATATATGTTAGGAAGATAAAAATCAAGTGCATGTGTAAAGAAAATAGAAAACATTAAAGAAAAGTACTGAAGTCTAGAAAGAAAACTGCTGGCTTCTAAGATAAGCATGGTGTTTTATCCTATGCCTATAATTTTAAATTTGTCTTCATCATTATTTGCTTAATTGATTTAATACCATATTATAATAAAATTATGGAAAATTGTTTAAATTTGTAGGTCCTGTATACAAAATAAAAAGTCAGGAGAAAGTCCACAACTGGGGAAAGAGTTTTTAAATGATATATGTAATAATAGTCTTCTCTCTTAAAAGATTCTATTCTATTCTCTGCTAAACACATCCTTTAGTGATTGAGATAAAGGAGAGGGAAGTGGCTGAGATTCCAGAGCCTCCACTTCACCTTACACTGTGTTTGCAAGGCCAATAACCAGAGCAATATTTTCTGTAAGAGGCCAGTGATTTTGAGATCTAGTGTCAATAATTATGAATCTATTAATTACCACAAATCTAAATATGTGTGTAGCAAGTTCATACTGAAAATACAGCCCAAATAAACAAGCATTCATTCATCTATACAACACATTCAAATACTGTGCACAATTTAGTATTTCTGTGAGTAATGGTGCAGTTATCATGCAGGACAGCCAGTACTGTTCATTTTTTATGTTTTCCATGACTGTTTTTCAATATCTCTGTAAGACACAATTCTTAGTCTCTGTGCCCAAATCAGAGGAAAATCAAAGTTGACAGAAGGTTCAGAGCATGTCATAGACAGGTTTGAAAAGATAATTCTGGATGCCTTGACTTCTGACAGATTCTGTGCTCATTCTTCAAGATCATGAATTTATATTAAGCAGACTTTTTTTTTTTCTGTATGGAATTTAAGATTAATTTGTTACTGATTCATTTCTGTATTAATGATTTTTCTTTTCCATAATAGGTCCGTATGAACATTAAATCTCCATCTGATTTTGAATGGCAAAAACAGTCTCGATTTTATTTTCTTGAAGACTTGGATAAATGCATTATCAAAATCACTGATGTGGAGTTCACCTACTGCAATGAATACTTAGGCTGTACAGACAGGCTTGTTATAACTCCCTTAACTGACAGGTATTTGTAAAAGGAATGAAATGCATAGTATTGGAGCTAAGATTTATTAATATTTCCTTTGACTTAATTCTTTTAATGAGTCAGAATTACTTAGGTTGCTCTACAATGCTGCAATATCACTGGTGAACAGTAGAGGCCAGTGCTTATATATTCAGCTATTGAAAGCAGGTTGAATTTGGGTGTTTGCTTGAGCTATACGAGCTGTGATGGGCATTAAAAAATTTACTTGTTCTCAAGATAAATATGCCTGAACCCCATACATTTCACCAGCCTAAACAGAGTCAGTCTAAACACCAATATATTGCTGCTTTCAATGAGCAAGTAGTTGCATGAGAATTTGGAATTACAGCAAGTGATTAATTCGAAGTCAACCTGTAGGAAAAAGCAGTAACTCAGGACATGGCATTGCATAACTAGTGCCAGTATGGTTTTAAGTAAAGCCTATGGAGAACTGCAGGAATATAAATACTCTGAGGGCAATCACAAGGAGAAGTATTTATTGCTGGGATGTTAGTTATACAGCACAGTATAAACTTCATTAAATGCCTATTTTCCTATAGTGCTTGATTGGTGCTTCAGCTAGGCCAGAGGCAGATGTATTTGCTATGCTAGAGCTTATTCTTTTGTATGTGGATACAAATGTCTAAGACTGAATACTTTGCCTATTCAGTCACTTATAGAATTATAGAATGGTTTGGATTGGAAGGGGCTTTAAAGATCATCTAGTTCCAACCCCCTTGGCTTGGACTGGGACATTTTCCACTAGACCACTTTGCTCAAAGCCCCATGTTTAGTTAATGTTGGAATTGTCTTTGCATTCTTTATGCTACTAGATTTTATTTATTAATAAAAACTCAGATTTTTTGCCTGTTTCTGAATAAAAATTATTCCCTGTGAGCTATTTAAGATAGCCAGACCTCTGCATGTGGATACCTGCCTTTTAATAAGTAGCACACATCTCCCACATTCTATGTTATGCACCCTACTGTTCCTGTGTTAGATAGAAGTTTGTTTCCAGCAGTACACATGTAGTTGATTAGTGGCAATGACAGCACTAACACACTGAAAATATTTTTACCCACCAGGAGACCCAGTATCAAGAAAATGTTTTCATTCAAAATTTGTTCACTGAATTAAAATACAGCCAGGGAAGTGGTTATGGCACCAAGCCTGCCAGAGTTCAAAGGTGTTTGGATGAAGCTTTCGGGCACGTGGTGTGGTTTTTGGGTTTGTCCTGTGCAGAGCCAGGAGCTAGACTGGAACTGGACAGAGGATATATTATGATTCTACAAGATGCCATGTCACACAAGATTGAAAATGAGCACAAGATGATGTGATTGAATAAAACAAGCCTTTTAAATGAGTTTAAACTATAATAATCAACAGAAAGTGCAGGCATATCTCTCTTTGGACATACCTGGAAGAGCCAAACAAAGCTGCAGGGATTGGAATCTACCCACTATCACACATTGAAAGGGTATTTGAAGCAGAGATGTTTCCTAATGTTAGCATGGGAAACTAATGTTCCTAAGCAATGTTACACAACAGATTTTATTCCCGTTGTGGGTTTTCTCCATTTTAATATTTATAATACTGCTGCGTGGAATTGTCTGATCTTCTGAAAATTTTCAGGTAATGGTGTCTTTGTTCCATTAATCAGCTTGGAGCCAAGTCCTGTTTGGCTAATGATTTCATGTTCAGCGAGATTCCCTAAGTATGTGATAAATACACACAGCTGGTGGTACATTGCATTAAGATAATGGCACTAAAACTGAATGCTCCTATACCTCCTATCAGACCCAGTCCATGTCATGGCACACACCAAAAATGAAGTGAAAGGTCAGCATAGAACTTGTGCTGTATATTCAGTTTGTCCTTACTTTGTTTTCAGTAGCAGAATTGTTAGGAATGTTATTTTTTATGTGTTAAATTGTGGCCTCTTAACTAATCACTGAGTAATAAGGTGAAAAATCATTCTTACTGCTATTGTATTAGAATGAGTATTCTGTGGTTTCTTAAGAAGTCATACTAGGTGCTATCATTTGGGATTTTTTCAAATGCCCATTTTATCTCCCCACATATATCGTAAAGCTATTGAGCTTCACAGTGCTAAAATGTGTTTGCTGTGATTTTGGAGCATTGGAGGTTAGAACAACAGGCTTCCTTACACCCTTCAGTAACCTCCACATCATCTGGGGAGGCTGAGACTTAAACCCGAGGATCTCAACCCAGGATGGAGGCTGAAGAAGAAGATGGTCATAGGACTCAGATTCCTCCTCTTTCTCCATTGCCCGTTGCAATCTCTCCTCTCATCCATTGCCCTCCTGGAGCTCAAAGATCTCGCATGACTGGCAGCAGTGCTGTGGTTTGGCATGCTGCTATGGAAATGTCAAGAACAAGAGGTGCTTCCAGCCTCTGTGCCGTCCTACTGCCAGATCAGAGAGCCCATCATGAGTAATCTGGGAACATGGAAAGAGGGGGAAAAGGCAGAAATCCAGTGGCTCTGGGTGCTGAGAAAATGAGGCTGTAATGGAGGGTGTATGATAGTTTGAGAAAATCACAATGCTACAGTATTTTGGTATTCAGCATTTAGAACGGAACTGTGGATTTCCTGGGCTGTTGCAGTCATGACTGTGCTGGATGAGTGCTTTTCTTGAGGTGGAGCAAAGCTGGTCCTGGTAACTCAGCTTCACAGTGTGCAAGGGGGTGACTGAGGACTCACCACATGGAAATACATTTCTGCCCCCTTCCTCAACTCTGGATAATCCGTCTGTTGTGGTTGCATTGATGGACTTCAAGTAATTAATGTTAGGAAAAGATTCACAGATCTGTTTGTCCTGTCTTTAGGTGTTACATCACTCTGGCACAGGCCCTGGGCATGAGTATGGGTGGTGCACCAGCAGGACCTGCTGGGACAGGGAAAACAGAGACAACTAAAGACATGGGCAAATGCCTGGGAAAGTATGTTGTGGTTTTCAATTGTTCAGACCAAATGGACTACAGAGGACTTGGTCGTATCTATAAAGGTAAGAAAATACCTTTTATTTATTCTTTTTAGAGTTGTAAGTTTTTGCCCCTTCAGTGTAATGAGTTAGCAATGATTTGGAAAGCATTTTCACCTCTGTTTCCTCTTATTTCCAGACACTCATCAACTTTACCTGATATTTGATTTTATTTGATTTTTCCTTTCTTTCTTCCTGCATGTTTTCCAGTACTTTTTTGTTTGAATATTCTTCAATGGTGTTTCCCATCTATGTCTTATTTTCTTTTTTTCCTTTTAATCCTTTCTATTGTTTGAGTGTTTTTTAATGCTTCTATCCTACCCCTTCCATGTGGATGGGATTTATATTTATTATTTGCTATTTTTGTGTCGAACAAGACAATCAAATGTGAAGCTTAATGACGTTGTGCAAGGCAGGGAAATATGCAAAGTGTTGCAGTGTCTTAAAATTTAACTAGAAACCAGGAAAATGACACAGTGGTCAAACTCTGCTAACTCTTCATGATTAGCAAAATTTTGAATTTAGTTTTGTAAGCAGTAATCAGTGATTCCAAATTTTGTTATAATGATCTGTTTTGTTGTATATAGCTGTGTTTATATATCAACTGACAGACCACAGAACACCACCATTTTCTGTGAGTGATGGGCTTTTAACTATAACACAAGGCATCATAAACAAAATTTTCACTGTTGTGGTATCTCCTTAAGGCTAAAATATGATCTGGAGATAATATTTAGTTTCAATTAAGAAGCCAGTGAAGCTGGCCATGATTTTTTAAGCAGAGGAACATTTCTGAGCTAGAAATTGAACTGCCTATGCATGTGAATACCTTCAGTTAAGGTCGCAAGTAACTCCCACAGATTTGGGCCAAGTTTTACTTGCACATCTCTTATCATGTGTGCAGACCTTTAGTGTCACAGGTTTATTTTGCTCATTGTATTAGACAGAAGAGGCCTGGGATATCTGAGTATGCTCATAATGCCAAGCACAGTCATCTGCTGGGTTTCTGCCTGTATCTGCAATCATCAGTCTGTAAGGGAGATGTGAGCTTTTGTTCCTCCTTGCAGTGGGTTCATCTTTGATGTCACCAAACTGTTGTCTTCTGCTCTGCTCCTTTTGTGAGAATATTTGTATCTCTTTCTGTAAGCACCTCTTTTCCTGGCTCCATGGTGATTTCACTTCTTTGTATTAAACTGTTTGTGACTCATGTCAGTTCAGACACCTAGGTTTGTATCCTTGCTTTTTTCTGTCTTCTTATCCTGAGCACTTTGGTAACTTATCCTTTCCCATTTCAGATCGAGGCAGTAGTGCAGCTTGTCATTGCTTTCTTTTATTAAAACTTGACACAAAATCTGTCTAAAAGCACAAGTTGAGTTTTAGGGCTCAGTTTTCTTTTTCTCTTGTTTTTCTACAAGCTGACCATTTTCCATGTAGTATTGTCATCATATGCTTCAGAAGCAAAGTCATACTGTGTAATGTGTCCTTCTCTGGCTGCCTCACTTAATGGCATGCTGGTGTTCAATATGAGCTCGGAAAAAATATTTATAGAACTCATCTAATTGCTGCTCAAGCAACCGTGATGCCTGTGACTGCTTACTTCAGTAAATTTGCAAGTGGGATCATAGCTTGCTTCTCTGAGAACTTGCCTGAGAATTAGGTAATAGATTTAGCTGAATAGAGCTTGAATAGTGTGGGTTTTCCAGCATTCATATGGCTGTTGTGTGTCTGGCAGTAAAAGTAAGATTCTGTTCTTACATAAGTCATTGATGCTTTCATTTGTGAAGGGGCATTTAAAGTCAGTTGTTTTGGGCTTAGTGTCACTACTTGCAAGGGCCTGGCTTGCAATCACCTTTTTATGTCTTTAAAATATCTGCAATTTCTTGAAGAGGGGATATATTGAAGTTAGGGAAGGAAATGAGCTCTTTTTGATTTAATATAAAGGGCAAAGTGAGTTCAGATAAAGATTCTTTACTGCACATAAGGTCTTCAATGGAAAAAAAGGATATTTCTTCTCAGCTTTAGAAGCTCTTTCATGCAGACTGATAAGAAACTTCTCATTAACACACTGCAGATTTCAGTGCTCACAATGGGAAGTTTTTCAGAATTCCATGTCTGTGCTAGGTTTGGTGCTTCATCACCGGAGTTTGCAACCCAAGCTTTTCACTTTATCTGGTGCTGTGGGTCAAGTCATCAGATATTTGCAGGTTTACCAGTGAGGAGAAAAGAGGCAGGGAGAGGTGGTGGTGTCCTGTCTGCAGGCATGTTTCCAGACTTCTGTAAAGACAAGACATTTCATCTTCAGAAAAAAAAAAATATAGAAAATGATAAGATAACTAATATAACCTATATTGTACACTATAAAATTATGATTTGAAGCTCTTCTGGTGTGGTCAGAGCTGAGGTTTGGTCTTTCTGTTTCCCTGTTTCTATCTGCTTTGTTTTTCTGTGTGACTCAAGAAATTCATAGGCAGATGATTTAGTTGATATGTTCAAGGCCTGGACTTTGATCTTTGATAGTTTTGTTTGTCAAATTTGAACCAAAGGTAGATTCAGATACAACTTGTCATCTGAACTGGACCAGAGGTAACCTGAGACAGTACCAGGGATGCAAGTGGAAAGATGAATTTTCAAGTTTTCCCATATATCAAATTCAGTGTTGAAATTGGCCATGAATAGCGAACCAGGAATACTTGATCACTGTTCCTGAAAAGTGTTGGTGGATACCCTTCAGAAAACCTTTTGTCTGTAGTTTCCTTTGGGTGGCTATAAAGTTGTGTTTGCTTTGGTTCTCTTTTCTATAGTTACAGTCAAGCAATTCCAGTCTTACCTGAAGTAACTTTTTGTGATTTGGTATTTAATGCAATACTTAATGTAAGATTTTATATTTATCTTAATTTAGAAGGTGAATACACAAGTCTGGCATTCTGTAAATTCTTTTAGGATCAATGATTACTTTTTAGTTTGCTGCTTCTGGATTGTGCTTTGGCTAGACAGAGCTTTGTTTCAGTGACATTTCCATTGAATTATATCACTATAGCTCTAGTCCTGTGTAAAATCTGGGGAAAAATGTGGAAAAAAACATGTAAGGACACATGGCTCTGCATTGCAGATATGCATTTTATAGTCTGGGGGCTAATAGCTATTCTGTGAAAATCTTTCATCGTTTGAGAACCAGGTTTGTAGGATGTCTGTAGTGATTGGGGCAGGGGTGTTGCCATATTTTTTAGATATAATTAAAGAACTCTTTAGTCCTGCCATTTATTTTCTGCTTTTACTCCATTTCTGTATTTGATAACCATCATATGTTCAGCATGGGAACAGAATTTAATTCACAATATGACAAAATTACATTGTCTCTGAGCTGTTTTGCAGCAGAGAGTTTGCTTGCTGTTCCTGTGCTTGTGTGTGTTTTTAGCATAGATGTGTATTTTCTTTCCTTTTTCAATACCACCAGAATGAAATAATTTCACAAGAACTGAGTTTATTCAAAGCTGTGGGATATTGGCTTTGTCTGAGAATGAGGTTTCCTAACTCCATGCAGCAGGTGGCATTACAGAACAAGTGATTTTTTTTTCCTTTCCCAAAGGAAGCATTATTTGGTCAGAACTGAACCTCACCATTCTATAGAGAAATTACTTTCAAAAACCTCTAAGATACAGACAGTAAGTGTAAGAGACAATATTATACAGAACTAAGTTTCTTAGTTAAAAACTATCCAGCTTTAGAGATTTTCCTTGTTCATCCCAAAGAGTAGATATTTATGTTTAAGAAACAAGGCAGGAAAAATCACTTTTTTTGGTTTCTTTGTAGGATGGATCCTAGGAGTCATATAGCACATGTTAAAAAAGGTGACAAAAGAATTTGAAAAATCTCTGCAATAAGTTTGTTTCAGGGAGCTGCAAGAATGGGGCAGCTCCATGAGGGAAAATGGACCAGGAGCTCAGGGAGATCAGCACAGAGGCAGGGGCTTCACTCAGCAGGGCACAATCCCACAGCAGGGCAGGCTGTTGGCAGCTTGTCCCCATCAGCAGTCCAGTGACATCAGATAATGTGAAATGACCAGCTGGATTCAGGATTTGTCTGAGAAGTTTAGTCAGAACCAGCAGGAGGCAGAACTGGGGTAACTCTGTGGAGCTGTGGGCTCCTCCAGGAAGTTCATTCAGCAATTCAGGATAAGAGGAGGTGGGACTGTGCACAGCCCTGCACACAGTACAGTTCTGACCTGCCTGAGCTACAGTGGAACTCCTGGACTGGAAGACAGAGTCTGGATAGAAGCCTCAGGAAGGGCTGTTGAGGGCATCCAGGACCCAAATATTCCTCACAAAAGGAGAGGAACATCAGTTAAAGGACTTGGTGCCACACCAGTGAAGTCAAGGAACAAATGGCAAAGACAGTAGGATTGGTAGGATTGGGTATTTAATGTTTTAAATTTGGTAACTTTTGATAGAATTACTTCAATCTGTGTATCAGTATGGCATTGTGGTATTTATATATATTCCACTTGCTTTTAATTTTTTTTAATTAAGCTCATGTAACTTTTCATTCTCTTCAGATTCTTTTACTTTGGAGTATCTTTTTTCCTTATAATATCATAGAAATTAATTAGAAGCAGTTTAGGGAAAGGTTACAGAAGGAATTGAGATAATTTTCATGGGAGATCTGCAGTATTGCCCTGACTGAATTAAGCCTTAAGAAGCCAATTTTGGTTGTACTACCAGTGATTTTGACCGGGTTCAACACTAGTTCTTTTCTTCCAAAATTGCATGGGTAAAAAAGACCAATTGATGCAACATTATTAAAATAATTGGTTAATGGGCATGAAAAAACATAAAAAATGGATGTCAGGAAAGAAACATAAAAGTGGCATTAAGGGCACTTGGGGCAGCATCTTAAAGGGAAAGAGATCAGACAAGGAAAAGTAGAGGGAAAAGAAGTAGCATATTATGAGAAGAACAGGCTGAGCAAAGGCAAGAGAAAGGAAAAAAATCAAAAGAAAACAAGATAAAGTAAAAGCATATGTCTTCATAGTATTGTTATTGATTTTTGAATACTTTCTCTTGAACTATCTAAAGCTCTTAAGGAATTGACATTGCACATAAACCACCCATAGATATATTTTACCAGTCCTATAGGCATTGCCATATAAAGTATGGGGTTCAGGGGAGCTCTGGGCATGGTTATTCAACATTGCAAACACAAATGCCTTTTCTTGGACATGTGCCCTATTTCTGCATTTAGTGCTGCCTTCAAACTGCTTAAGCCAAGCTGAGCTCCACCACTCAGAGGAGTGAATTGAACTCCACTTCAGAACAGTTCTAGGGATGGGCCCAGGCAATTGGAAATACTTGTCCAGTGTGTTCTTTGGGAAGGGAGGGGTGGCATCCATGAAGCTCCTGCATAGACTTACTAGCCTTTGTCTCTTGTGAAAGGGGTGTGAAAGAGCAGAGGATTATGTAGATTTCCCTCTACTGCTCTGGAAGGCTGTCACCGTAGACTCTCCTATTTCAATCCTGTTAGCACGATAGAGAAGAAGGAATACTTGACTCTCCCAAAAGCCATTAATTTCATTATATTTGTGGGGTACTACTGTCCATCCAGAACACCATGGTCTGTTCCAAGTAACAATTCTAAGTGTAACATCAGATTCTTTCCTCTATCTTGAACAGTAAGATGTTAATCTCCAGTAATTTTTAACCTATGAATTAATTGTTATAAAATGCTACAATGCCTCTGTCAGAAATGTAATGGTCTCTATTTGGTTTTGTGCTTTTCATTTAGGTCGGTGTTTCTCAAGCTCATCTTTGACAACTTCATCCCCTGCATAGATGAGTTTCCATGCTATATGCACGCTTGTGCTACTATATACAGTATTAATTAACGCTTTCTGTCTAATGGTTGCTGTAGAAGTCTAGGATTCTTTGTAAAGAAGTTTATGTATCTTTCAAGGGGTGATACTTTTTCTGAGTGTCATTAATGCACAGCCCAACTTATTTTGAGTTTTTACTTCTCATTTTATTCTCCCTGTGTTCATGTTCCCTGCTCTTCTCACATTACACAAAGTTCTATAGAACATGTTCTATTTTGTATATAAATTACTCTTGTTTGATCTGCTATTTTAAGAGAATATTTCTCTTTTTCCTTTTCTCAGGTTTAGCTCAGTCGGGTGCGTGGGGTTGCTTTGATGAATTTAACCGCATTGAACTCCCAGTTTTATCAGTGGCAGCTCAGCAGATATATATCGTACTTCAGTGTAAGAAAAAGAAGAAACTTAAGTTCACTTTCACTGATGGTGACGTTGTTGACATGGACAGAGAATTTGGTATATTTCTCACTATGGTATGTCTGTAAATACATGTAAATGGCATCATTGTGAAAAAACTTTTCTATTCCATTTCCTATTGAAATTTCCCTGTTGAAACATTGGCACTGTCTGTTAGAAAATAGTTAATGAAACTTGAACAATAATTTAGTAAAATAATTATGATATAATTTTCTCTTGTTCATATTTTTAACTGGATTTTGAGGTATGCATTTATCATTAACTATGTATTTTAAGGACTTTTTTAGTTGAATATTTGACAGATGGAGATTAATCTTAACCCTCTCATATTTTTAGTCAAAGTCTGTCAAAATAAAACAGAATTAACCACTGCAAGAACTACTGTAGCTGGCCTGGTCACTATTTTACCACCTGTGAATAAGTTTTTGACCTCAGTCCTGGAAGACAGCATGAGGGAAACCACCCTCACTCTGATTCACTGGCCTCCTGAAGATTTATCTTTGGTGCCTGTGGACTGCTTCTAGCAGTGTAGGAGGCAAAGCAGCAGGAAAGTATAAGAATACCTTAAAATCACCTTTGTATCTCTCCCTCCGTAGCTACCTAAATACCCACTCAAAATAGAAGCCTTTGTCTTTATTTTAGGGGGTCCTACCTTTGAAAAAGTGTTAATGTTATCACTGTAATTTGAAAAAGAGGGCAAATAAGTGCCATACAAAGGCCAGGTGGAAGACAGGAAAGAGCTGAAAGAGATGAAAGAAGTTATCACTGCACAGCTAGTGACTACAGTTGTCACAACTGAGCCATGCAGTACTCATATGAATGACTTAGACATCTTCAGAGAAAGGTCAGATCCATTTGTTTAAATTATATTCAGTAATGGCTTGCACTGCTTGACTGGCTTTGCACTGAAATGGTCTGGGAATGCTCACAGGGGACAGTAACCTCCAACACTGTCAAGACTCTGAGGAAGTAACCATTTAAAAAAGAGCTGCAGCAAGATCTGTAAGTGGCTGTCTGTCTATATCTTTTAGTCTTGGACATCTCCAAATAATGTGTGATACTCCATACTTCATGAAATGCACTACTGAGGCAACTGTGCACTGACATGTACATCATGCTCAAGTTATCCTTTGTAATCATGCATGTGCTCCTGCATTTGCTGAATGGTTACCAGGAAGGATAAAACTTCCTAGCCTGCTATCATTATATATTGTGTGGATTTATAAATTGCATTTTCAGAACCCTGGCTATGCAGGACGACAGGAGCTCCCCGAAAATCTGAAGATTCAGTTTCGCACAGTTGCCATGATGGTGCCTGACCGTAGCATTATTATGCGAGTCAAGCTGGCAAGTGCTGGTTTCCGAGACAACCAAATCCTCAGTCAAAAATTCTATACACTCTACAAACTCTGTGAAGAGCAGTTATCTAAACAGGTAAAATAAATATTTGTCCAACTGTAAGCTGTCACTGGAAGGATATGGAGATAATATACTTTTATAGAATTTGTAATTATTATTACACTCATGGGCCTACACATTTTTCAGGTTCCAGAAACAGTGTCTGAAATGATCATGTTGTTTTTATTTTTCACAGTAAATTGAGTAGAATGGGAAGTTTGATTTGTGATTCTTAAACAGAGTGCAGTTACTGGAGAAGTTATGAGGAACGGTGTATATTGCCATACTGAACTTGCAGAGGGCACATTTTTCACTGTCTTCACTTATGAAGGCCAGGTCTATTTCAGACGCAGTGTAAGAATTGTAAATAACTACAGAACACCTGCAAGGCTCTGTCTTTCTGAGTGCTACTAGAAAGAGAATACTGCTGTTCCATTTGAGATGGGGTGTTTAAAAGTAGAAACAAATTTGATTATTTCCTTTTGAATGTCCTGTGCTGGCTTTTGAATGCCCTGTCCATTAGAGAATCTCAATGAGAAATCATATGAACAGTTGATAAATTGTGGCTCAAATGCCTGCTTTAGTTGGATCGTGATGAACTCACTCTAATTGACTATACTTCTATATACTACTATACTATAATATACTACTATATTAGACTACTCTAATTTTAGTTCTGTACCACATATTTATTAGTGCCTGGCCTTTATAAAACTAAGTTTTCCTATTGCCTCAGTTTGTGTGGTCATTTTTTATCCAGGACATGATTCTCTCCTTCAGTGTGAAAAAGGTGTATAAGCAGGCATCAGAAATTTGACCTTCTACCTCTGCAAAAGTGCTTTGCTTGTTTTGTGTTGTCACAGATGCTGGAACTGATTCACCCTTGGACAGTGTACTTAAAAATTTAATGCACACAACCAAACAAAACCTACCAAAACTTATTTTAACTATCTTAAGGGTGTACAATATTTTATACACAATCATTACTGCATCTGCACAGAGAGCATAGAGTAGAGTTTCTCGGTGTAGTTTGGTCATTTCTTCAGCAGAAATTTCCCTCTGGAACCTCTGACATAAGGAGATTCTCCATTTATCATGTTAATCAAATACTGAAGCATATAAGTAAGCCTTATCAGTTGGCCTAGGTATCGTAGGAATCACCTGGAGGACTCTGTGAAACTGTCTGAGATTCCCACTGGGAAAACTCCTGTGCCAATTATTCAAATGCTTTGTTGTTAAGGCAGGTAGCTCAATCACCTTTGTCTCAGATCAGTCCTCTGCCTCATATATGCTGATGTTAGCAAGGGAGGTCCTTGATATTTATGAAGATTAATGACCAAGTGCTCTGGGTGGGCACATAGGCCCAGCCCTTAGACTCAGCTACATCGCAATTTTATGTCTGCATCTCATGCTTGTCTCTCTCTCATAACTGAAATTCCATTGTTCTTGCTAAGGAAGCCATGATGTCTGTGGGGTAGAGTCTTCCATGCATATTTATAATTTCTTTAGGACCACCTAACATTTCTACAGTATCCATCAGAGAAGTCTGCTATAGTGATCTTTCTTCCATTTATATCTTGTATCATATCATGGGTCACTATACTCAGTAGCATGAGCCAGGAAGCATGGCTTTCTGCAAGCTAGTTTGTCCTGCCTGTGCCTTGAGCAGCCCTTTGGACAGTCCTGTTTTTTGTCTAAATCCATTCTATATAGTCATAAAATCAGAGAAAAATAGATCTTTTTCTCTGGGAGTTCTGGAGGTGAACAGGTGCTGTATCTCTTCTCAAAGTGAGATCTGCTAGAGCAGGTGGCTCAGCACCTTGTCTAGATGAGCTTTGAATATCTCCAAGGATAAATAAACTCTTCGCAGCTTCTTTGGTCAAACTGTGGAAATGTCTGACCACCTTGTCTAGTTACCATTTTGTGTGTGAGGATGTTAGCAGAGACAATGTTGAAATCTCTTGGAATTACTCTGCCCCGCTGTGTTGCCCTTCCAGCAGATATTGGGCTGTGTCAATCCCCCAGTGAGGATCCGGGTTTGCAAAGATGAGGCTAATTCCAGCTGTTAAAAGAAAGATTCATCAGCTTCTTCCTTATCAGGATCTTTACAATAGACATCTACCACAATGTTGTTGAGCCCTCTAATTCTACCACAACTTCCCTCAACTGGCTCATTAGCCATCCTAAGGGAAAGTGTTCCCGCTCTTTCACTTTTAAGGGCAATTTTCCATCTCTCCATCCTGTCTTGTCCTTCCTAAAGAACCTGTATCCATCCATTGTTCCTATGCCCCCACATTTCCTAGTTTGACTGTAACTCTGTACCTGCACACAGAGCTGTAACTTTTCTGGTTTGTTGTCATGTTGTGTGCCTTGGCAAACAGGCACTTCAAATTAGCACCTCCTTCTGCTGTGAGAGCTTCTGCCACAATGCTGTTCTCTTCACCTGTCCTTATCTGTACACATGCACTTGAGAAGGGTCACTTTCCACACTGTTCCACCATCCCTGACATGTCTCTTGTCTACCACAGCCTGGATCTTCTGCTTCTCAGTGGGGTCCACCACTTCCTTACTTGAATGTATGTTGTTATTGTAGTAGTAATGAAATAATTTGAAACACTTGCTGAAGCTCCTTGTGAAGTTTGTTCTAGGTTGGGGAATGCATCTAATGCAATATGTGATTATACAGAGAGAGATATCTAATGAGTTAATCAGATTAAATGTGGGAGTCTCCTGAACTGAACATGTTTCTAAGAGTACAGTGGGACAGAAATTGCTTCTGGGTAGTCAGAAAACTAAAATGATAAAGTACAGACAGTCTTTCTTAGAGGCATATTCAATTAGACATTGGAAAGAAACTCTTGACTATAAAGGGTAGTGAGACACTGGAACAGGTTGCTTGGTGAGTTTCTGGACTCCCCATCTCTGGAAGTCTTCCAGGCCCAATTGGATGGGATTCTGAGTAACCTGGTCTAATGGAAGGTGTCCCTGCCCATGGCAGGGGGGTTGGAACTAGATGATCTTTAGGATCACTTCCAGCTCAAACCATTCTGTGACTCTATATTTGTATTAATCTTTCTTTCCTAGTGGAACTTATTTATTCAAAATTTTAATGGTAAATTTGAAATTTCAAGTTAAGTAATGCTGGATTTTCCAGGCAGTTGACTGGAAAGATCAGGGTCACATAAAGAACGAGTGCAATAGGAAATGGCAGAACATTGCCTGTTTTCAGCAAATGCAGTATATCAACAGAAGGAAATATAGCAAACAAGCATTCACCAGCTGACCTTACCCCACAGAAAATCTAGAAGGAATGTGCCAGAAGAAATACATTAAGTCATCCAGACATTTTATACACACAAATGCAGACTCTGTAGAAAGAGGAGCTCTGACTCACAAGTAGCCAAAGGCACCCTGACTGACTGTCGTCTCCTTCAGTAAAGAAAAACAACAAACAGTAAGGTAAAAGAATTGTCCTTAGCAAATGTAGGAAGCCCAAGGTGTCCACAAGCCTATGAAAGAGTTATTCTGGCAGAGTTCCAAAGGTGAATTACTTGGCTTTGTTACAGGATTTCTTCCCTAGAACCTCCTTCCACAATGCCTCATACAGCTTAGGGAAAAACAGAAACTGAAAAGAAAAACCTAACAAAGCTTGAAAGCAAATGACGTGATAATCCCTTTTTGAGAATCATATCTTTAAGGTGCTTTCATATGGAGCAAACCACTGATGTCCCTTTTTTTTTTTTCTTTTCTACATGGAGCAAACTCTTCTTCCAATAATGAGACTGTTTTATTTCATATTTTGAAATATGCATTCTTTCAAGAGTATCAGCTATACCACTGCAGTCCATTTTGCTCAGGCATGGTCTTTAAAGATTGCTGTTAAAAGATGTAGCAAAGAAATAACTCATAATCCACATTTGCCAATAAATCCTAGCTCTTCTGTGTCATTCTCAGAAAAACAAAGCAGTTGTAAAACTAGAAAACAGATTAAGGTAAATAAAGGATGGTCACCTTGAACCACCCATCATGTAGGTCAGTTGGAATGCACCAGAAGTTCTGTCTTTAAAAGTAATTTAACCTTATTTAAATTTTCTGGTAGGTATGAAAGTATTTCTTCAAATTTAACAAAGTCATCACTTCTGTAGAATCACAGACTTGTGCAAGTTGGAAGGGACCTCAAGAGGTCACCTTGTCCAACTTCTTGCTTAGCACAGTACAGCAGGTTGATAAGGCCCTTTTTGAGTTTTGAATATCTCCAAGGATGGAGATATTCAGCCTCTCTGGGTACCTTTTATGTTTGGCCATTCTTGTTGTGAAGAATCTTTTCATTATGCAAACCATTGCAATTTCCCCTGTTGAAGATTTTGACATTGCCTCCTTTCCTCTCTCATAGTCATCACTTGCTGAACTAATTCCAGCCTGTCAATGATGGTCATCTAGCATGGAGGAAAAGCAATATATCAGTCCTTGTCATGATTCTGGGCATTTCGCTAGGACATGTCATTTACTAAGTGATGATGAAGTCAGGTGATGTCTGAGTTCATCAATATCACACTAGGCTGTTAATCTTTTTGTGTTAATGTTTCCATCTGCAAATAAGATTTCCTAGCAGTGAGTGGCTGTATATTCATACCTAAATTTTTCAACTGGTAACAACTTAGCACCTGATTGAATAATAGAAAAAGAGGCAGGGCAGAGCCTTGAGGAATCATCCATCTACCTTTCTGGAGGAAAAATAATTATTAATTAAATAATTTGCTCTTAATGTTTGTCAATATTCTTAACATTTTCTATTAATGGATAGGTTGCAGTTTCCCAGGCAACCAGTGTGATCCAAAGTTTCATTTTTGTTATGGTCACAGTTTTCTCTAAAAGTTAACTTGAATCCCCCTTGCTGTAGTTAAGCAAATTATTTCTTTTCCTTTTTATTCCTCCTGTCTTCCTCTTTGCTGGTATCTTTTGCATGTTGAAGACTTTTACCATCACTCATCCTACATATTCACTCTTCCTACTTTTTGCAGTAGATTTTGTAATACTTTTCCCTGAAACAATATGTTTTCTAGTCAAAGAATCTCTTGTTTTGTTCCTTTTCAAATTTCTCTTCTGTAGGGTTCATCTCCGAATGTGGAATCCACCTTTTGGTCACAGTATAGAAATGTCAACTACAATGGAAATGTATTTTCAATTGTCCTAAAAAGGATGTTTGTACTTTTATTGCCCACTAAAATTGTAGATAAGTCATTGGGGAGCTTGTGACATCAATCGAATGTCAGATATTTTTCTGCAAAGCTTTGTGCGCCTGATTTGTTTCTAAGCTCAAAGAAGAAGGGTTGTTACTTTTTATTAGTGCAGTTGGTTATTACCATCTTTCCTATTTTGCACATGCCTTTATTTAATTGCATCACACATAGACAATGTAATGAATTTCTCTTGGTAATTTTGAACTCTAGTTGTGATCTAGTTCACCAGTTTGGTATCATCTGCAAACCTAATCAATAAGTTATTTCTTGCTGAAAATTCAGAGATTTTCACAGTATATTGTTCCAATTTGTCACCCTGGGAAATAAGAGTGAGCTCTGTATCACCAGAAAGTACACTTTCTGGTATGGCTATACCACACTAGAAAATATCTTCAGGATTTGATAACCACAAAACTGGAAGTATATTTGAAAAGGCGAAAAGCTGTGAATTTAATATTATTGAGAAGTTCCATAACATTAATTTATTTAGCAAATTTAATTTTCAGTCCTCTCTTGTTTTTTGTTTTGATCTATTTGATCTTTATAGTTCCGATTTTTTTTGTGCTTTATTTCAAGGTTCACTATGACTTTGGGCTTAGAAATATCCTGTCTGTTTTAAGAACACTTGGAGCAGTGAAAAGATCTAATCCCCAAGAGCCGGAGAAAACTGTTGTGATGAGAGTTCTGCGGGACATGAACCTCTCCAAACTGGTACTGTTACACTGATGACTTTGCCCAGTAGAGTATTTTGTTTGCATTTTAAGGGTCTTTATTATACACTTTGTAAAGCTATTTTTCTTCACCAGTTAGACACATTATTTTGCAGGTTTTAATATGATTTATAAGGGAGATGAGAATCAGAATGCAGTTACTGTGTGAGCACAATTTGTCTTTTAAAGAGAAGAAAACAAATCATAAGCTTTAGCTGAAAAAATCTTCAGAAATACCATGAGATCCTAGGGGATATACCTGGTCCTCTAATTGCCTCTTGTTTTTAATTCTTTTTACCCTAAGGACAGAAAGGAAGAATACATTGTATTCACTCTTAATAATGTCACCAAAGATCTTTCTTAATCCAGAATTTCAATTTATACATTTCTTGGGAGCCTGTTGCCTTTTCAGAATATCATAAGAATTGCATTAAGTGAGGTAATTGGAAGCAGCTAATACCTACTCGTATAGTGTAACATCTTTTGGTAATACTATTTAAAGTATTCATCTTTCTTTTCATTACTGTAATTAAAAGGTTATAGCATGTCTAGACTCTGTGTATTTACCTTGGGAACCACTTTTTGTGATGGAACCAGTGACTCTGTTTCTGATTTTAATCTCTTCAGCGCGTTGGTGCACGCGTTCAAACCTATAGCAACGCTTCAATGATTTAGAGAAGGAAAAAATCATAAAAATTCTAAGGCAAAATATGATAGGAATAAATCTTGCTGATTTATGTAACAAATGAAGAAATATATCTGTGTAAACATTGAAGAAAACTGTATTAAGTTGCTGACATTTTTATCAGCCTAAAGTATTTAATGTAGAAATTACTACTTATGATTTCCTTATATGAAACTCGCTTCATAAAACTGATGGATAATTATAATATTTGCTTTAGAAGAGGTAAGATTTTCACTGCCATCTTTTAAATAACTTATATTGATGATTGTTTACAACTATAATAATAATTTCCATAAATAAATAATGTGTTTCCCCCTACTTTATCCTTGACAGGTGGATGAAGATGAACCTTTATTTATGAGTCTCATTAATGACCTATTCCCTGGAATTACTCTGGATAAATCTGGGTATCCTGAACTACAGTCAGCCATCCAAAAACAGACAGAAGAGGCAGGGCTTATTAATCATCCACCATGGATACTTAAACTTATTCAGCTGTACGAAACTCAACGAGTCCGACATGGTTAGCATGCTAAATGAGGTTTTAAGACTGCATTGTATTTGAGGCTACATTACATTATCTGCCACTTGAATGCAGATTAATGTAATGAAAAATGTAAAAAAAACCAAACTTAACAGATATAATTTTTAAGCCTATATGGGTATTTTCCTTAGGAAGCTGTTCTGACATTTTTTGGTGTGCAGTCCTTTGTTATATTACATTTTTATGGGAAGTATGAGTGTGGCCTTTGGTGATTGAAATTTCTATAGAGCAAGTTAAAATATATTCATCCAAATCCAGAAACAGCAATTTTATTCAGTGTTCTGAAAACCATTCAGAGTTCAGTCATGAAGCTCAAGTTTAATGTTACTGTCAGAGTATAATGTTGAGAAGACTACCAAAATAATTTCTCTGGCCTTTATTTTGATATATTCTACCATGCATGCGATATAATTTCAAGTGTTTTCTTTGTGATTGATTCTTGCCATTTATATTGAGGAGAAATAAGCTTTCCTCCTGTGGGATCAGGGGAGTTAGACAAGATGGACTCTGGAGGTCCCTTCCAATTTCAACCATTCTTTGATTCTATGAAAATACATTTTTACAGTGCAGAAAAAGCCATTGAGTCAAGTTTATCCTGTCTTAGGAAGGGTATCCTACACAGTAGTAAATCCAGGTTTGCAATTCATAGCTCAGTGGAAAAAAAGAATACCCCTACTTTAAAATATCCCCCATACCCTTAACCTCTAACTAATGACTTTTTAGTATAATAAAGGGAAAATATTAAGGAAATGTAACTAAAGCAGCAAAGATTTATAAAGTTATCATCCTTCTTATTCTCCCTTTCTTGTCATAATAAAAGAATAGTCTTTCTTGTCATAATAAAAGAATAAACTAATGAAATAAATGAAAGGAAATACTAATTCACATACCAGAGTCCAAGTCCTTAAGGCCTTTTAAGTCAGATCCCTAAACTTTCAATTCAGATAATTTGTTAGATCGAAGAACTGGTTAGTGCTGTGCAGACTTACTAATTTACATCCAGATTTCTGGATGCAGTGTTGCATAGCAGTTATTTCTATATAGGAACCATGGAAGTTTTAATGTTTTTAGTTATGATTAAATCTGTCTCTTTTTAAAAGAAGCTGTTTGATCTGTGAGACACTACAGCTCCTCAGTTCCTCAAAACTCTTCAGGATCCACCATGACATTCTGTTTAGATGCCTCTGCTCTCCACACATTCCTACTGTTCCCAGATCATGCAGCTCCGATTGTCCAAACAGTTGAATGCTCAAGCCAAAATTTTTTTGACTTTATATAACGAAACTTACTGCACTGAAGGAAAAAGTTTTCCTGACTTCCACTTGTCCTTCTCATGAACTTGAATTCATGGAGGGGTCACCATGGAATTTAAAATAATGAGGAGAAATACGGCTGTATGTGCACGTGAAGTGCTTTTATAAATGCACGCACACACACACACACACACACACACACACACACACACACTCATATCCAGTGCATGGATCTTGAAATCTGTTTGGCATAACAATTTTGGTTGAAATATCACTGAAACCAGCAGGAAAGCCATTTGGTTAACATTGAAGAGTTTGTATTAGATTTCCCCATATGTAACATATGGCATGAGTAGTGATCTTCTGAGTTCTCAGGTTGTTTCAGGGAACATCCAGCACCCTTTAGTTTTAGAGGAAACGTCACACAATTTGAATGGCACTCGATTATTTTAATTATTTGGGTTTGTGATTGTTCCATACTTTTGTTGAAGAAGTTTTCAAAACCAACTAAGGGATATGTTGTCCAGTTGCCTTTAGGGCTAATAGGAGCTATCTAAGTCCTTTAAAGTACTTTGGAAGTTTCAATTTGAATGTCCCATCTGATTTTGGGCAGATTCTGGGCCTATTGAATGAAAACATAACTAAAGACCAACAGTAGGCTCAATTTATTGTTGAAGACACAATTTATTTTCCTTTGATGACATGTATACACTGATGAACTAAGTGTGGTTACACTTAACAGGTTTTATGAAAGAAAGATCTATTAAATGCCAGCATGGGTGGCTACAGGTACATTATTTTGATACTTTTGCATCAGAAAGATGGACTTGATTTTGTATATCACTGAAGATACTCATTCTCATTAGATACATTTAGAAATTTCTGGATTTTTTTGCCACCATCCATGTCAATGTTGTTGCATGAGAACATCAAAAGGCAGTTGTGTTATCCCATTAGAAAAAAGGAAAGAATTGCCTGAGGGAGGATGCAGACCCACATAGGCTTGCCTATCATAATAGAGAGACATTTATAAAGGCCTTTAAATAATAGTTTCAAATTCTGTTTCAATCAACATTAAGTGGAGTGAGAAACATCCTTTTGTATTGGCTTTTGATAAAAATAAAACAAGGATCGTTGATGCAATGAACCATTAAATGGAAGCATGACACACTGACATTTCATTTTAAACCATGTTTATATTGTTTTAAGGTATGATGACTCTAGGTCCAACTGGTGCAGGAAAGACAAAATGCATTCATATTTTGATGAAAGCAATGACAGATTGTGGTGCTCCGCATAAAGAGATGAGAATGAACCCAAAGGCAATCACAGCTTCCCAGATGTTCGGTACCCTTGATGTTGCTACAAATGACTGGACAGATGGTATTTTCTCTACATTATGGAGAAAAACTTTAAAGGCAAAGAAGGTAATGGATGCTGTATCATGACAGACATTTAATACTGTTTCCATAAGGTGTCATTACCTGTCATTTATCTGAAAGGTCTTCCATTATAAAATCAAATGGGAATATGCAGTGTTAATTTTGCTTTGTGTCTGATGAGCTCAATGTGCACAAGAGTCAGAATTACATACATATCCCAGATAGCACTAGGTTTCACAAGCATTTCAGGTTCCAGAATTAATTTAGAAAAGATTTTAGGTGGTTTGCTTCCTTCTGTAAGCAGTCCAGACACAAAACCAAGGTATGTTCATGTTTTGATGTGAGGGCAGAAAAGTCTTTTCTCCTGTCTGGTTTCAAGTCATTGCCACTTTATTTCACTAGTTGTATCAAAATGTAAGGCTTTGGTAAGAAACTGATGCAGACATTTCCTAGTTCTCCTATCAAACCTGCAGATCATGTTTCATGAAATCATAATTACACTCACATCTACTAAACAGCTACCCTGAACTGGCTTGGAAAATGGGATAGCTTACATGAAATGCTTGAGTAACATCTCAAAGGGACTGACTTTGTGCCTGTGTTTATGACTGCATTTAATGGGAAATGTTTTCATCTGTCTTCATGGATGCTGAGTTGGCTGATGTCGCAGACATTTTTTCATAGAAATCCTTTCTTTGGGATTTGTTCATCTTCTGGGAAGCTGAGGCCCCAGAAGAAGCATGTAAACAATTGTTATCAGCTGGTGTGGGATGTAACAGGTGCAGCGGTGATTGGGCTTCTGTGAGTGTTTGCATTTGCTGACCACTCACAGGAGAGTTTGTCCTTGCTTTCTGCTGGACACAGAACTTTGTTATTCTTTTCTATGCTATTCTTAGCTTAACAGCATCTGCAACTTCTCTCTTTATTCTTTTTAGTATAGTAATAATGTATTATATATCATATATCAATAAATCCAGCCTTCTGATCATCAACCAAGATTCTCGTCCACTTCTCTCACCCTGAAGACCTCATCAGGTCGCAGTAATAGGCTGATGTACTTTTGTAGAAGAAAGATGCAACTTCTGGCTTAGTACAGCACAAATTCATTTTTGTTGGTGTTTCTTAATATCCTTTCTAGTGTGACACAAGATAACAAAAGAAGAATTAAAATCACTGAGCAAATTACAAAAATTGAATTTTTATATTGCTTTTTTGCTGAGCACCAAATTATGACATTATTTATATCTGAGAGTACATTTTCTGATATTACATGAATGTATTTTTGGTCAATGTAGGTAAAGTCGAATGTGTGTCTCTCTCCTTTTTTTTTTTTAAGGGGGAGCATATCTGGATAGTTTTGGATGGACCTGTTGATGCAATATGGATTGAAAATCTGAACTCTGTTCTGGATGATAATAAGACTCTTACTTTGGCCAATGGAGATCGCATTCCGATGTCCCCCAATTGCAAGATTATTTTTGAACCTCACAACATTGACAATGCTTCCCCTGCAACGGTTTCTCGTAATGGGATGGTCTTCATGAGTTCTTCAGTGTTAGACTGGAAGCCTATTTTAAGGGCTTGGCTGCAGACACTGCCAGTCACATACTCCAATGTCCTATGGAATTGCTTTAATGCTGTATTTCAGGTAATCAATTGAATATTTCAGAAAAAAAATTGATTTTTTTAATTCTTTTTTTTTAATGAAGCCATGCTCCTTCCCAAGTGCTCGTTCAGTTATTTAAATTTCTTTTTTTATGTAATAAACTAAAGATGAAGGGTTAAAAAAGAAAGAAAATTATCTCTATAATTAGTAAATGACTGAAGCTATAACATATGAATAATCTGGATGTTTTGTTTTGTTTGCATACAAGAGTTGGCAATGAATTGTTAAACCTGTGATTATTTTATATTGCCTGTTGGCAAAACAGATACTCTTTTTGCTTGTAATTTTAATACTGCAATTTTAAATATTGTTATGATGCACAAAGGAAATGGGTAAAGTTCTCATTTTGTTCTAAATATAAAGAAGTAAATTCAGAAAGAAATTGTTACACTCTAGTGCAACAGGAATGCATTTGATCCATTATTATTTTTAAAAAGACATTCTATAATTAATCCAGGATAGTTCTGTGCTCTGAAGCTCTGACTATCATTCTGAAGTTCTGACTATAGTTGTCTCTTCTGATTTTATTATCCATGTTCCTGTTCCAATGGAAATTTTTGAAACTGCATCACTTTGATACGTTTTTGGACTAAATTGTGTTCAATCAGTAGATTGAACACAATTTAGTCAAAGAATCCTAAATGCTTTTCTCCCTCTGTTTGGCCTTACCTTACTGAATCATTAGAACGGTTCCAGCAATATTATGGATGGTTGCACTCAATAGTGAGTATAAAAGCATAATCTCAGTAGTATACTTCCATCATATTGAAATATTTATTTTTTCTTTTGAATGTTTTTAAAGAAATAGTTATGTCTTTGCAACCTTTCACAGTTATCTTCTGATTTCCTTGATATCTGTAAAATAAATGCAACTTCCAACATACCTTCATTTTCCATCAGCTTGCTCCTGCCTGTTTACTCATGTAATTGGTGTTGGATTTCACAGGGGTTTCTCCTGTAATATTTTTCATTGCTCTTGCATTTTAAAAATGCAGGTTTTAATGAACTTTGAGTGACATTTCAGAAAGCTTTTTATAGATGATGGTAAAAGCAATGATTGATATAGTATTAGAATGCCCTGAATGTTAACAAATATATTTTAAGATTCTAGTTTTCATTTCAGTGCACATTTACTTTAAAACTAATGTTTAACAAGCTATTCATTTTGTTCTACCTCCAAAACTTAATGATATGACATAGTATTTACTGCAGCAGCAAGAGAAACAATTCTGATAATGAGTTTTAAAATATGCTTCCAAAGTAATGTATATGTGGGTCAATTTACTGCTTCTTTGCCACAATTCTATTTATATTTTATGCTACAACTTGCTCTGAAAACATAACAACAACACTTAAAATGCCCAAGCCTGAAGCAATAGCAATAAAGTCCAGAAAAATATGTATTTTATTAGATTAAGAAATGAAAATGCAGTGAAATATGAAGTTAGTTCAGTGCTGAAGGCTGCATTTACAGCTATCAAAATGTAAATGAAAGCTGTCATGCTGGCAGTTTTCTTTCACTTTTAATGTGCTGTCTTTGCTTCTCAAATAATAGAGGCAATAAAAGTGATTTTACAGATGAGAGCAACACTACTTTTGTGTTCACATGGCTCTTTTTATAGTTATTATTTTCTGCCACATTAAAAAAAGGATAAAAATTCAAAAAGAAAATTTTTGAAATAAGATTCATCAACAGTGGGAGTCAAACCCCAGATATCGACCTTGGTGGCTTTAATGCTAGTATTAAGAAAAACATGGATATAAACATCTTACAAAAATCTGATTTTTCAAAGAATATGAAGATTAGAGTATAAATGGAAATATAGTAACCAAGGAGACTCAGTCTTAAGCAGACATATAGAGACTTTCTGAATTTAATCTAAACTCAACTAAAATAAATGTAAAATAGATGTAAGACAAAAGCTATAATAATTCCAATTTGCTTACAAAACACTCTTGTTATTTGTCACTGAAAGTCTTTGTGTGTGATAAAGTAATTTTCAATAAAGGTGCAGCAGGTAGCAGTAATGGAGGAGAAAAGAGCAGAAAATAATAGTTGTGAATCAGTGGAAAGAGTGTATTTATTCTTTTGATGTATATTATAAATGGCACTGTAAGTTGCCATTTTTTATGTGTTAAAAAACCCCAACAAATCAAAATACAAAATAAAAAAGTCCAATACCAAAACCAAGCCCCTAAACCCAACCTTATTTAAATTTAAGATGATGTTAGAATGCTTTCTATTTCCACAGGCTTTTGTTTAGAACAGTGATTGAGGGGTTGGACTCTCCCTCCCTTTCTCAATTCTTTCTTCTCTGCAGCATTTCCTGGGTTTGCAGAAATTTCAAATAAACTCTCATCCCTAAAAAAAGTCTCTCTTAAATTTAGAATCTCCATTGCCAATTTCTGATCTGTGAATGATGCTGCTACTTGTAAGCAACAGAATTGCTTAGCTGATGGAAATAATTATCTGAGAGAGTTTCAAAGAACTGAAATAATTAAAATAGTTACCCAAGTGGTGTTATTGAGATTGTCTGCAAATTGTGAAACTCAAACCAGTGATGGTTGTTAAGTGAATAACATAAGTTTCAGCATGTCCAGGTATTGTTTAAATGAAAAAAAAAAAGTAATAGCAACTTAATTTTCAGATGTGACTAATTTTCTTCCTCCACAGTAAATCTCACACTAATCCAATTTGTGTAAAGGCTGCTACTGTGCCTGGAGCATAGAGCTGAATATATAATCCAAAGATTTTCTTACCTTTAATATTTAAATGCTGATGTTAAAATTAATATTACAAGTATTAATAACTTTCTATTACTGAGTTGTTCTTTCGCTTGTCTAAACCCTTTGAATATGTTACCAACTTCCTGTCCTGAAGAGTGTTCTGTAGTTCATTGATTCATTCTGTTGTTCATTGTAGTTCCTTCTATAGTGATTGTACTCTGTGCAAAAGGATCATTCTTTCATATAAACTTTTAGCATCTGACTTCATTTTCCAGCCTCCTTGTAAAGGATAGCAAATTGCTGATCCAAATTCTTAAAAATTTATGTCTATTTGTCATGACCCAATTAATTTTTCCCGTCCCCCTGTCCAAACAATTGATGCAAATTTCTGTGTTAATCCTGCATCCTTTTTTCAGCCATGTATTGTTTTAAAAATTGTAGTAGTAATAATATACTAGCATATATGGTTTTTCCCCCATAAACTCAAAGAAAAAGAAGACATTAAAAAATCCTTCATAAACTACAGAATTCTCATTGGAATCATAAGTACCATAAAACTAGTTCTGGTGAAAATTGGGCTCTTGATAGTACAGAATACTTTGACGCATGAAATATCTTTATTCTGTGTGTTTCGAATCAATTATTAAACAATTTACAGTGCCCTATGAGACATCTGGTCTATTTTACAGATGAAGAAGCTGAATCTCAGTGAGATTTAGCTCCAAACTCTAAAAGTGTGAAATTTGAATTTCCCACAGTGCTAGTGGGCACTCCCCTGTGGCACCCATAACACCCTCGGTTACTCAGCTGAGCACCCCCTGCACCACTGGGGATGGGCCAGGCATTTTTGAGGGAAAGCCACAAAAAGGCAGCACACAGAGATGGAGGCACTTGTGCTAGTCAGCAAGAAATAACAAAAGAAGCAACTTGATAGAGTGGGTGACATCCCTGCCCATAGTGGGGTGAAGGAAGTAGATGACCTCTAAGGTTCCTTGCAACCCTACCTATTCCATAATTCTGTATATACCAACACTCAGGTTGTCTTCTTAGACCACTTATCTACTCTAGATTAAGGTGCCTAAGTGATATTTATGATAATCACTTAAAGTGATTTATTTATATATAGTTTTTGATCTATATATATATTTTTAGTGTGTGTGTGGTATTCCAGTGGGATGGAACTATATATATTTTTAGTGTGTGTGTGGTATTCCAGTGGGATGGAACTCAGGAGGATGGGTAAAAATATTGATTCATTCTCTGTGACAATAAATATCAGCGTAGGGCACTTGGAGAGCTTCAGTGGCAAAAATTAAACTGAGAAGTGAAACAAAGCTGGTGAGCATGTGGGTAAACAGCTCAGTGATTTTTCTAAAAAGTAAGTAAATTGTTTATGTCTTTGGGCAATTGAATGTTTTCTTTGTCTTGGCTTTCTCCCTGACATGACATGACATCTACAAATGGAATTCCTCCAAAATTACTATCTCCCATAGTGTCCCTGTTATACTTTCACTTCCCAGAATGAGTGGGTAGTGTTGATTTCCAAAGATTAAGAGAGCAAATAGAAACCACAGGGACAGTATTATATAACAGATTGTTGAATGAAGGTGGAAGTAGGTTATAATTTACATCAGTCTGTACTATTGGATGGCAATTAATATTTAAAAATTTTGCACTGCAAATCTCAGAGAGGACTTTACATCAATTTGAAACTGTGCTCAAGATGTTGCAAAACACTTGGCAAAGGCAGACATGATAGCCAACACTATGAAGAAACCTGAGGAAAGTCCAACTTTCATTAAAATCAATTCAAAAATTCTTTTTGGACCTTGCCAGGATTCTACAGGAAAACGAGAGTATTGATTTCAAGAGGGACTGGTACAGTATGGTGCAGTCAGAACAGATGAGGCAGATAGAAATTTATAGTGGCAAGCTTGTGCATTATATATATATAAGTATCATCAGTGCTTTTATCTTCCTACTACAAAAATATCAGTGGTAGATTAAAATCTCTAGTGGAGAGCACAAATGGCAGGCAGATCCCTGAAGTAACTGAACAGCATTCTTCAAATTGCTCTTCAGGAAATTACTCTGTGGAGCTTATACGAGTAGCTCTGCTGACTCTGGTACATCAAAGTTATTTTTCTAATATGCTATTGTTAGAAAATATCATGGTCAAAGTCTGAATATTTATAAGCCCAGAAATGGGGAAAGTTGTTGTTTGGAAATAAAGTTTAGAATATATTTCAAAATAAAGAATTGATCTCATCTAAGAATAAATCATGCCATTGAAACTGGTAAAGAGAATCATTAAATAATTTTCTTTTCTTCCCAGGATGTGATGGATTTTGTTTTCTCTGCTGTGACACCCAAAATGTCGATTTTAGAATGTATGTACATCAAGCAAGCTATTGACCTCCTGCAGGTAGATATGGCATCTGTTTTTCTCTCTCTGATTCTGTGATTTGCTCTGGGAGGGCAGCAGTTCTATATTGCATCCACTTTGCAGGGTTTGCTGTCTGGCCGAGACGAGAAGCAGCTCAGTGAGGAGCATATTGCTCGCTTGTTTGTTTTCGCTGTGATGTGGTCAGCTGGAGCCCTTCTGGAGCCAGATGACAAGCTGAAAATGGAGCTGTTCCTACGGAAGCACTCTGCAGTGAAAGAGCTTCCAGCTGTGAATGGAGAGGAAACCATGTTTGAATTTGTTATCAATGCCTGTGGACAGTGGGAGCACTGGTCAAAGAAGGTTTGTATGCTGCAACATGTTAAGCTTTCTTAATGGGTACACAATATGTATTTGGTAAGAGACATTTTACTTCCAACTCTACATAATTTGGTTAGGACGATTAACCCTACCAAATTCTCAGGAGCTTCTTTTTTTGAGTGATATTTTTATTTTCCCCATAAATATATTCAGTAAAGAACAGAAACATGCATTTGAAATAGCTTTGGAAGTGAAACATAAGTGATCTTAACTGTATACTGTCTATCACCTTACTCTTTATGAAATTCCAGCAAGGAAAAGCTTTTATCAGGCACTGGAGGAATGAAAATATCCTGCTAGTCTAACACCAGTTTAGAAAAGTATGACAAATTGATTGGTTATGAAAGGATACTTGGCTTTTCAGAGGGAAAGTTTTGCTGATGTAAATTTTATAAAGTGCATTTGATTTTGTGTTCTGATGCAAAGTGATTGTGTGGGCAGGTAGGATTTCTCAAACTTTTTGCATGTCTTTCTTACGCAGGTCCCTGAATATATTTATCCTAAAGATTCAGTACCAGAATATACTTCCATTCTAGTTCCAAACATAGACAGTGTCCGAACAGACTTTCTAATGCACACTATCATGAGGCAAGGAAAAGCTGTTTTGCTAATTGGGGAGCAAGGAACAGCAAAAACTGTTATGATTAAGGTAAGGGGAACAGAAAAACATATGTAATATATTAGAACAATAACATTGCAGTAGTTGATATTGGCACAAATGTTAAGCTGAAGTTAAGGATAGTTTGATTTTCCTTCAGGGTACATACTGGCATTCCTGCTGAGGCATTTTGCCAGTACTCACATGGACTACAGGCAAAAAACCCCAAGTTTCTACACTTTAGTATAAAGGTTTCTTTTAAACTTTGCTAACTGTGGCCACAAGGTCAGATGATAAATCCTCTTTCCTTTCTTTTCTTTTGAGTAGTCTAATGGAAAATTTTGCTAAGAAAATGTTGATTCTTGAAGGATTTTTTATTTTCCTGTGCTTTGTTGCTGGTGCCATGTGTGAACTGATCTTTCGTACACCCTTGTTGCACAGCCTTTCTTCAAAAGCCAAACAGAAGAGAGAGAAAGAACATCTTTCTTTAGTAAGGATGGTTTTCAGAGGGTAAATTTATTGTCTGTTTTCTGCTCTCTCAGTTTCTTCACTGAAAATGACGTGTTCTTTCTCTAGAAGGAAATAACAGGATTGCTATTAAATTAACAAATCCATGCTTTATGTATTATAAAATGGTGCGGGTCAATCATATGACACAAAAAATTTAATAACTTAATACAGAAAAGTCAAGAATCAAAAGGCTGAACAAACCAGATGTCATACCAAACTTGGCATCCCTTATTTTAAAAAGTGGAAGCACAATGTTTTTCAGCTGGGTTTCTGTGTTTTTCAGGGGAATGCGTGGCTTCTTTGATCAATGAGAGACAGCTAAATAAAACTGATCTACTGTTGGAAGAGTTGAATTGGTTATATAGGCAGCTGTACCTCCACAGGAGGATTTGCAGAGCTCTTGAAATGGAAAATAGCTGAAAAACACCAGCCTAAATTGACCTTTGGCTTTCTTAAAATCTGGAGCCATTTTGTGTGCCCCGGCCATGTGCTCTCTGAGCCCTGACAGAGAGAGAGTTGTACCTGTGCCAGCAGCCATTAATGCTATTTTTTCAGCATAGCTGTCAATGCCAACAGGCATGCCAGTGTCATGCCAGTTTCTGCTCCTGGCACCAGCTGAGAACTATTTTAGCAGAGTGAAGAGGCGGGGTCTGGGTGGTGGTCTTGATATTCTGCATCCTGGATTTTGTCCAGATACTGGCAACCTCCAGCCTTCAGCTGCCATTCCTGTCCCTAAAAATAATTGAAACTGATTCTTGGGAGTTGCTTACGCTGAGTCTATGTTATAGAGCAGAGTAGCAGATATTTGATCTCATGTAAGGTTAGGAGTGAGTGTTAACTGCCTTCACAACTGTTCCCCTTCTGCTTTCATCTTCTATAGAATTTTGTTTTACTACACCTTGTGGAATATATCCAGATATAAACAGTTGATTGAATGAAAATGTAAAAGAATCTTAAGGTAGAATACTTCAGGTACTAATCTGAATAATCTTGGTGTTGAGTAAAGCATTAGTATGAATCAAAATAAAGAACTTAAAATGGAATGTTAATTGAAGACCTTTTCCTCTGTATTATTAATTCATGAATTGCAAGAGATTTTAAAACATAATATTAAACTGGTAAAGGACAGTTGAAAATTCTCTGACATTTTAACTGACAAAAATAATCCTATTCAATACCCTCTTCTTTTTCAAAGATAGTTCTCATTTCTGTACTGTGGAATATTACTGTTACCATGCAAACATTCTGAAATGCCATAATGATAAAACACAAATGTATTCTTTGAATGGTTGAGAATTCATAGTTGCAGTTTGCTGGCCTTGGCCAGCTGCAAGACCCTTACCCAGCTGCTGATTGCCTCCCCTTCCTCAACAGCACAAGGCTGGAGGTGAATATAGGGAGATCCTCAACTCAACAGTTACTGCCATGGGAAAAACATTTGACTTGGTGAACACTTTTAATTTTTTTTTCTAATTAAAAACAGAATTGGATGGTGAAAAACAATACTGAGACACTCTTCTCTCTTCTTTTCAGGCTCACCTTTAGTCCCTCATCCCCAACTCCTCTACCTCCTCCCTGGCCAGCAGTGCAGGGGGATGAGAAATGGGGGCTGTGGACAGTCAATAACAGCTCCACACTGCCTTCCTCCTCATTTTGCTCCCTCCTCCCACATGGGATATAGATCTTACCAGGGCTGCAGATCTTCATGAACTGTTCCACCACGGAGTTATTCATGGTGTCACAGGTCCTGCCAGCAAACCTGCTCCAGTGTGGGCTTCACTTTCCGTGGGTCTGCAGGTCCTGCCAGGAGCTCCAGCATGGGCTTCCCATGGGGACACACCCTCCTCTGAGCGTCCATCTACTCCAGTGTGAGGTCCTCCATGGGCTGTAGGTCAATCTCTGTTCCACTGTGAACCTCCATGGAATGCAGGGAGACAACCTGCTTCACCATGGTCTGCATCACAGGCTGCAGGGGAATCTGTGCTGGAGCACCTCCTGCCCTTCTTTCTGCTCTCACTTTGGTGCCTGCAGGGCTGACTTTCTCACAGTTTTTACACGTCTCTTTCGACTGCCAGGCAGCATTTTACCTTTCCTGACACAGGCTGAGTGTCTCCAGTGGGTCTGCTGGAGGTGGCAGAACTGGCTGAGCACTGACCTGCACCAGCCCCTCAGCTGTGAAGAGTACACACCCAAGACAGGGCAGTTACATATACACTGCGCGTGTGGGTTGTCATTTATGTGAGGTCTGAAAAAAACCTCTTTCTGAAGGGCACCTTTTCTTAAACTGCTATCACTGTATCAACAAAATAACAACATTCATCAAAATATTTTGAGGGCATCTAGCTGTATCTTCCTTTCTGTTGTCACACAGAGTGTATGTCTCACTGGAGTTCTTAGAGCACTTCATCAGCAAGGATATATAGGTTTATTTTTCTGAGGTACCAAAATGGGAATATTTCTAGTCAACCCTCTTATACAGATAAGAATTTACATTATATTCAACATCATCATCATTGCAGAAGAATCAAATCTTTAAAAAGAAATTATGTTGGAAATTATGGACTTTTTAGTGCTATTTCTAAGCTCCAGGACCTCTCCTGAGCAAAATATTTCCTATGCTCTCTCTCTCTCTCATCTCACTCTCTCTTGCCCTATATATATATAAGCCTTGGTGTGATTCTAGGGTTACACATTTTTATTATAAAGCCTCACTAAATATGAAAACTGGAACTTTGTTGCTTTGAGGCATCCTCAGCAGCTGTGGGAATTGTACATATTCATAAAATTCAAGGATTACTTTCTTCATTAAGAGAAGATAGCTATCTGTAAATGTGATGTAGCTGGGTTTAATTTTACACTGCTATTCCTTTATACCGCTTTTGTTTTAAGAGTTTTGGCTTTGTAGTGTACACATGAAAATGGATTTAGTTTTTCTCTTGTTTGTTGCAGTATGCTGTAATAGATCATCACTAACAACTTAAATTTAGAAAAACCCTGTCAATTGCTAATACAAACTTTATTTGCATCTTGAGTTGGCATACATCTACTTGTTGTAATACTTAGTGAAGTCTATTAAGAGCTTATGAATTTTAATACTTAAAAATTTTATGCAAAACATTAACTGAAAATTTGTTCATATTACAAATTGCAGATGGTGTATTTATCTTAAATAAACTGTCTTTCCAGACTTTGAAGTTAATAGCAGGACTGAGATGTTTGCAGGGCTGCTGAGCATCTGTCTCATTTTGTCTTAGTTCACCTGGAGTTACTGATGTGCTTTTAAAACTGGTTTATCTTGCAGAATTACACAAGCAAGTATGATCCTGATGTTCACTTGACCAAATGCCTAAACTTTTCCTCTGCAACTCTGCCACATATGTTCCAAAGGAGCATAGAAAGTTACATAGGCAAGAGAATGGGCGCTACACACGGTCCTCCAGCAGGGAAGAAAATGACTGTTTTTATTGATGACATCAACATGCCTCTGATTAATGAATGGGGTGATCAGGTAAAAGGAAAATATTGACAAGTGGGAGTTGGCGGTCTTACCATTGTTGCTGATGGGGATACTGATCTGTGGGTTGAAAAAATGGGATAGATTAGAAAAAAGGTATCATAACATGGGTTAGAACAAATATGTTTACTAAAACCAATTTCCCCAAGCCAGTTTTTGACATGACTTATAAGCTGTCAGTCCCAAAAGATCAAGGACAGTGTCAAGCCACTTGGTTCAATCACTGTAGTATTTAAGCCTTTTGTTTTGTTTGCATACAAAGCTAGTAGGATTTCCTGGAAAAGTAAGCATGCAAATCCAAACAACACTCAGAGATTTTTCTTTGATCTGCTCTTGACTTTAAATTGTAGTTACTAATATGTGAAATCTAAGCTGGTGGTGAGTCTAAAGAACAAGACTTAAGAAGAAACTGGGGTTGTTGAGGTTTGAGTAAAGAAAGCTCAGAGATCTTATTGCTTTCTTCAACTACCTGAAAGGAAGTTGTAGTGAGGTCAGTTGTACCAGGAGAGCTTTAGTTGGGATATCAGGGAAAAATTTCTTCACCAAAATTGTTGTTGAGCCCTGGAACAGATTGCCCAGGGAAGTGGTGGAGTCACCATCCCTGGAGGTATTTAAGGGAGGTGTAGATTGGCACCTGGGGACGTGGCTTTGTGGTGGATTTGGCAGTAATAATGTAATGGTTGGACCCAATAATAAAAAGGTCCTTTCCAATTTAAACAATTCTATGATCACAGTTGACATTAAAGACTAGCAAGCTGTCTTGAGGTATTGAATAAAGAATATTTATAGACCTATACTCTGAAAATATGACTTAAATTAAAAAAAAATTCTGCTGAGAAAAAGCAATTTCCCTGCTTCCAGTGTAGCTCTGTACTCAGTGGCTCTGTGCTAGTGGACACGTGACTACACATTGTGCTAAATTAACTGTTCTTTGTCACTGTCTGAATGCCTGTATCAATCTGAAGATATAGTCTGGATTGAAAATTGAAAGTGATGCCTTTTCTTAAATTGAAACTATCCAAATTCAGTTGAATATCTGACTTCATGTCCACAACTGTCTAGCACATGAAGCTTACGTGCACCCAATGCACTGCATCTGAGTGCTTGGTTGCCACATTGCATGTTCATAACGTAGAAACATTTAACTCCTCAATTCCTTTTTTTTTTCTGTTTCTGGTTATGTTTAGATCACCAATGAGATTGTAAGGCAGCTGATGGAGCAGAAAGGTTTCTACAATTTGGAGAAGCCAGGGGAATTCACAAATGTGGTTGACATCCAATTTGTAGCTGCTATGATTCACCCCGGAGGAGGTCGGAATGACATCCCACAGCGCCTGAAACGCCAGTTCAGCATCTTCAACTGCACACTGCCTTCTACTTCCTCTATTGATAAGATATTTCAAACAATAGCTGAAGGCTATTTCTGTGAACAACGACATTTCCCCACAGAAGTATGTAAACTGGCTTCAGCATTAGTATCTACAAGTCGAAAGGTTTGGCAAATGACAAAAGCAAAGGTAAAATTACACCTATTAAGCCTTGGAAGATCTATTGTACTGTACCTGTTGTTCTGTCATGTGTGTGTTTGTAGTTCATATTGTGAAGCTGTGACCTGTGGATGTAACTGCTGGCTGATATCTCTGTTCTGAATTGGATGCTCTGAGCACCAAGTTATGGATGAAAATCCTAATGCAGTGTCTTCTGTAGCTGATATAAGCATCACATTATATACATATAACATAATAGACATAGCTGATAGGAAGATTGAGAGATCTTCCAGCTGAGAAAATGTTAAGACCACAAGGAACCAGAAATTAAAAATTAGATAGGAATCTTCTGTAAAAGCTGTTTGGGATTGTGAGAAGCTCTGAAGATCTGAATTTTAGGAACAAAGTCAAATTTGACAGAGAGGGAATCAGTTAGAAAGAAATAAAATCTGATATTTAATAATTTATAAATATTAACTTTTTCCATTTTAAACAGACTGTTAAAAACATTTGACTGCAATTTCTGAGCAAATTTTGCTTTGAGAGATACAAAAAATATTAGGTATAGAATGCAATTTGAAAAGAACAAAACTGCAGCATAGAAATGTATGTCAAATTTGTTCTTCTTCTGAGAAAAGTGGAGGAGAGTGGTGGAAAAATAGGGATTTGTTAAATTCCTGTGCAGAAAAGGTTGGTCAGGATTTCAGAAACAACTCACTATACTTGGTTTACACAGAGAAATAGAGGAACTTCTGGTGAAACTATTGACTCGTCACTATTGGCCAATATATTCAACAGAACTGGTGCTTATTAATACTAATTAACTTCCTTTCGTAGGGAAAATTTAGCTTTTACTAGGTTGTAAGTATTTTCCCAAATACTGTTTTCTCAAATCTTCCCTTCCCTTCCCTTCCCTTCCCTTCCCTTCCCTTCCCTTCCCTTCCCTTCCCTTCCCTTCCCTTCCCTTCCCTTCCCTTCCCTTCCCTTCCCTTCCCTTCCCTTCCCTTCCCTTCCCTTCCCTTCCCTTCCCTTCCCTTCCCTTCCCTTCCCTTCCCTTCCCTTCCCTTCCCTTCCCTTCCCTTCCCTTCCCTTCCCTTCCCTTCCCTTCCCTTCCCTTCCCTTCCCTTCCCTTCCCTTCCCTTCCCTTCCCTTCCCTTCCCTTCCCTTCCCTTCCCTTCCCTTCCCTTCCCTTCCCTTCCCTTCCCTTCCCTTCCCTTCCCTTCCCTTCCCTTCCCTTCCCTTCCCTTCCCTTCCCTTCCCTTCCCTTCCCTTCCCTTCCTTTCCCCTCCCCTCATGAACCTTTCCTCAGATGTTCTTGGAAATGACAAAAGAAAATAGCAGACATGATCTGGAAGAAGGAGCAGGAGCAACACCACAGGACAGGCAATATTGACATTTTTACTGTGATCTTCAGTGCCATCATTGGCTACCCTTCCAATGTTTCTGAGACTCAAAACATTAAAAGAAACTCAAATTAAATCTATGTGAAATTAAAGAGATGGTTGTTGCTACTGTAGTTTCTTCATTTTATGGTTTCCTCTTAAATGCCAAGCATGTATTTCTGCTTTAATGCAAGACCAAAGTTTGTGAAAATATCCACATTCACTTTCAGTTAATAATAAGTAGAAAATATTTTTATTTAGCAGTTATTTGAATATAGCTCATGATGTTATTTTGTAGATGTTACCAACTCCAGCTAAATTTCATTACATCTTCAATTTACGAGACCTCAGTCGTATTTGGCAAGGAATACTTACAGTTACTTCTGATGTCTGCCAGAGCATCAGTGTTTTGGTAGCCTTATTCCAACATGAGTGCAGACGTGTTATTGCAGACAGGTTCATCAGCCAAAGTGATAAAGACTGGTTTGAAGACATGATGAGGAAGGTAAGCAAATAGTATTTTAGTATTTGCCACAGAAAGAGGCCAATGACCTATTTCATTACTAATGCAACCCTTAATGTATTGTTGCAGATTGTTTCTGAGGAACATGGTCAAGATGTGTTTGGAGATAAATGCACGGAATTATACTTTGTGGATTTCTTGCGTGATGTCCCGGACACTGCTGGAGATGAGCCTGATGATGCAGAATTGAAGGCTCCTAAAATTTATGAGCCTATCCCATCTTTGGATTACTTGGCTGAAAGATTACAGATGTTCATGCAACAGTACAATGAAACTGTCAGAGGATCAAAGATGGATTTAGTATTTTTCAAGGTATTAATGCTTGTAATTGTATTAATACAGAAAGTGCCTGGTCTTTTGCACTTAGTGATACATAGGTCTTGTAAGTTTCTATCACATTATTTTGGAGATGGCTCAGAACAACTAGGTTGTTTATACAGTGCGTGTGAATGACTGAATGTCATCTTGTTTTCCTGAAAGTCACCTCCTTGTCAAAGGTCTTGATGCACAATTCTTTCTTCAACTTTAGTTTGGGTGGTTTGATAGAATAACTGCAGCAGTTGAATGAGAAATGCCTACAGTGCACTGGTATTTTACTTTTGTCAGTCTATATAGAGAGCATGTAAATAGGTCAGCTAAAAGGCTGGAGGAGTCCTTTCTACTTTTCCTTCTGTCCCCTAAGGGGCATGCCCTCAGCCCTGCTGATGACAAACTGTGCATATGACATTATTTCATACAAGCTTGATACAAGGACATTTCTCTTGGGCTAGCCCTGCTGCCCACTGAAGTCAGGGGGAAATCTCCTGTTGATTTTGAGGAGTACAGGACTGAGTCTTAGGCTCCAGAGAAGCCATCTAGCTGTTGGGCAGCAGTTGCTCGGTGACATGCCTCTAGGGGATTATACAATGCATCATTTTTGTGTCTCTTCATCCCTTTTTCTCTCAATACACAGGATGCAATCGTCCATTTGATTAAAATATCACGGATAATTCGTACTCCACAAGGAAATGCATTGTTGGTGGGTGTAGGTGGATCTGGAAAGCAGAGTCTGACCAGACTAGCAGCATACATTGCTGGACACGAGAGCTTTCAGATTACTTTAACAAGGTAATACAATGCAGTGTGCATGGACATTTGCTCCTTAATTTGCCATAGAAATGAACTCCTCACAATCAGTTTAAAGAAATGCAAACATCTCAAACATTTTATCCCTCATTCTAAATGACATTTCCAGTCTTATACAGCCAAACCGCGTTATGACAATTTCTGTTAATGACTTAATATTTTGTAGTGCTGGAATTCTGTAATTTATGGAAATTTGAAGTGAAAGGGAGTACTACTGCCTTCCTTCTTTGTCTCTTTTGTCATAGGGTTTACATGGCTAAGTAATAAAGACCAGCAGAGTGTATTCTCCTTTGCAAACTATTTAAAATGCTAAGAAGTATTCTTTAGAGAGACATATCAGGTCTATGAATAATGTTATAAGGCTTCTGATGAAAGGAAAGATAAAGAAAGACATATCACAGTCTCTTCCTGTGTCCCAGAAGCAGAAGAAAGGAACACTGAGAACAAAAACAAGGGGGGAAAGAAAAAACCCAAAGTGATAGAACAGAATCCCTAGATTTCCAAGATTAATAAGACAAATATTAATAATGACAATGAATATGGAAGGAGGAAGAATGAAATTAGCAGTGAAGAGTGGATGCTGGGTCGTGTTTTGTCTCTAAGTATAATTTCCCATAACTGGTGTTAGATTATTAAACCAGATACACTGCTATTCTGATTCAGTAGAGAAATTCTTATGTTCCTATCAGAATGCCACAAATCACTGTAATTACTGTAGCCAACACATACAAAGAAGAGCTGGAGAGTTTTTCAAGCTCTGAAGTACTTGCTTTATGGGTATTTATAGAGCAGAAATAAAATGGAGCTGAAAGAGAATTGGGACACTTCCTGTGTGGCATATTTAATATGTGAAGAATGGGTCATGTGTGTATTGCACAAATTACTTATGGCTTTGAAGAGATTCTTGGAAATAAGAGACTGGTTACAAAGAAAAGAAGTTTCTAATTTCAGCTCTAGTTGGCTTGGGACAAAATCTGCCATTTTATCAACATTACTTTATGTCATTTTATATTGCACAATCTGAAATGTGTAGTTGAATTTGTGTGGATTTATCTGAATCTTGCTTACTATCTGCACCAGCTATAAGACACATAACAACAGAACCAGTCATGGTCTCCTTTTGCAGTAGAGCTGATCAGCCCAAGTGATAATGTTCATACATAATTTCTGGGGCTTGATTTTAGTTAAACCATATAACGCAATAAACCCCTCAGTTTCATTCTCTTTTGTCTCTTAATGATTTCCTTTAACCTGCTCTCAATATCTTCAGAAGATAATCCAGCTGTATTTACCTAATGGTTACAGTTATCAGAACCTACTTGACAACTTAATCCAGCTGTATTAACCTATTTCTAATAAAGAATTTACATCTGCAAACCATGGGGATACAAAACAGCATCAAAAATGCCTTAGATATGGTATTGCTCTCACCTTACTTTTCCCCAGGACATTATTTTGTTGACTCCACCTCATTTCACATGATTTATATTACTGATCATTCACTTTGGGAAAATGTTTATGAAAAAGAAACCTAAAAAATATTATCAGGACCTATGGTATTAAGTTCTTATCTGGATTTTTTTCTTGCCTCAAGGAAGCTGATCCAGATGATACATATCTCCTAAGGTGATCTGTAATTCTTGTTCTCTCTTTCCTTAACACTTTTCTATTCCAGAACGTATTCCACCAACAACCTGTTGGATGATCTGAAAATGTTGTACCGCGCTGCAGGTCAAATAGGAAAGGGTGTTGTCTTTATATTCACGGACAATGAAGTCAGAGATGAATCTTTTCTTGAGTACATGAACAATGTTTTGGCTTCAGGTGAAGTCTCAAATCTTTTTGCACGGGATGAAATAGGTGAAATCACACAAGACCTGATTCCAGCAATGAAGAAGGAGTACCCAAGGCTTAGTCCCACTGGTGAAAATCTTTATAATTACTTTCTTGCTCGAGTTCGGAACAACCTGCATGTGGTTCTTTGTTTTTCTCCTGTTGGGGAAAAATTCAGAACTCGTGCACTCAAATTTCCAGGTCTGATTTCAGGCTGTACCATAGACTGGTTCCAGCACTGGCCTAAAGATGCTCTTATAGCAGTTGCACAGCATTTTCTAGCTTCTTACCATATTGAGTGTACAGATGAAGTGAAACGGAGTGTTTTTAACACCATGGGAACAATTCAAGATATTGTAGCTGAAAAATGTGTTGAATACTTTGAACGATATAGGAGACAGACTTTTGTCACACCAAAATCTTACCTGTCCTTCATTGGAGGTTACAAAACTATTTACCAAGAGAAGTTTGCCAGTCTTGGAAGTTTGTCTGAACGCATGAGGACAGGTACTGTAAAAGCTTCTTGATTTCTCTTTCTTTCATTGTTTTTAAAAGGATGAGAAGAATCTGAATAAAAGGATGTAAAAGCAGGATTTAGATTGTGAGCTCTCATTAATTTGGAAGCAGACTCAAATATTTTCAGCTGTATTGTGTGTGATTACAAAATGTGCAGAGGTTTTGTTTCCATGAACTTTATGAATGTGCAGATTAAAGAGGACTTTTGGAAATAGTATTGGTTAGCAGTTAAAATATTTGAAACTCCTGCTTTTACATGTATGTATGACAAGGCACTAATGAGATCCTAGTTTTCACATGTAAGCATGGAATGAATAAATCTGAAAAAAGGTAATTAAATGCTCATATTCAGTTCCTCTGAAGAATTTTTTAAAGAAATAGGTATATGCCAAAGGTACAGTTTTAAAAACATTACTCTGCACATGGTCATACATGGTAAATAATTAAAGAGTCTCCTAAACTGAATGCTATTTGGAAGTGAATGTGAAATTAAATTGCAGATTTTCCCTGTGTACACTAAGTCCAAAGGTAAAGGGTGGCTGGCTGTCTGGAGGAGCAAATGTGGGGGTTTTTGAGCTAGAAAGATATATATGATGCATTTACATTCAGAGACATGCATTTATATATAAGGATGTTTATACTTAAGAGATTTTCTCATAATTTGTTCAAATTATTGGAGCATTGTATTGCTCAAGAATCTTAAGGTTTTTTTACCCCCATCTCATCTGGATCTTCATGTAATGTTGAATTTAGAAGCTCAGCCTACTCTCCTTGTGTCTTTGCTTTCATTGCCAGGTTCCTCCTCTTGGTTTTGCACAGAGTACAGCCTAGTACTTTTCATGTTCTCATGGATTTCAGAGATTTCACACACAATTCTTAAGACTGTCATTTCCATGCTAATATTTTCAAGCATGTGTTTAATATTTAGTCTCCTTCTCATGTATAAGAACATAAATAAGTGATCAAGTGATGGATTCTGAATGCTTCTACGCATAAAAAAAAAAAATCCCCTGCTGAATTTTGGTGTTCAATCAATGGGATTACTCACTGGTGTTCCTAAACATGGATCTGAGCGATTTATTTTAAATATCCACATTGCTTCACTGAGGTTACTTTCTCCATAGGTCTTCCTGTTGCTAAAATGGAATTTGTCCACTACAGGTCTTGCAAAACTGATGGAAGCTGAGGTTTCTGTAAATCAGCTCTCCAACGAGTTGGTTATGAAGGAGAAAGATTTGGCTATAGCCTCAAAAAAAGCTGATGAAGTTCTATTGGAAGTAACTATGAAAGCCCACGCTGCAGAAAAAGTTAAAACGCAGGTGCAAACAGTAAAAGACAAGGCTCAGGCTATTGTGGATGACATTGCCATTGATAAAGCAGCAGCAGAAGAGAAGCTTGAGGCTGCAAGACCTGCACTGGAAGAAGCCAAGGCAGCCCTGCAGGTCAGAAGCAAATATATTCTGAACATGCATGTAGTTAATAATTATTATGTGAATATGACTTACGCTTCTAACTTGGGAGGATACAGGGGATTGAAAGAATGGCACCAACCTGTAAATCCTTGTAGAAAAAGCCCTGAAAACTGAAGAGGGGAAGAGGTAAGATGGGCAGTACTCTATGGTCAGGTAATGAAGCAGTCATAGAGTGGGACTACCTTTAAGGACTTTCTGCAGTAGTGCTTCTGAGGGACCTGCAAAACTGCAGTCCAAAACTGCAGCATTGCATGTACAGTCCTCCCAAAAGAAAACCATTCTTTGCAATTGAATGACTGTTTAAATAAATAGACTATTTTCTTCTATAACTTTTCAGACAATAAAACCTTCTGACATTGCAACTGTTCGCAAACTGGGTAAACCTCCTCACCTGATCATGCGGATCATGGACTGCGTACTGCTTTTATTCCAAAGGAAAATAGACTCAGTGACACTAGATCATGAACACCCAGGTGTGAAGCCATCATGGACTGAGGCTCAGAAGCTAATGAATAATTCAGGATTTCTTAGCATGCTGCTTACTTTTCAGAAGGTAAGTAATTAATAGGGGCACTACTGCTTCAATGAGCATCTTCAGAGTTTGCATGAGAGTGTCTTCTACCATCAAAGGAGGTTGGAAACAGTTTTGTCTATCTATAGTTGCAGGTACTTTGTGACAATTCTTCATTTTCATGGGTCATTATCTCAGTAATTTTTCTCCTGGGCCATGCAGTGGCTTCTAGCAAACAGCAGTATCCCAAGCACTAGATCAAATCTTGAGAAGCTGAGTGTTATCTTATTCAGGCAGTTCCTGCTTCTGAGTAGGAATTTGCCTTAAAAGGGTGCACTCTTGGCTTTTTAATAGCTCACCTTCTCCAGTGCTACCAGGCCTGTTTGCCTGTAAGGCACTTGACAATTCTGTCACCAATTTGCTAGGGAGCTAGCAGGAAATAAGAAAAAAATGAGCAGGAAAGGTAATGAGAGGATTGGGGAACTTTTGGGGTTCTTTCACAAGAAAAATAGTGAAATGAAGAATAATCTTATTATCAACTGTAAGAAAAATAAAAGTGAACAGATTTTTATTTCTATCAGGAAATAGAAACTTTTGCAAGGTTGACTGAACTGTGAGACAAAGGAAAATTCTCTATAGGGAAGAGAAGAAAGATGTCACAGGTAGCTGGACCAGAAAAACACCCAGGGTAGAATATGAAATGGCAGAATCATAGCCCAACTTTATAATTCAGGAGACCAAGCAGATTTCAGCAAAATGTGACTTTCCTGTAATGTTGAAGAACATACTTTCATTCGTACACTAATGCTTTAATCTAGTTAGCTGTGCATTTTTCTGATGCTTTTTCTAAGCTACTGGAGTGTTTTTGTTGTGAAGATCATTCTCACTATCCCCAGGAGCCATTTCTCCCAGAGAGCCGTATTGTGGAAACTTGCACTGCCTCTGTAGACAATTTTTTCCTGGGGCTGTCAGTCTGGTCACTTTTCCAAGTGCTATCTCCACTAAACAGAAAGAGGAAATTAGTTTTAAGATAGGAAGGACTAATTATGCCCTCCTTACTCAAGTTTCTGTCTAATGAGACTTCCAGAATTTTGGCACTTATTAATAGTGCATGTATTCCTGCTGGTAGTTGGCAGCACATTTAGCTCAGGGGAGTCAGAACAATTTCTGTGGGACTGAGTTCTTGCAGGAAGTGATACTGGTGAACATGGAGTAGAATATTGGACTACTTCAATCCCTCATGAGGTCCTTTACATGCTATTTCTCATTTTGAGTATATATGACAAGAAAGCTCCTTGTGTCTCAGTAGACTACATAGCTTAATTGTTTGTGAGATTTTTGTTCTTTCCTAATATGTTTTAGGCAATAACAATTAGTGGATGAAGTTCATTGAGTTCAAAGTTAATTACTTAAAAGGAAAAGCATGACATTTTCCAAGCTTTTGAGCAGAGATTTTAGGCCACTGCTGATTGATCTTTGCTTCACCTTTGCTGGCTTGTTAGCTCATTATTTTGAGTAGGAGAATAAAAAAGTCAAAATTTTTGTCCAGCAGTATTTTACATTTTAGCAAACGATCACAGTGAAAACATCACTATGGCTGATCTTGGGAGTAATATAGTGAATGTCTTTTTATTAGAGTAGCTAAAGATCAGATAAGTACAAGGCAGTCCTTCTGCTGTGCAGAAAAACAAGAAAAGGGTAAATTGTTTGACAGTATGAATGGTGGATGATTTTTAGATGCATTAAAAGAAAGGCATTAATACATTGCCAAAAAAAAGGGAAGATTCTGAACATGTCTATTGTTAAGCAGTCATTTTTAGCCTGTATAAGCTTTTCTACTTTCTACCTTGCTCAAGGAGATGAATTCCATTTTCTTCTGACACTTACATAATTATAGATTAACCACCATCAAAGATCTGGCTTTTCATATTCTCAGCAGATTGTGAAAGGGGAAAAAAACCCTGGGATTAGAATAACAGCTGAAAGAAATTTCTTTCATGGTTAAAGAAAAGGGTTAGCTTCAGTGAAGTGAAGACAGTGCCTTGCAGTTTCGCCCTTTTCCTTCTGAAACCTGCCTGTTTGGTTCCTTTAGCTGTGTTCACACCAGTGCCTGTCTGATGCCATGGTGAGATTGTTTATGGAACTAGACTAGAAGAAAATTATCAGTAGTTTTCTGACTTATATTTCTGTCATAACAGTTTCCAGACTAGATCACTGAGCGTTGGTGAGGGTATTAAAGATGGGTCAAAGAGAAGAAGGTGTAGTGTTGTAGCAGCAATAACTTAGACAGCTTAAGTTGTCATGGAGCTACAAGCACTAGGAACATCTGTAAATGTGTCAAATAGGGGTATTAAATGCCAACTCAATTCAATCTGTTGCAATGGAAGTAGGAGTTATTTTCACGGGTACACAAAAACTACTAAACTGTCCTTTGTAAGAGTGAAAGGCAGCAGCATTGCTTTGTTGATTTATTCTGTGAGAAGTGATACCCCGTGATTTTAAAAAAGAAAATGTTTCTGTGAAGCAGACCTTTTTCAAAAATCCATTTTAAAAAATAATTTTTCCTTTTTATTGACTAGGACTCAATTACAGAAGAAACTGTGGAGTTTTTAGAGCCTTATTTGGATATGGAGGATTATAATCTTGACACTGCTAAAAAAGTGTGTGGAAATGTAGCAGGTCTTTGCTCATGGACACAAGCAATGGTTTACTTCTATGGTATTAATAAAGAAGTTCTTCCTCTAAAGGTATTTCATATTGATAATTTTATTTTTTTGAGAGATTACTATAGTCAAGTGGAAAAAAATGTCATGTTATTTTGGTTATAAAAAGAGATTCTTGTTTCTTCACACCCGGTTGCTCAGTCAAGCACACAGAGGTTTAATATGTCCTGGCAACTTTTTCCACTTACACTCAACTACCCTGTGTTACAGCTTTAACTTGTGTGAACACAGTAAGCATTCAGTTGGTTCTTTATAGAACCTGTCTAGCTGTGCATGGGAGATAGTGATACCTTCTCTGCCCTCAGAGTGTGTGCCAGGCACTATGGCTTCAACAAAACTCCTCAGTCCTACTGGCCCGGGAAGGAACCCACTCATTGTGGTCATGATAGAATCTGGGAGAGGAGAGGAGAGATTACTCTTGGCATAGAAACGTTCTTTAAGGAATTTAGCTGGAATTCATCTCCCTAAAAATATTTTGGAGTTTCAGACTGCTACCTGCAAGTGTACATATGTGATAAAGTAGTTGTGAGGTATCTGTTTCTGGTTGAAACATTGAACTGAACTAGAAGGGGATCAGCCACTATTGTGTAAATTCCTACAGATAGCTTTATTGTCTTGGAAATGTTCCATTTGTGAGCACATTGAAAAGAAGAGTCTTTGCATATTTATATAATGATTTATAGTCATTGCTCCTGCAGTGAGTTTTATGGCTCTTTTCTGAAGAAATACATCCAATCCGTTATGCTTCCACTGCACTCGTGTTTGGTTTCTTATAGAATAAACCACTGTATCAGTGGTACAGTCAAAACTCTCTGCATAATCTTTTAGTATACCTAGACAGATCTGATTCAAATATGTTAAAAGCATATTCTTTTTTATTCAAGTAACTCAAGAGAGTGCTGTATTTTTGTGATATATAACTAGCTGTTTCATTTCAAATAATGGGATGTTCAGTAATGAAAACAGAATTTGAAATGTTACTATTGGGAGCTATAAAAGGGAGCAAGACCTTGGGGAAATAGTGGCTTTATATGCAAATGCAACCCTGAAAGCTGAAAACGTGCTCTTGTAGTTTTTATTTTAATATATATGATTTAGGATTACATATAAATTTAGCTTTGTGTTCATTCTTGTCACACTGTAGCTGATAAAAGATGAAACATACATATCTTGGCAAAGTGGTGCCTATTGTCAGGTACAGCAACAGTCAAAAATATTTTAAAAACTGAAGATGACAGAGGGAGGGAGAGAGGAAGGGTTTAAAGTATGCCGGAGATATTGCAGGAAGCAGTGTAGTGAGGCTAAGAAAATAATTGAAAATAAATGTACAATTAAACTGCATAAAGTACTAGCTGAGGCTAATCCATCCAGTGCTAAAAGCAGGTTTACTGAATGAATTAATCAAGCTCCGTTATCCTAACTGCTGTTCTAGGATATAAATTCCTTTCAACACCTGCAAAATAGATTCAATATATTTTTAAATTACATCTTAAGTGAGGCTCATTGCCTCATTTATCTTAACTATGACAACCTGTGAAAACTAATTAATAGTCGCTTATATTTTAGTGTGCAAAATTATTTATTTATAAATAGAAATATATATTTTAGTGTTCAAAAATTATGTATTATTAACTTATATATTTAGTGCACAAAAATATATAGATATATGATATATATTTTAGTGTGCAAAAACTTATATTTTATAACTTATATACTTAGTGTGCAAAAATTACCTAATTCCTAGGAATGGATACTGGCATTCTTTAGACCTGCAGCCCAAGGGTCATTAGTTGGACTTTCCTGTAAACCTTCAGCAGGAGGATGAGCTGTTCCTCCCCAGACTGATACCTAGTAAACCAGCCTGCTGCATTAACCTGAGAATTTTGGAACACCGTCTGCTCCTTATCTGTTATTTCAAGAATATAAGAGCAGAATGGAGAAGCCCTGACTTTTGCTGTGATACTGTTAGCCTCCAATTAAAATAATGTGTATAGGAGTATAATTTCCCATAGGGATGTCTGCAGTGACTTTAATTAAGTTCTCCTTATGCTGTTATAGTGATCAAGGGAAGTCTGTTTACAGTTTATAAATTCTGTTTGATATTGAGGATTCTCCCTGTCACACTCAGTTTTAAGTATGAGACTTTATTTCCTTTTCTACTTTCCTTTGTCTCCATGCTGAACTAAAAACCATAGCAAGCAATGAAAGGAAATCTTGTACCTGAAGAAGAGGTAATAGTCAAGGAGTGTTGAAATTTGATAGTTGTCCATTTAAATAAGCGTGTCCTTGACAAGGTGATGCCCGCTGGGCAGGAAAACAAGCATGCAAGTCTGAATCCAAGGCCCACAATAACTGTAGAAGGAAAGAATATACTTTGGTGTGGGGGATGAAGGGAAGGATTAGGTCACCTAACAAAACAGAGTGAGGTCAGGACATGTAACTGAACAGAAAATATGGAAAGTCTTTCACTAGCTAGTACAGATAGTGAAAAGCATATAAGAGATATGTTGTTTTGGTCCCAAAGAATGGTCATTGATAGCAAAGAAATTGAGCCCAAGATTTTATTAATGTCACTCTTGCAGGGATTTGTTTGCATGCGCACATATGTATGTGCAGGTGTATATATATTTTTTAAAATACGTGTATATATATTTTTTAATATTTGTATTGTTGAGGTAAAAACACTGTTTTTGGATTGTCTGCAAAACTTGTGTATGTCTTTGCCTTTTTTACAATCTTTCCCTAAGTAACGGTGGATACAAGTGTATCATGACGCTGAGTCTCTGAGAAGGTTGACCCAAAACCAATGAAGTGTCTATAGGAAAAATCTGCAGTAATCTGGGACAGGAGTAGTTTTGAGACAGCATGTCCATGAAGAGTCTTCAGTCAGATGCCATGTGCCCAGAACAGGACTGAAGCAAAAAGCAAAGATGAGCACTTAGCAATTCCCCAGAAGGTCAGGAGCAGTGACAGAGTCCAAGAAGCCTTCTGGCCTAGTCCAGGAGCAGTAAGTGCTCAATGGACTGTTAAAACAGTGGACTTTGAAAGATGAAATTCCTTAACAAGAGAAGTGCTTACCTGTAGAGAACTCTGTAGTTTTGGATGCTTTTTTTTTCTTAATGGGATTCTCCTAGTAACATCTCCTCAATTTAATGAACAGCAGTTGCTCTTCAGAATGATTTGGGGTTGATCTGGGCATTCCATCCAAGATCAGGAATAGCATTAAATGGTATGAGGCTTCTTTCTGTTGGAGAAGTCATTTTTATTGAACTGCTTCCATGGATCAGGGTCAGATATACTTGGTACTTTGCAAATCGGAGTTTGCAATGGATCAGCGAGAGGCTTAATGTCTATGTCAATAATAATAAATTAAACAGTACTAGTGAAGTTTTGTAGGCATTGGAAAGTGATCATTTACACTGGTAAATTTTTAGAATGATCCCTAGTGTGATTTGGTCTTTGCTGAACAGGATTTTTCAGTAGTCTCTGGGCACCTTTCAGGTTCTGTCCTGGTCCAAGAGCCGTTCCCACAAGGCTGCCAACATGTAGTCATAGTGTTTTAGAGGGTGAGAGAGCTTAATGTGAGTTTTTTTATGCTGGTCAACATCAGTGCCAGAGAAAGGTCCTGGGCATGTTTCATTTAACAGCATAGCTGTGACTGTAATTATCTTTATTTGCTCTGGTTTTGTGTGCAATGCAAAAATGACAAGAGGGCAGGATCATCTCACTACCTGCTATGAAGTCCTCTCTGAGGGCAGCTTGGAAGAAGGCAAAAGAGCTGCTAAACTCTTTAGGCCGAGGCCCTTGTTGGCACAGGTGCTGTGTGTACCTGCCCCACACAGACACATGCAGAGGGCAGTAGCAGCACTGGCTGCAGCAGGTGCTGGGAGGATTGTCTGTCTGTCTGGTTCCCCAATGCCAAAGGCAAGGAAAGGCTGAAGCTGCTTCTCTCACACAAACCCAGGCATGTTCCAGGGTAGCAGCACTTCTCTAGGAGCACAGATCAGAGTGTGGACCTCTTGTCTTAAATCCTCATGATTCATCTGCATAAAATCTATTTATTCAGGCTTTCACACTGCATCCAGCTGGAACAAATTGTGTATCCTTGCTCTGCTGCGTGATGCAGGGGGATGAAATGAAGGGTGTGAAGCTTATTCACAGGGCAATGCCACTAAAATTAGAAAGGCTACAGTGGTTCTTAGTGATTGGGAAACATGTTTCCTTCCTGCCTAATAATGGCTGGAAATGTTTGTATGGAGCTGATTGCAGCTCTAATAGTCTTCTTGTGCAGAAGATTCTCTTTGGCAGCACAACTTGCCTCCTGCTCTCATGGCAGAGCTCTATACAGGAGGCTGCCAGCCAACCTGATACTGATGTCAATACAAAAGTTGTGTTTGTACCCATGGAATTTTGAAAACTTGAGTCTGAGGGGGAAAAAAAAAACAGGGAGAAAGCAAATTTCAAAGGGTCATCTGAACCAAGTAGTCTTTCTGCCTTTGAGAATCACATACAGGTTGGTCATCCTGATATGTTAGCTGTCAGTCTCATGCAACAAACCATTTTTCATCACATATGATCAAATAGCCTATAAATCAAACTAATATCATAATGTCTTATACTTTGTTATGATTACCCTAAAAGTGGCTGAGAACTCTGATTAAATTGTCTGTAAAATAGTTTCTTATTATATGTCATCTTCCAGAAAATCTGTAAAGTCTTGTGTAAATCAGTTAAGGGATTCTTTTCATGTTAGAATACAATATACTTTTTTTGTACTCGTCTGAAATATTTTTTTGATATCCCTACATCTTCAAAGCTGACAGCCTTTTAAGAGTTTTTAAGAATGGAGAAGTTTGTTTCATCAATCTTTTGCACTTTTCTGGGTAGTTTATTGCTGCTTTTCATATTTGCAAGGCATCATTGCTCATATGTATTGGGAGTTCGCATGCCCATCCTTTTCCACTGAGGTTCACATCCTGCTGTGATAAATGTCAAGGTGTTATATGAATCCACACAGTCAGGTGTAAGTTCTCTGTTGTTCCAGCTGTTCTGCCAAGGCTATTATTCACAGCCCTCCAAGGATCTTGTTTCCTGTGTAACTTCAGTATTTGTCGGCTAGGACTGAAACATTACGTCATAATATTGTTTCACTCCCATTTTTAGCCCTCAGAGAATTTAAGGATATGAGGATGCTCTGCAGTACGGAAAGTGGTGGGAAGAGGTAGAAGAGGGCTGGTGCATGGCTCCTTTTGGATCTCAGTAAGAAAGGCCTGACAACAGATGGCTGAATGAGGCATCTGCTTTAATAAGACAGAATAATAAGAGGCATCTGCTTTAATAAGACAGAATAATAAGATAGTTTGAATGGCCAAAAGAGAAAGTTTTCTCTTCATGGACAGGATCTGCTCTGCACAGGATACCATGGGCAAAACTATCCTTGCTCTCTCGTGCTGCATGAATGTGGGGTGTCCAGCATTTGAGAGAATGTAAAGTTTACTCACTGTTTGTCTTCTTCTTATGACTTTTTTAAAGGCAGTTGCTTATTAAGCTAGTTGTCAGGCCTTTCTTATTCAGATACAGAAGGAGTCCTGCACTCTCTCTACCTCACCCTTTCCCCTGGTGCAGGGGGGACAGTAACACTACGTCACCTCCTAAAAGCTCCTTTGCTACTGGAACTTTGCCCAATGGTCCAAGATTCACTAAAACATACCAGCAGTTGATCTGAAATCTGCTTATCTGGGTTTAATCAAGACTCACTGATTGAGCAGTGCTTATTTCTAGGCGATGTACTTTAATGTGTTTTTTGATAAACAGTGAGGTAAAAATATTTTGGCATTCTTGCATGATGGAAATTTTATGAGCAGCCATTTTACTGGTTCATCTGGATTCCAAAATATGTTTTTATCTCTGGGATCTGTCAACATAGCAGGTGGCTGCAGTAGATGAAATTTTACTGACAGCGCTATTCTCTCGCATATACTGTCTGCATATACCTAGATTGCTAATGTAGATGGGCAGAGATACATGGGATTCATCTGTATCCAATACACTTTTTGCAACATACATATACACAGGTATTAGTAACCTACTTCATTGATTAGTACAGATATGCTTCTGTAATTCCTTGCTCACAAACCACTCTTTTGAGATAGACCAGACCCCAACCCATGGTTATGCTGTTGATTAGGAGTTGTCCCTTAAGAGAGATGCCTTCTACTGCTACTTTTTGTAATAAAACAGGTTTTACAGATTCTTGGTTTCCATCTTCATAACTCTTATAGAAGAAAAAACCAAAATAAGATACATGATATTTAAACAAGCTTTTTTAAATATTCAGAGCAAATGAAAGCAACCTTTATCTGTAAGTGTGAATTTCATAAGAAATTTGTCAGGCTCTAATCCTTTGCAAATGTGTATGGAAATACTTTCTGAATTCACAGAATATTTTTTCAACCCTGTTAGGAATATAAAAGTTAAGAGGCCACATTTAAATGACTGGTAAGTCATCATGCAAATTTATAGAGAAATGTGAAAAAAGTCTCTGGAGTTTTACTTTCCAGAGGAGCAAAAAATACATTTGTTATATTTTTGTTGTAGAGGTAATTGATGGAAAAAGAGAGCAGAAGAATAGTATATGTTCTCATTTTTATTATTTTATAATTAATGAATACAGTATTAAATTTCTTTTGCACTGAGAATATATTACAGGAGGCATATATATAAGGCAACCAATTGTATATATTGCCTCATATATCTAGTATACAGCTATTTCAAGTGTATTGTGATTTGAAAACATTGATCATTGTGTGATTAATAGACCATTCTGAAAATATTATTAAAATATCTTAAGATTTCCTTGAATAACTATACTGCTATGCTTCTGATCCAGAAGTAAAAAGAAAAAAAACTTCTGTCATCTTAGAACATATATTATTTTTAAAAGTACCCAACACAATACAGTATGTGCCATTAAATGAATGTCATTTGCTTCTGCCAAAAGAATAGGTATTAACTACTCTTTACTTTTAAATATCTGTAGAAAAATCTAGCTTTGCAGGAAGGAAGACTTGCAGCTGCCCAAATGGAGCTGAATAATGCACAGAATCAGCTGGACGAGAAGCAGGCGGAGCTGGATGAAGTACAAGCCATGTACGACGCTGCTGTGAAAGAGAAGCAGGCCTTGCTCGATGATGCTGAGGCTTGCAGAAGGAAGATGAACAATGCCTCAGCTCTGATTGAAGGACTAGGGGGAGAAAAGGTATCAGCACACATGTGCATGTTTCCAGCACTAAGGAGGTGTGCAGTTTGAGAATGCTCCACAATGATCATAGCAGTGCTCAGCAAACTCAAGGCGTGGTGACTTCTTGATATCACATGACACTTCTTTTAGTTATACGTATGCTTGTTTTCCTTGATGCTAATGTACCTAAAAAAGTAAAGCAATTTCTTGTGTTAATTCTTCTGCATGAAGATTTATAACATATAATTCGTATGAGGATAAAGTTCAGATTTAAAGCCAAGGAGCCAAATTCCTTTTAGCTTTTTTAAGAAGAGGAATTAGGCTTAACCTAAATAATTGCCCTAAAATATTTATAAGAAGGATTACTCTCTTTTTCTCACCAAGTATACAAGAATACAAATTTGAAGCTTGACTAATTTCCTGAATTATAATTGAAGCTTAGGCTTCTACTGGAGCCTTTTACAGAATTATGGGCTAATTGTTATCCTCGGCACTGAGCTTGAAATTTACCTTTCCTATGCAGATCTTTCTGGCTTCAGCCTGAAGGTTTTCAGAGGAAGCAGGATACTCTTTTCCCCCCTCTTCTTATTTGCTTTGTTAATTCCTTCATTGATTTCACACAAAGTCAAAATTGATGAGAGTTCTGACTTCAGCCAGTGTGTTCTGTGAGGCCAGCACCTCAGCATTTCTTTGCATAGCTGCCCTTCAAATTACATCAGTCAAAAATCTTAGATGCTTTGTCATATTTTTTCAGTGAATTTCTAAATTTAAGAACAAGGCAAAAATAGGAAATTATAGTGCCTTATTGTGGGTTTTATGAAGCTTTGTTCTATGAAGTCTTGTAAGAGCTGTTATTCCACTCTACTTTTGAAAATCCAGACAAAAAAAATTAAAGACTCTGTATGGCACTTGGAGGATTAGGCAAAACTAACACTGGATTAAATGTGTATTTTTTTAAACTTGAAGCATGCAGGTCCTGACCAAGACTAAATGCAGAGTGATTGTAATGGAACAGAAATCTGGAAAGAAATTAATAAGCAAAATATGAGTTAATTATTTTAAATTATTTTAGCACATGAAAAATAATACTTATAAAATTGAAGCATCATGGAATAATTGAGATAGGAAGGGACCTCTGGAGACCATCTAATGCAAAACACATATCCCTCCTTCCCCTCTACTCAAGGCTCAGGGCATTTTTTGGTTGGGTTTTGAATATCTTCCAGGATTCGACCACTTCCATTTGCAACCTATTTCAGTTTTTGACCACTCTCACTGAAATAAAGGGATTTTTTGTGTGTTAAATGTAAATATCTTATATTCCAATTTGTGTCCATTGCCCCTTGTCATTTCACAAAGTACTAGTGGAAAGAGTCTGGCAATTTCTTCTTTACACCTTCCCATCATGTGTTTGTGCACATAGGTGCATGTGTAGAAATCCCTCCTGTACTCTAGACTCAAGTCTAAACCATCTCAGCCCAGGCTGCCCCCAAATTTTAGATTCCTGATCAGTTCTTTATCTGCAAGTCTTAGGTTAAGCAAACTGCCTTTCCCTCATTAAATCCTCACTTCACTGTGTTGAGAACTTTTGTCAATGCCTTCCTTAAAACATCAAGGATTGCTTGTGTCTTTCTGTGTTGTCCCTTCAGATACTGGGTTGTTGAAGTTCCCCATGTAGACCAAGGTCGGTGAATGGAAGGTTCCCCTCATCTACTTCTTGTTAACCACATTGTCTGTGACAGACACACACATCTCCCGTGCTGATCTTCCCTCTGATGCTAACCCATAAGGTCCCAACTGGCAAATTGTCCATCCTTTAATCTCCCATAATGACCACATGGATTCCACTGCCCTCTCACATGTAAGAAAACCCTTCTTCTCACCTTCCCAACCTGTCCTTCCTAACAAGCCCACAGACAGCTGATGCAGCTCTCCAGTTGTGGATCTCTTTCCATCATGTTCCCATGACTCCCATCATATCATGATGCTCCAACCAAGTGCAGAGTCCTCTTTTGTTCTCCATGCTGTGCACATTCCTGTAGAAACACTTCAGAGAGGAGCCCAGCTGAGATAATTCATATTCTATAAGCAGCATGAAAGCTGTCCCCAGCAGTGTCTGGTGAACACTTTGTTTTTGGGGGTATCCTTAAGATGGTCCTCCATTGGCCCTGTTTTGTTGATTACAAGGTTTATTTACTGTTTATCTCACCCCACACATTTTGTTTGCCAGCCCTGTCCCCCACTTCCTCACGTGACTCTTGGCCCTCCTCTGCCTGACACTTCATTCCTCTAAAGCTCTTCATCCAGCTTGGTCACAGAGATGCTTTTTCTCCACTTGGTCAGGTGGTTGCCATCACTTCCAAGCAAACTTGTACTTCTGAAAAGAATTATTTAAAGCAAAAAATACTCCTGTTTTGAAGAAAAATTATTTATCAGAAAGAGATAAGAGATAAGTTTTTTAAGTTAGATATTTGTGTTAGTTTTGTGTCTGCTTAAGCTAACTTCTTTACTTTCCGTACAGCTTCGTTGGACAGCAAGCAGCAAAAACTTTCAAAATCAAATTATTAATTTGGTGGGGAATGTTCTTCTGGCCACTGGATTTCTCTCTTATTCTGGACCTTTCAATCAGGAGTACAGGAATTTGCTACTCCAATTGTGGAGGAAAGAGATGGACAATAGCAAGATTCCATACAGTAAAGTAAGTACTCATGTTTTGTTCTGACCTTATTCTTTGCCTTGCTGAGAAATTATATGCAGAGCATTTCATTCCAGAAAAGTACATAATTGGAAGATTATATACAGGCTGTCACATTCAATCAGATTTTTAATAAATAAAAAATCTGAACAGTTGACAGCTGAGCTTCTAAACCAATATGTTTTAAATTCCTCTTTACACTGTCAGGCATTTCACAATTGGTATGTAGGACACTGCTCTGGCAAATCTGAGAGAGGAATTCTGTCTGAGATCAGCTGCCCTGGGAGAAATAGCATAATACAGGAAACAAAGTAAAATTTGTCAGCTTAGAATACACTTACCTTTTCATAAGAGGAGACATCACCTTTGCTCTTCTGTGTGTTATCAGTATATACCCTCCTGTCATGCCTTCTGCTGCATACCCACAACATTTAATTTTGTTTTATTTGAAGTGTCTTGTAGAAAGCATTTTTCAGGGCTTGCTCCAGTGTTAGCTTTTAAATCCATGCACCTTTGTCACCAGTGAGGCTGTTCCAGTGAGGCTGACGTTGCAGTATCTCCTTCCCTGGCCTGTGTCTGTACAGGCAGAGGTGGCCTAAAATGCAGCTGGAGCTATGGTCCCATATTCAGTTTCTGTTTCCTGCCACTTCATATTCTACCTTTATTAAGGTGAACAACCTGCATGCTGAGACTATGAGACAGGGCAGGATATCTGAATCTTGTCCTTTGCTTTTACCATTATGCATGAATCTTGTCCTCTGCTTTTACCATTACCTGCCTCAGGAGTGCCAGACCTGGCAGATGTTCTGGTGCAGAGGCTTTGCTCGTGGCCAATAACAGCCTGGCTCCTATTCCATGACTTTTAGGAGGTCTGTCAAATAATCTTCCCTGTAACTGGAAGATACATTCATACTGAAGGCAGAATTTGGGCCATAGTAATCAAAGCTGTCTTTCTGAGTAATCTGTGGTGTCTTCCACTTGGTTTTGTGAGTACCTGTGTACATTTTCTTCAGCAGTAAAGGCTGGAGAAATAATTCAGGGACTCTCTCTTCCTCTCAGCACAGGAGCTGAGGTATTAAGCTCAAACATTTTCTGTTTTCAGCTGTCAAAGATTTTGACAAAGCAGTTGCTGCTGAAATGTGCTGTGAGCTACTGAACAACCTGTGTACATCTGTATTATTGTGAAACAGCTAAAGGCAGATCTGCATCTTCTTTTCAGTGTTTTTGGGATTTAGCACTTAAAACCTCTATTAAGGAGACCTCTTTTCCATAAGGGGTTTGTTCACTTCATAGAAGTTACTTTTGAATATATTTTTTATTATTTTTAATGTTAGGTTGGCAGAATTCTGGTAGTGCTGATTAACCTTGACTTGAGAGAGGGAAACTTGCAATCCAGCCCAATTTATGCTGTGACTTAAAAGATGAATGACTCTGACCCACCCAGTAAAGCTCTTTGAAAGCTGCTGATGATAAAAAATATGTAAGGCCAAGATGGATTTATTAATAAAGTACCAGGAGCAGTGCAGTTTCAGGCAAGATTCTTAACCAATGTGGCATGGGAGTTATCCTACATACACTCAACCGAGGGAGGCTCTCTCCTGATCTCAGTGTACAAAATGTTCTTAAAAGCTACTTACTTTGGGGAGTATCTGTCAAGATTCTCACCATTTAAGGATAAGAAATTGTATATATAATGTCTTTAGAAAGCAATACATAAAGAACTAAAATCCTGCTTTCATGAGGGTATTCTGGCCAACATTACTGTTTGGCTGCATTCTTGAAAACTTAAGGAATACTTTCTTATGGTTTCTATGTTGCTCCCCCCTTCCTCCCCAGTATGTCTCAGTTAGATGGATACCATAGTTAATGAGTTTCAAAATGTATTTACCATTCTGTTTAGAGTTCCCATTAAAGACAGAATTATGATTTCCATCATAGTGTATTGAAGAGAGTTTTGACTTTTTCCCAGGGAATTAAGTGCTCACAAAAGGCAGCATATGGGCCTTTCTTGATACTTCACACTGCAGGAAAGAAAGCAGCTTTGCAGTTCAAGCACAAGGGTTGACATCTGCCTTACTTTGTCACAGACTAACGGACTGTGGGCGTATGAGTCATTTAGGCATAACAATTTACAAAGATCTGTTTAAAATTAGCCACTTATCTGTTTAGTTAGGCACTTAAATTAGCTGAGTTTCAGAGTTGCAGGGTGACTGATATTTCTTGCTGTAGGTAAGAAAAAGTTCAAAGCTGTTTAGATCCTACTCATCTGCTTAAGGAGCTAAATATGGTTTTAGGTTCCAATTGCTGAAAAAATTGCCCATTACATGCTTTTCTGTCCTTTGCACAAATGGAAACTAGATTCCTAAAATGTCTTTGTCTTCTGAGGATGATTTGTGTTGCTTCATTGTGAGTCTTCAATAATTTTAGAAGTAAAAAAATCAAAGGAGTGAAAAAGCTTTGGCATCTTGCAAACACTGTTATCATTAGGTATCATGATTGTATCACAACTCTCACAGTATTTGAAGTTTTGCTTTAGGCTTCAGATGCTGAATTATGTGATTTTCACTAGATTTACAGGCTTTTACCTTCCTTCTTTCATGTCTTTATTTTAAACATGTCTTTAAATAAAGCCTACAAGTCGGAATTGTTGAATGAAAAATGTAATGAGCAAATTAAAAAATACCTTCAATTTCATTATTTTTACAATTCTCAATCCTTACTAAGGTGCTTTTCTAAATTGGAATTTGGTTTGCTACTTTCAGCACTTTTTTCTTCACATACACATTTTTGAGAGGCCAGTCACTTTTCAGAGGGAATAAAATAAAGCAAGTTATTTGACAAGTTCAAATCAGACTTAAGGAGAATATGCAAACTGTGAAGGATTTTAGCTTAGCCTCAATAACCTTCCATGATAGTTCATGGTTACTGATCCATAGCACATCTCCACACTCTTCTCTTAGTCTCCCACAGCCATCCTGTACTGGGAAGGCACTTTCCAGCAGGTGGAAGGTCTTGTGAGCAAGATGACAATTCCACTTCAACTCGCAGGAAAAGTGTTTGCTATTAAAAACTGCAAAAAATCCGTTTGTCATTAGATATTGAACTGACTTCAGAGTTTTTCTGACAGTCTCTGATGGACATCAAAGCCTCAACAGAATTCACTTTCATTACTGCTCAACTGCAGTGATTGAGCCACTGAACTTTAAAGAAAAGAAACAGTAAGCAATAACTATCAAATACACTCCATCGTGCATTCTGATCAGAATACGAAGAAAAACCATAGCAGATGTTTTAGTATAGCTCCTCTAACTGGCACTAATTTTGTATTTACATGTTTTCTACTGGTACTGATTTTGTAATTGCATATTTTCTATTAGAACTTGAACCTTACTGGTATGCTTGTTGACAATGCTACAGTGGGTGAATGGAACCTCCAGGGTCTTCCAAATGATGACCTTTCAATTCAAAATGGCATTATTGTCACAAAAGCATCTAGATATCCGTTGCTGATTGATCCACAAGGTCAAGGAAAGATCTGGATCAAAAATAAGGAAAAGAATAATGGACTGCAGGTAAATAGTTAATTTACAATTCTTTAAAATCTGTGTGTCATTTGTGTGTCATCATGCTTTGGCCATATGTAATTTAAATCTGATGTTTATTGGTGTACAGCTATGCAGAAACTAAAACAAGACTGACAGAGAACCTGTACCCTATATCATGGTATCAATAACAGGGCAAAATAGTTTGCACTGATATGTTATGACATATCTATTTTTATAATGAATCTTTTAATTGCTTGCTGTAGTGAAAGAGAAACAAAGAGGGAAGTAAAAGGTTGTATCTCATTCTCCATCTTCCTGGAGATTTGTATCTCCTGCTCTGAGTTCTCCCTGTTAAGTCCAGGGGGAAAAAAGTTATGTCAAGATTCTAAATACACAAATGTTTAAATTATGACTTACATCTGGGATATTGTAACTTGCTATGGTCTTGTTAGTGTTATGCTGTTGGTCACCCAGACACTGGCTTTATCTCTCAGCTGAATTAGTAATAAAAATGAAGGGAACATGCTGTTTTGGTAGATGCACATACATCTGCATGATAACAAACAAAAAGTGCAGAGTGGTGGAACAGAGTATTAATTTTTAAATAATACACTGGTTTAATTCTGTGTAATGTGCCTCTAGATATTTTAATTATACCTTTTTCAACGAGCTTTGCCTGCAAGACAAGGATTTATTTTAAAAACATGTCTATCCTAATTTTTTTTCCTGGTAAAAAAACCACCTGAAAACCATAGCTTAAGAGATGCCTGGAAAGGTTATTCAATTATCATCTTAAATAATTATGTTAAACATATTAAATTTGGATAAATGAAAAGGAGTCTGTGTGACTTGTAGCAATTTTAAGACTGGTGGAACTGAATTGGAAACTGAATGTCTGATGTCAGATCAGGCCTCCTGTATAACACTGGCTCCCTTTCTGAACTCCATAAACATTTCCCTACTTCATATTAGTGTTTTAAGCATAAATCTATTTATATTTAGGAGATATTAAGATATTGCACTGATTAGATAGATATGCAGATAAGAAAGTAAATAGGTAACAATAAAGAAATGTAATCTCCTATCCTCTGAAGTTTAAAGCAAAGCTTCCATTCATGTCAGCCGAGTCAAGTTTTGGTCCCTAAAGTGTAGCCATTTGCATATATATCCCAGGATGAGTACAATTTTTCAAAGCTTCAATAGATTTTATGCTGTTTTCTGAGTGCTTTCAAATGCATGCTGAGTTGTGACTCAATCTGCCTAGGTTACAGCTATGAACCACAAGTTCTTCAGAAGTCACATAGAAGACTGCTTGTCCCTTGGCCGACCTCTGTTAATTGAAGACATTGGAGAGGAACTTGATCCTGCCCTAGATAACATCTTGGAAAAAAATTTCATAAAATTTGGTTCAGCACACAAAGTAAGATGAATTGTAGACATGAAATTAAAACCCAACAGGACAGATGCTGGGTATAGGGTAGTCTGAATACGGACATGATTTATTTGTACCTTTAAAACAGTTAGAAAATGAGTGGTGAACTCGTGGGGTTATTTGAGGGGCTTTTTTACCCTTAATCAGAAAGTTTTAAAAGTGTAAATGAAAACATTAAAAAAAATCATAACTTTTTTTTCATCAGACAAAATAACAGTTTTTCTGAATTCAGCTTTCAAAAATTGAGAAATGCTTTTTATTTTTTTTATTTTCAGGTGAAAGTAGGTGACAAGGAGGTAGATCTGATGAAGGGGTTTACCCTCTATATGACAACAAAGGTGGCTAATCCTGTTTATACTCCAGAAATTAGTGCAAGAACAACTGTGATTGACTTTACTGTTACTATGAAAGGTCTGGAAGACCAGCTCCTTGGCCGTGTCATCCTCACGGAAAAGCAGGTATTGAGTCCTGCAGCATTTTAATAGAGGGAAAGCTTGTTCAGTATCTGCACCAAGAGTGCATACATATTCAGTGTCTTGGTTGAAATCAAATGCAAGAACAAAAATGTGAATGAGAGTTTAAAGGTTGTGCATTTGCTGAAATACAATGAGGAGCTCTTTTTTAATTGAACGAGGGAACCTAAACATTTATTTTAAGATCTGGCCTTGGAAAGAGAATAAAGAAAATTATTCATTAAAAATACATCACTGGCATGCACATGACATACATAAAACAACTTTATTCCTTCATATATGGAAAGGGCTTGTTCAGTCAGAAATCTCTTGTATTTCTAAATTCCTTTTTAAACTTAATTTGAATTACATGAAAAAATGCTTATGAACTTGAACTACTTTTGCCAGCCAGGCTCTAGTGTGCAAGGAGATAAAAGATTCTTAAGGAGCCCTGAACACTGACTTGACTCTATTCTTACTAAAATTTGCATTGATTATGTGGAAGTTAATATAAGGAAGAAAATCCTCTCTCGGGTGAGATTAAAAAATTGAGGTTTGCATTAGCAGAGCTGCTGCTTTCAGTAAGTAGCTCAGGTAGGCTTGCTAATGTGAGAGGAGCTGCCTACCTAAAGGAATTATTTCTTCCTTTGACTTCCCCAAAGCATGTTCTAACCAGCGTTCTTTAGTGGTGCTGTCATTTTCTCCAGCCAACACCCTTCCACTTTGCTCAAAATGAGCCTTCACTGAAGGACTGTAAGGACTGGAATTAAGGTGCCCTTCCTTAATCTGACAGTCACAAACAGGGGCTGGAAAGTCATTGTAATGCACAAACTTCCTGTGAATTCTTCCATGGAAAACAGAAAGACTGTAACAGGAAGTACTGGAGAAAAAGTGGGTGAGATAAATGCTTTAGATGCAGAACTTTTAATCTTTACTCCAGTAGATGTAGGTTTTTGTAAGCAAAATCAAACAGCATTAATGGGAATATCCTGACTAACCTCTGAAGGGAGAGAGGTCTAAATCAAGATAGAAGGAAAAGAAGTGAAATAGGTTTCTCATGACCTACATATAAAAATCCTCTTCCCACAAGATACCCTTGCTCTGTGTTTTTTTTTTTTTTTTTTTTCTTGGAAAGAACTGTTAGAGAATTCATATTGAATGTATGTAGCAACACCTAGACTGCATTGGGTCAAAAATATGGTCATTGAAAAATATTCCTGCCGTGCTGTTCATCAGCTGAAGAGAGTTGCAAGGGAACCTGGTTAATATCAGCACTGCTTGCTGAACAGGGACATGGCTGCAGCTGATCAACATTTATTAAACTTTTGGCAGCTACAAAGGCATCATGGTTGTTGTCTCTTCTGTCTCAGTAAGAGGTGAATGTTGTGGTGTAGATAGTCAGAGCCAATGGGATTCTGAAAAAATTAGTTCAAAGAAAAGACATAACATGAACAGAGCTTCTGAAGAACAAGTTTTCTATTACAAAGAGACAACTTTATGATCACTGAACTAAAGTAATAGATTAAAGGAACCAAGACATCCTTAAAGATTGCTCTAGTGATCAATGAAATATGATCAAAGAAGTGTTTATTCTCACCTTTATAGGTTGATCCTATAAATATAGAAAAAAAATCAGCTTATTTTTGTACTTTGATAATGGAGCTGCTGCCATTATTTGTGTTCAGAACAACTATTATTTATATTACAAATGTGAAGTTCCTTTGCAAACAAAAACTTGTACCCGATATATTTGCTGATAATTTTCTGAAAGATACCTTTTACAGACTTATAAATAGTATGGGTAAAGTGTCTGATCTTAAACAAAGCACATCCTTATGTGGAATTTAAACATGTAGTTAAATGTATTTTTGAGTTTTTGAGTATTCCCTTTGTGTAATTCTCTCTCTTTTTTTTTTTTTTTTTTTTTTTTTTTTTTTTTTTTTTTTTTTGCGTTAGTGGTATAGAAAGAGGACTACTAAATGTAGAAAGCTGAATTACTGATACTTAAGCCATTCCCCTCTTTTGGGATGCAGTCACTTGTAACTTCCACAGAGCTACAGAGCCCTAGAACATATTTCAAAGTTTCCAAGAGAGGTGTTTGTAAAAATAAAGAAATTTATCACTTCTTTGAAATACAGGAGAACCTCTCCTGTACTGTATAACTATAACTCGGTACATCTCCTTTTTCTCTAGCTTGACATGTTGACAAAAATGAAAATAAACCAAAGCCATAGGTGTAGATAGACGATTATTAACAATCCTTTTCTTGTAGGAAGGTTGACTGGATTGATTAAATAAAGACAGCCAGCAAAAGTATCCCTGAGCTGTGTAGACTGTGCTGTACAGATGCCTCATTTCACTTGGTGTTCTGTTGACTTGTCTGCCTTTTTTCCCTTGTCATTGTCTGTCTTGTAGAAAGGGCAAAAAAATCCATATGACATAGATAATAATTGTAACATTTCCTGTTTTATAAGCAGTAGAGGATTGTATCTTTCAAAGTCACAGAATGGTAGAAATTAGAAATGGAAAAGGTCATCCAGTCAATTTTGCTCACAATGTAAAATCCAGCCATACAAAGCATCTTTCAGGCCTTTATCTGATTTAATTTTAAGTACTCAATGTAATGTGGCTTTTATCACTTGCCATTGTAAACTATCTTTAGTGGTTTGTGTGCCGTACTATGAGGAAGATTTTCCTGGTAATTCAGATGTGTTTTCATTCTCCAGCATTTATACTTCATTAATCAATACATACAGGATACATATAAATTAGTTTAATGTATATATTCAGTATGCTTATAAATTATTTTTGTACAGAAATATTTTGTAGTATTTCAGTATTTTATGGAAAAGACAACAAATTCCCCACTCTGACAGGCATGAAATCACATTTTCTATGTCTTTATAAGGAATCTTCCTTTTAATTGACATTAAATATTCTATGGCAAACTTCTTGAATACAGGAACTGGAAGCAGAAAGAATCAAACTGATGGAACAAGTGACATCCAACAAGAGGAAAATGCAGGAGCTTGAAGATAATTTGCTCTGCCGTCTAACCAGTACAGAAGGCTCTTTGGTTGAAGATGAGTCTCTGATAGAAGTCTTAAGGATCACTAAATCAACAGCAGAAGAGGTGAATTTTGAATTCACTGTAGATATATTTTGTAATTGTAATTTAAAGATAGTATATATAAAGACATATGTATATATTTTCATTCCTGTTTTATTTTTTCCCGTTCAGAGCCACTGTAAACATCTGACTTCTTAACAAGTAAATAGTAGAAACACTTATTTTTTATTAATAAAAAATAGCAAAATTAAACTGCTACCTGGATATTGTTCATATTCCAGGCACTGAAAGTGTAAGTTTGAATCAGTTCCCATCTTGGCAGGAGTTGGAACACATGAAGACACAATTTCTGTATTGAAACACTGGCAGAGGGAAGCAAAGCTCAGCTAAAAATAGTATTGTGGTCTTAATCAAGACCTTTACTTTTTGCTTGTGTAGCATAAATCACGACTAATACAGCTTAATCTTCATGATCTTTTCCATTAATTTTAAGGTCAGTGAAAAATTAAACACAGCAATGGAGACAGAGGTGAAAATCAATACTGCACGTGAAGAGTATCGGCCCGTGGCAGGTCGTGGTAGCATCCTTTATTTCCTAATTGTGGAAATGAGCTTGGTTAACGTCATGTACCAAACATCTTTAGGGCAGTTCCTTGGCATTTTTGACCTATCAGTGGAAAGATCTCGGAAATCTCAAATTCCAGCAAAAAGGGTGGTTTATATAATCGAGCATCTCACCTACGAAGTCTTCAAGTACACAGTTCGAGGGCTGTATGAAAATCACAGGTTCCTGTTCACATTGCTTCTGGCACTGAAGATTGACTTGCAGGCCAAGAAAATTTCACACACTGAGTTTGAGACACTGATCAAAGGTAATTTCTCTAAAAATGTACCTGTTTACAAATGTCTGTGTACTGCCAAATTCAGATTTTGCAGTATTGCACTAACAATGTGTTGTATCCTGTGGATCTTCTTGTTTTTAACTTGTGAATGGAAGCATATACAGTCCAAGAAGGAATTAAAGGACAAATTTTCCAAAACAAGAGCAATATAGATTATTTGTTATGAAAATAATGCTTAGATGAGGATTAACTGTTATACATTGCAAAATGGAAAAAAAATAAGTTGATTATTTGTTAGAGAACTTATAGCCTCTACTGTCTGCCTCTTTTTCAAGTTGCTGCATATCTGTGTCTGCAAGATTGTAGACAATCAGCAAAAGCTCTCTTGTTGGCTTATGAGCAGGCATGTGAATGCTGTACCAGGCTTAAGTATCAGCAGAAAAAAAGCCTGTTATATGTTGTAAAACAATTTTATATTGCATTGCATTATGTCACCACTGTATGTCACTACTCAGACACAATGACAAAGAAAAATTTGAGTAAGGTTTATAAAATTTGATGGGTGGTGACCTCACTGAGTTCTCCAAGATAAGATAAATTCAGTCTGGTACAAAGACAAGTACAGTCAGGTGCTTGGCATCCAAATTTCTCAGTTTGTTTGGCAAACACCGAGTGACTGTTCAGCTGTGGCTCAGCTGTGCTGGGTGTGCAAATGGGCATGAGGCTGAGTGCTGGTTGAGCTAAGAGGCTGTTGACGTTGCAGCCCTGGAAATGAATGCACCATGTGCTTTCTTATTCTTTAGCACGGATGAAAGGAGGCTGCGCTAACCATTATACGTCTGCTCTGAAGAACCGGGCTTGAGTATCCTTTTAGGTGGCCACATTTCATTCCAGCTCTACAGATAGAGTAGAAGCAGCACAAAAATTAGTGGGATATCAACTTTGGGAGGAACTGAGACCACTTTCCAGTTAGGTCTTTGTTAAGTGTTTTCTCCATGCAAATGACATCTCCATATCCTGGTTTGCATAAAGTGTTACTCCCTGAATTATATAAAACCAGTATTTTTTATTACTTGTCATTTTTCTGCTTAACAATGTTTGTTTTCCTCTGTAATACTTTTAATTTTGCAGGAGGTGCCAGCTTGGATATGAATTCTGTGGAAGCAAAACCAAAAAAGTGGATCCTTGACACGACATGGCTCAATCTTGTGCAGTTATCTAGCTTGTACCCTTTCGATCAACTTCTAGTGCAAATTGTTAAGAATGAGAAGTCTTGGAAAGCCTGGTTTGATGAAGAAGCTCCTGAAAAATCTGTTATTCCTGATGGTTATGACAGCTTACTGGATCAATTCCATAAACTGCTCCTTGTTCGTAGCTGGTGCCCCGATCACACTGTTGCCCAAGTAAGATACATTTTTGTAGGATGGTTATGCCATGTGGCATCTCCTGAAGAACTGCTAGTTCCAAACTTAGGTTCTCTGAATTTCTTGTTACCGTAATATTTCTTGCTATTTTGAGTGAGCTATTTTGAAAAATCAGATATTGAAATGCTCATTAAAAATATGTGTAAAAAAACTTATTTATTTAATTGCAATGAACTAGGAAGCAGAACATGAAACAAATTGTGTTGGAGCTGCAAGAATACCATTGCTTTGGTGTAGTGCTTTCACAGTTAAGTCATGCAACTTGTAAAGAAGTTGCATTCCTCTGGTGAATCAAAAGATACCTCCCTGTTCATTTCCACAGAAGTGGTGGAAAAAGAGCAATTCACTTTTATGGCAGGTGCACTAAAACAGCAGATAAACTGTTTACTTACTCTCTCTACTTAGGAAGTAATAATTAAGGCTGCCTTGTGGCAAATGTCATAAAAGAAACTGCAGTAAACTAGCAGTTTCTCCACAGTTTGTGATATTTTGATTTTTCTTCTCTATGTAGGTGTAAAAGAGATGTATGAGTCCATGAGTACCCTCTTTCCACTTATTCTTCCTTCTTTCTGTACTGGAAAGTAGTAGTTTTTCTTTCCTGCCTATATCAACTTTACATGTTACATGCTGTGATAGCATCTGTGTTGTATTTAGGGGACACCATATTTTCATGGACCTCTTTTTCAACAAGGCTCACTCCACTCTTTTTCATTTTCTGTTCTTCACTCCGTAAGCAGGAGAGAAGTAAGGGAGCTCCAACTGCCATAATTTAAACAGAGCAAAATAATAAAGCTGCTACTGCTTATTTATCAACTTATTATCTATCAACAATTGTCTATCAACTAAATTATCTAATTTAACTAATTTTTTATTGTCTTGCACAAACATCTCTATAAAAGAATGTCTCTGAACAATGGTTGCAGTAAAAGGTCATTATTTTAATTTTTGAGGAGAGAGGGGATCTCTATTGTTACTCTTTTTTTATCTCTTCTTTCCCTACTGTGTTTTCCCAAGTATTAGAAATTTTACCTGTCTGGGACAAAATTTACACTTAATAGTGGGTGATTGAGGGTTTCTTTTTCTGCAAGTGACATCTTCCTCAGTCCACCTTGTTCCTCAGTGCTTCTCTTCATCATACATGCCTAAGAATCTGTGAGAGTCAATACACAGCTAGGAAATCACTTCAGTCAAAAAGAATTTCATGCACTAAGGTAGCTTTAGAAGTTCTTTTAGAAAATGTCTATGAAAAGAAAAAAAATAGAGGCATAAAGAAGGTTTGACCTTTAAGGATCACGTCTGAGCTAAGTTTATGTTTTGTAGAAATAGATATTCAGCCTAAGAGACTTGAATTGGATAACCACTGGACAGGAGAATTTGTTTGAAGTTCCAATAAATATATGGGAGATTGTAACTGGGTCAGATGAGAGATCTGTCTAATCCACTATGCTGTAGAGACAGTGTCAACAATACATACTTAGAGGAACTAAAAATGGGACTGGTATAGAGAAACTCTTTTATTTTGCTATCCACCAACTTTTAACAGGCAGTAATTTAGGGACAATATCTGGGATGTCCTCAGAGCTGACACTGGATCTATTCTGCATGGATTTTTTTCTCCAGTTCTTTAAAAAAACCCATTTAGCATTTTCTAGCAACAGTGTTCACAGGATGGCTGTTGTGTGAGCAGAATTCTTTCTCTTCTGTGTTTGAAGTTTGCTACCTGAGAATTTCAGTGGTTGCCTCCTGTGGACTAAAGTTGAAAAATTAAAGTTCAGACAGTCATTGCTTCCAGTATAGATGCTGGTAAATTCCACGTCACTAATTAATGCTAAACTTAAAAAAGTAAAGATAGATATATTTTTCTGGTAACTTTTTTTTCCAGGCTCGGCACTACATTGCAGAATCTCTTGGAGAGAAATATGCAGAAGGATTTATTCTTGAGATGGAAGAAATGTGGAGAGAAAGTGGCTGTCGAACACCTTTGACATGCCTTTTGTCAGTGGGGTCTGACCCCACTGAAAATATAGAACGTCTTGCAAAATCAAAGGTATTCTCCTAAACTGAATTTACTAGAGCTGATAAAGACATTTTTAACTCTTCTTTGCACTAGAAGTGGCATTTCTACATTTTAAAGATGTTTGGATTGTGATATTTACATTCATGCTACTGTTCTCTGGAAGTTAATTTTTGATCAGTAGCCAAAATGCATTTACTAGGAAATGAAAATGCTGCAGTCCCTCTTTTAGCAGTTGTTTGATTCCAGTGAGATCCCTGCCTTTATCTAGCAGATTATGATAACCCACTACTTAGGAAATGTACTAAGCTATGAGAACAAAGCAACATTTGTGTTTTAAATTGTGTTACATCCACTGTAGGAGCTGACAGTAATGATGATTACAAAAAGATACAGAAAAAAAATCATAATTATGGTAACAAGAGGAATTAATTTTGAGACCCTAGCATTTAATCTGTGCACTTGATGGAGACATTCAACATTTCCTACAGAACAGCATCACTTTAAGGCACTCTGTGCTCTGTTTTATGGTTCACAATGTAGCAGCATATAAAATTTTCCCAAGAAGTTATTTACTTTAGATCTCCATAAATTTTCCTCCTCATTAGAATGCATCTTCATTTAATGGTGCAGGATTTTAGAATACACTGAGTAAGACATGTAAAAGTAGGAGGACCCACAAATCTCTTCAGCTTATTAATTAGAAAGTGGAGATGCTCATTCCATTTGAAAATCAGGACCCTTATTTGTCTGTGTTAAAATGGCTTAAATTATGACCTAACTCTCACTTAGTGTTTAAATTTAGGAATCTTAAATCTGAAGTCATTAATTTGATCCTTGTCTGCTGTCAGACCAAGAGGATATTGCGGTCTTAATATGTTTTTATGCTTCCAGGAAATGTGTATGGAATAAATAGAAAGTGAGGTTGTGAAAGAGGTGAAGGGGTTGCCTTGTTTATTCACACATGGTTTATGAACAAGGCAACATCAGCTGGGCTGTCACAATGTGAAGTTCAGCTCTAGTGTTACCTGTGAATGTAAAGTCAACCACGCTGTTTAACTGTAAGGTTCTTTTCCAAACTCTTGAAGTAAAGACCTAACCACACAGTATATAGGAACTTTTCAAGTTTACAAAAGCCATCCTAATGTCACAAAACAAAATGCAAACAGAGATGTTTTTTTAAAAATAAAAATGTGTATAACAATGTGGAACTTGAGGAGCATTTCAGCGATTCTTTAGCTTTTAAAAAATTTATCTAGAAATAATTTAATTTTCAGAAACATTTTCAAGGGAGCTTTGTGTTTATTTTGCTAATATGTCAACAAATTGTATTTAGTTCCTTTCTTTCTTTGAGATTTCTCTGTTTTTTTCCAGATTAAATCTTTAATATAGGTTGGTTTTACTGGGGACTTGATCTTGAAGCAGGGTGGTGGTGGTGCTGGGGTTTTTTTCTTATTAATGATAAAAAACGTGGGCCTCTTTTTTTAATGCTTTCCCTTTTATAGTCATGACTTTTAGTCTTAAAAAGGATTAGCACACCAGTGCTAATGGTGTCTCTAAGTATGATATTAACAGTATAAATCAGCTATCTGCTGTTGGTAATGTTCAAATTTGTGTCCAGAATTTATTTTTCACTCTAAAATTTAGCTGTTCAGGTGGCTCTCTCCCAAAGAAATGAGAACAGTATCTGTGGTTACTGAGCTATGTAATCTTGTTTATAAACCAAACAAGCTCTATCTTAAAATTAGTTGCATTTATGCCCCCTTTACTTTCTCTTTAAGATGGTGTGAAAATTTTACTTTCAGGATTGACATGAAGTTTCTTATGCCAGCACTTTGACTTCATTAAAATCAGATTTTTTTTTAATTGTAGAGATCATTTCTTCTTTTAGGGAATGATGCACAGAGCATTCAACAGAGCTGTCAGGGCCACTGTAGTGACTAAAATGCCAGCATTTTCATCTGGATAGTGATACATGAAGATGAGATGGATATGCTGATATGACTCACTGTTGAAAGTAACATTCTGTATGCAGACATTTAAAAGATTTCTTTCAGAAGGAGTAAAATGAGGACAATTCATAGTGAAAAATATTTTTATCCTTGTCTTGATGTTTCTATGACCTTTAATGATTGTACATTTCAGAGGCAACATTGCTGAGAAGAGCAAATTATGAGTAGATGCTTTGTTAGGGAATAATGTATCTGCTGAATATTTATGCACTCTTATGCAGCGATAGTCATAGTGCTTGATTTACAGGAGTGCTAGCTGTACTCAGATGCATCTTAAAAAAGGTAAAGTTTTTTGGTTCTCTGGCACACAGCCAGCTTCACAGGCTGTTCAGCTTTGCTTCTTTTAGCTACAGTTTCAGGTTTCACTGACCTGAGTGTAGGATTTAACTGCTTTCTTATCTTTGGCATTCTCGTGTCCTTAAATCTTGCCAGGATATGGGGATCGTATACAGCAGCTGTATTTATACTGTTCTGTAAAATCAGGTCAGGGCCCCTTCTCTGACCCTGAGGCCAAATGACCCAGCACAGTTGGTGTCCATATGCTTAACCTCCTTCTCCTGCAAAAGGAGGGCAGCCGCCTCCACGCTGCTTAGGGGTGGATGTCTTCCTTGCTTTTTGTTTCACAGTAAGAGAGTCTGAGTAGCTGCACAGGTCAAGACTAACCTTTGTAGCTCTCAGCCAGCTGAAGACAGGGCCAGATTGATAATGTGCCTCATTGCTCACTGCGTGAGGGATACTCAGCTGTAGGTCTCGAATGTGAAACTCTCCACGAAAAAGTCTCTTCATCAATTCTTTCGCCCTCAACATGTATGTAGAATAATGTGTTTAAATGGGTTTGATAGTTCTGGTTTTTCCTGGCAGGGGTCAGGCAGCCAACCTGAGCCTGACTTAAAAAGAGCAAGAGTAGCAAAAACAAAAAGCAAGAGAGGATCTGCCTGCATGTTACTGACAGACTTGTGTGGTCCTGATCTCAGCCTTATCTTTTTCAGATCCCCTTGTGAGAGCCTTTATCCTCCTCTGGTTTTCTGAACAACTGCCTTTACTGTCCCATGGCCTCTGGAGAAGATGCCATAAAATTCTAGAAATTTATATTTGCATTTATAAGCTTTCTCTTTTCTGAATCTAGATCTGCTCTAGATCTGCTCGAGCTAGCAGATCACCAAACTGGAATCCTCTGAATCAGCTGGCTCCACAGCTGCCATTTACAATACAGGATGTTTCCTGAGTGGTGCTTTAATGTGAACCAATCTTTCCTGTCCTAACTGCTTCATCAACAGCTCTCTTTTGAATGAAATATGTTCAGGCAATAAAAAGTCATCAGAATTGTTTGGTTTACACTGTGTGTTAATTATTATCTGAAGCCCTAATATCCGCTCATCTCAAGATAGTACATTATAGGAAAAAGAATGGTCAGGCTGTATTTACCTCTTGCTTTATTTGAAAAATTGGTGAAAAAGCTGAAAAAATGTTTCAGGTGTCTTATCCCATAGATATTGTTAGACCAGCAAAATATATGATTTCCAGTGGGTGTAGTGTTCTTCCAACAGGTGGAAGATAATAGGAACTTGAAGGGTTTTGGGTTTTTTTTGTGGTTTTGTTTTCTTTACTTGGTTTTAATATAATCAGTCTGCATTGATATTAATGGCTTTCTTTGTAACAGAATGTCACTACACATGGATCTACAGAAGCAATACATCACATGTATAATTCTAAGGAGCTACATATAAAATAAACTTTCTTTTTTACCTTTAGAACATTCCATGTCGTGCCATTTCAATGGGTCAGGGCCAGGAAGTCCATGCAAGGCACCTGTTAAATCAGTGCATGCAAGATGGAGGATGGCTCCTCCTACAGAACTGCCACCTTGGCTTGGAATTTCTTAATGAATTAATGGACACCATCACAACAAAAGAGTCTGTGAATGAAGATTTCAGAACCTGGATCACTACAGAGGCTCACCCAGAGTTTCCTATTAATCTTTTACAGTCCTCTATAAAATTTACCAATGAACCTCCTCAAGGTAGGAATGACTTCCCTTCCCATGGGAGAGATTGGTGCTGGACCAGGAAGGTTGGGCAGAAAGTAATGTTGGCTTCAGTGTGCAGCTACTTGAAGCTGCCAGTCTTGGACATCACTGACCTATGTTCCTGGGCATCCCCTGGTCTGCTGGGCCTCCACGCTCCTCCTTACACCCAGAATCTTTCCCCACTTCCAGGATGTTTCCTCATACTCAGATGTTCATCTCATGCTTTCTGAGCCTCTAAGCCCTCAGCTTTCTCACCTAAGTAGTCCATGTGCAGCAGCACAATGTGAGATCTGCATCTTGACTGGCAGTTTGGACTCATGTTTCTGTATTAATAGGGGTGTAAGAAAGACATGGATGGAATGAATCCAGTGAGAACCCACAAAGTTGCTGAAGGAATTGGAGGATATCCTATGTTAGAGAGGCCAGGATGATTGTTAAACCTTGAGGAGAGAAGGAGTATCTTATTAATGCCTACAAATAAAGAAATAAATATACCCTTTCTTTTTATATATATATATATGTGTATGTATGTTGCCAGTGGTTTCAGTTGATGATGTCAGTAGGAGCTAAGAATTTTTATCCAAGGTCCTATTTAAAGCTTCAGATATTTAAACCTCTTACTTCAGTATTTAGCTTCCTTTGAACATTAGTAAAATGTAACAGAATGTTTGATGTTTTGAAACACATCCTGTTTCAGCATTTATACTCCATCTCAAGAGCAGGTAGTCAGTCTGTCGATAAAAATTGCTTATTTCTTCCTCTTCTCTCCTCCTTTTTAATTCAGAGCTCAGCATCTTTTTATTGCACAGTGGCACCCTCCTAATCATTCTAATGGTAACAACCTAAAGCTTCAAGAGGCTATTTTAGAAGTCAAATTATAGCAAATTTGCAACCTACATTTAGCAGCTGAAAAAAGCCCAGTGTAAAAATTTTAGTCAGGATGAAATATAGAGAGTTTTAGTTTCTCAAGACTGTCCTGTCACATTGGTAGCACAATAAAATAAAACACCTCTGTTTTATTTTGGAACCCTGTTATGATATCCATTCGATATTTTGGAAAGCTATTTGTTTGAATATTGTTTTGCAGAATTTTTGTGAAGTATGAATAAAAGCAAAAGTACTTTTATTGTGTCATATCAAGTAAGATGGTTTTGGCCATCTTTTCACTGCACTTAAAATCTGCCCTTCTAGACTTGTGTGAAGCTGATTACGTGGAAAGTATCATAAGAGGGACCTGATGTCAGTAACTCATGCTTGGGTTGTCTGCCCAAGGCAAAAGATGCTTGAGTAGCACTGCCTGAAAACATCTGGGAGCAGTCAAGCTTCCATGTTCCATGGCAGCTGGGACTGTATCAGTATCAACTGCCTAAAGCTGTTCCTGGGATATGAAATGTCAGTGCTCAAACAAACCTCCCCAAGTATTAATGTTTGCACTATGAATTTAGGTTCTCCTCGTCACCTTGGTGCCTGTAGGCCAGTTGAACAACAGCATACCGAATTTTGAGATTTTTCTAGGAATCATATCTAAATAAAATTATCTTAAATAAAACTAAAATCTCTTATAATAAGTAAATAGCAGAACAAACTCTTGGATACTCAGTGATATATTTCATTTGATGTTTGATGTCTTTTTTATTGCCATATAGTTGCTAAATAATTATATTTCTATTTCAGTTGTTTATGGGTTCATTTAGAATACGATTATTCAATCTTAAATCCTTCTGGACTGTTGAAATCAATTTTTTCTGTTACCTACCTAAAACAAAATGTTATTGAAGTTTGCCTGCTATGGCCAGCTGAACAGATGATTGATTCTAAGACATTATTTGAAGGTATAAGTGAGATGATACTGCAAATTGGAATAGAGAATTATGCTTAACAGAGTTTGGACTTATGGATTCCATACATTTTTTTTGCTAATGTGTTACATTTTGATACTTACCTTCTAGGTGTGAAAGCTGGCTTAAAGCGAACATACTCAGCTGTTACTCAGGATCTGCTGGGAGCGAGCAAAATGCCACAGTGGAAACCATTGCTATATGCTGTAGCATTTCTTCACACAACTGTTCAGGTTTAAAAATACATCTCTTCTTCATTTATAAGCCATGTTTCATTTATTAATGAACCTTGTTATTAAATGAGAAACATTTTTAAAGGGATGTCCCATGTTGGCAAATTAATACAAAATAAGAAAGATAACAACATATCTCTATTACTGCAGCTGTATTAGAACTTATAATTTTGCTCATGTTGGTCCTGTATTTCCAACAGGGATGATATTTCAGAGGAAAAAAAGGACAATCAAGTAATGATCAATTTGAGTACTCTTCTATTAAAGTCCTGGTCAATGACTGTGTGATCTGTCTTTCAACTAACTGGACTTTTACTAATATTTGAACTCATAAAACATATTAAAGAAATTTACAATTTATAGTTTGGAAAACCATAGTCACAAAATGCTGCAATCACAATGAGAAGGTGTAAGAGGGTGAATATAAATCCTTTCTGCTCTGAAACCTGTAGGAGGAAATGAAAGTAGATTTTGGGTCTTGACTTTCAGGACTTCCATTAAAGAAAGTGCTTTATGGATTAACCACAACTTTTCATCATCCTATGAATAGATTTTGCAGTACTCTTAGTTTATATTTGGAGCCTGGCTAATTTAGCTCTGTGGCATCCATGCACTGATACATTGTGGTCCAGTGGAAGCCTGTGTTAAAAGAAAAAAATTGCAATTACCAGATATTACCCTAACACCTATGTACTGCCAGCTGAGTCTGTAGATAATTCACTAAGAAGCAGTTTTTTCTGCTTGTGTCTGCACCATGCAGACACAACAGGGATAGGAATATAAGTGATAGGACTATATCTAATCCATAGGAAGAACCCACAAAATGATAATGACTGATAATTTTGAACACCATTGCCTCAAGCAGTAGCTTAATTTTTGAATTTCAAAAACTATGGTTCCAGACTCAGAGATTTAAAAAATACTTTAAAAAGAGGATTTTCTTTTTCTTTGTGAGAATATTAATATTCCTCTTATTTGTTTGTGCAAAATGCAACTGCTAGATAATCAATCAAGTTTTAAATGTATTTTTTTAAAGTTGGTGAAATAGAGTTCCAGCTGGACTACTGCATTCTTAAAGTATTTAATGTATTCTTCTGCACTTAAGCTTTTCTCACAATTAATACCAATCAGTGTTTTACCTTTAATTCCAACCATTCTACAGGAAAGAAGGAAGTTTGGCCCATTGGGCTGGAATATTCCTTACGAATTTAATCAGGCAGACTTCTCAGCCAGCGTGCAGTTCCTTCAGAACCACCTGAATGATGTGGGCATCAGACAGGGGGTGAACTGGAGCTGTGTCCGCTACATGCTTGGAGAAGTGCAGTATGGAGGCCGTGTGACTGATGACCTCGACAAGGCCCTGCTGAACACATATGCAAGAGTCTGGTTTGGAGAGCACATGTTCAGTGAAAAATTTTGTTTCTACAAAGGCTACGTTATTCCAAAAGGGAATACAGTGGAAGACTATCTCCAGTACATAGAGCAGTTGCCAGTGACTGACACACCAGAGGTAAAATATTTTAATATATTAAAGGGAGTTTTTGTGAGATTAATAACTTAATGAGGTATTTTTTTTTTTTCAGAATTGAGTATGCATAGGTCAAGATTAGCAGGCAGACTATTATAATTGATATTCAGTGTAGATCTGCTGACCAGGAAGAGGTAGATGAGGCCTTCTTCAAACAACTAGAAAAAGTCTCATATCACCGGCCCTCGTCCTTATGGAGGACTTTTAGCAACCCTAATTATCTTCTGGAAGGTTGATACAGCAAGGTTCAAGTATCAATGTGTATAAAACCCTGTTGGAATGCTGTAAAGATGGAGCTGGAGCCTTTTTGATAATGTCCAATGAAAGGAAAAGAGGCAATGGACATAAATTAAACAACAGGAATTCCATCTGAGAACAAGAGAACTATTTTTTAAGTGGAGGTGGTCAAACACTGGGAGAGTTTTTCCAGAGATATTGTGCAGTCTTGTCTTTGTAGACATTGAAATCCCAACTGGACGCTGTCCCGGACAGCCTGCTCTATTTTCTCCTGCTTGAGCAGAGGATTTGGATTAGATGACCCTTAGAAGTCTCTTCCAAACCAAAATATTTTGTGATTTCACAATTCTGTATGGGATTGAGCAGACATGCCATCTGAGAAATAATAAAAGTAAAAAAGCCCATGGTCTCATTTGAAAGTTATAATTGGGAGTTTATTCCATTTTGACAGTAAAAAGGATATGGATGTTGCCATGAATTGGTGGGGTAGGGTGCAGGGTAGCTCCTGGTTGTAACCAGTTTTACATGACCCAATGTGTGCATATCACAGTGGTGACAGGAACTGGAGGATGATGACTTTCTGCTCCCTCCAGTACAGGCACACATGCTGAAGTTAGTTAAAACTGAAACAGAAGAGAATGCTCTGGAAAATTGAAACAGAGGTGAATGGTCTGGATTTCTGTCTCATTTCTATTAAGTTGATAAATGCCATTGGAAATAAGTTCCATTAAAATTAAATAGACTGAGTGGAACAGAAAAAACTGGTTTTCACTTACCGATAATGTTCTGGCTGAGAGGGTGAGAAGTTTCCAAGGTCATAAAATAAGCTTGAAAGTTCTGAATCTCTGAAGACAGTGAGGCCAGAATGCAAAGGTATTTGTGCCAGCAATGATGTACCTTTTCCAGGTAAGAGTAAATGCAGACATGATATAAGGCATCACTGGGATCCATTTGAGCCCAGCTCATGAAGTGATTCCTATCAGTGTATGAACCTTGGCTCTATCAGATTTCAGGTTCTGCTTTCATGGATCTGCTCTTTTAAGCACTTGGGAACCTATCTCACAATGCTGCAATGTATTTTTAAAGTGTTTTGATGCCTGTAAAAAATTTGTATGTATGGTTTGAGGTAGGGGAATTTTACCTTTGGCTTTTATGTAAATAGAGGCAAGTCCAGGAATGCAAACATCTTTTTGTTCTTCACATTTTCACTTGTTAGGAAGGAAGCTGTGACTTTCTCCTGTCATTCCAAAATCTGTCAAAATTGCTCATGAAAACCTTTAACCTTTTAATCTCCCAATCTTCTTCTTTTCACAAAAGATACGGTGCTAGTCCAAACAGTGTATCCTTGATTAATTCCTTTTTTCTTTTTAGTTAAGAAAGACTGTATTGGCCTGCTTGCAGTGTCCTTGCTCCTTTGATGAAATTTCATCCTCTGAGCAGAATGAACACTGTCTTCTGAGAAGGGCAATTGAACTCGGTGTATTGGGTTGGGATGGAAAGGTTTCAGTAGCAGGGGGAGAAGGAGTGGCTCCTGTGAGAGGCTGGCAGAAGCTTCCCCCTTGTGGGCCAGTGTCAGACAGCTCCAAGACAGACCCACTGCTGGGATAACGTATTTATGAAGGATAGAAAGCTGCACATGAACTTTCAGTAAGAGAGAGGAGTGAGAATAAGTGAGAGGAAAAACTCTGCAGACACCAAGATTTGTGAAGAAGAAAGGTAGGAGATGCTCCAGGTGCCAGAGCAGAGATTCTCCTGCACCCCATAGAGGACCCCACCCTGGAGCAGGTGGATGCCTGAAGGAGGCAGTGACCCTGTGGGAAGTCCATGCTGGAACAAGATCTGTGGCTCCATGGGGAGAGGAGTCAATGATGGAGAGATATTTTGGCCAAGGTTATGACTGTAGAGGTGACCCATGCTGAAGCAGTCTGTTCCTGGAACTGTGCCCCCTGTGGAAGGGACCCACACTGGAGCAGTTCAGTGGAGCAGCCCAATGGATGTTTGTAGAGGACTCTCATGTTGGAGCAGGGGTAGAGTGGGAGGTGTCCTGCTCCTGAGGAGGAAGGAGTTGGAGACTGTGTGTGAAGAAGTGACCACAAATCCTGTTCCCTGTTCCTTGTCTCCCTGTGCTCCAGTGGGAGGAAGTAGAGAATTTGGGAATGAAGTTAAGTCTGGGAAGAAGGGACTGGTGGAGGGAAGGTGTTTTTATGATTTGGTTTTGTTTCTCATGATCCTACTCCAGTTTGATTGGTATGAATTCAGTTAATTTCCCCAAGTCAAGTCTGTTTTGCCTGGGATAATAACTGGAGATTGATCTCTCCCTGTTCTTATCTCAGACTGTGGACTTTTTGTTGTGACTTCTGTCCCCCATCCAGTTGAGGGGGGGATGATAGAGAAGTGGTTTCAGAGGAGTGTATAGCTTTAGCAATTGGTTTTGAGGATTCATAAGGCTGGAAAACCCTCAAAGACAGAATCCAACATTCTCTTTTTACAAAACTTTTACAGAGATTTTGGCTCAAAAAGAACAAGAGGTTTGGGTCCTTGATTAACACACAGGACATTCAGAAAACTGGTCCACCCACTGGTTTCTTTTTTCTTTCTTCTTCATACATCACTTGCATGAAACCATAGGACCAGAGCTGTCTCCTGTCTTTGTTAATATTGATTCAGTGTTTAAGTTAGCCCTTGGAATAGGGCTCCACTTACAGATATAGCAAATATTCTTCATGGTGCTAACTTGGGCTATAATATTGCCACAAAATCTGCTGGAGCAAAACCAAACAAATAAGCCCTCACTGTGCAAGAGCAAAAGCAGAAAAGAATGTATCTTCAAATGTGTATTTCCTTCCACATAAAATATGGTGTAATAAAGTGCATTGGTATTTTTGCCTTTTACTGCTCTAAACATTGAGTTTGAGTAAACCACTGTTTGCAAAACATTAAATCCTATCTACCTGCGTGCTGTTATAGTCACACCCTCAGTCAAATGTGGTATTAGGTCTGTACTTTGTGCTGTTGTAAGCATAAGATTCCCAAGTGGTGTAGATCAGTGCTGCTTTGCTGACTTTGGCAATGGTGCAGCCACTTATATCCCTTGTCCCCGAGTTTCTAGATTTACAAGTATAACAATATTAAATGGCCCTTTTCATTCTCTCCTCAGAGTATGTAAATACTGGTTTCTAGAAGTGCCTTCTTGCAATATACTTATTCTAATGTAAAATATGAAAACTGAATATGTGAAAAAATGTGAAAAATGAGAAACAGAAGATTGCTTGGCTTTTGTGCTCAGTTTGGGGGCAAGGCTTCCTCATTGATGGATCAGTGGTTCAAAGTTTGTGAGAGATATGTAGTATCTATAATTAAATGGGAGCTGGTGAAATAAGTCACAGAACATACAATTCCTCCTGGAGAAGGGTTGCAATTGTCAATCTGACAATTATAGACTTAGTGATATTTCAGTAGAAGTTTCTGAAAAAGCTATTATCATTCAGACAAAGGGCAGCTTTGCAGTAATTCTGTGCTAGCTGTATCTTAAATAAAATAATTCAATTTCAGGAGAAGAAGTAAGGAGGGGGAAGCTTCAACCAAAAATAGCTAAACCATAAAATATCCTCAATGTATCACTATCTTTAGGTACTTCAGATGTGGCATTATTTTATTTACCATGCTGCATGCCTTACAAGCCCAAGAGTCTGAGTAAAATAAAACATGTTAGAAATGTTGACTGGTCAGATAATTAGAGGCATCTACTTGAGCTGGTACAACAGCAATAGACCCATGGAGACAAAGAGCTAATGCTAAGGGGTCAATGCCCACATATGACATTTCCAACACCAAACCAAAGGAAAGGGATCTGTTCTAACCTCCTTGACACCATTCCACAGCATGATCCATGTGAAGATAGTGAGATCAGTTAAAAAGCTCTCCACTGAAAAGAATGAAAACACTATTGCATATGCAGCCTGTGTTAATGTTTTAGTGCAATTTGGATTTTGTCCTTGACAATTTAAATGGAAGAACTTCCACTGGCCTGTTCACATTTATTGTTTTATGGAGCTGAGAATTTTCTTCCTTGTTTATCCATTTTCATGCATTCTTTTTTTCCCCCCAATTTTTATACCTTTTATTTTAAGGTGTTTGGACTTCACCCTAATGCAGATATAACTTACCAGACCAACCTGGCCAATGAGACATTCAGTACCATAGTGAGCATCCAGCCCAAAGACAGCAGTACTAGAGGGGGAGAAACCCGGGAAGCAGTGGTGCAGCGTCTTGCTGATGAGATGCTGGAGAAGTTACCCCCAGATTATAACCCTCATGAGGTATGTGCTACTTTATAAAACAGATGTTTTATATGTATGCATGTATATACGTTTGTGTTTTAGAAGTTTTATTGTGGTTCTTAAATTGAACTGGCATGTATTTTTCAAAAGATCTTAAAATTATGCATAGGGGCTTATAAGTCTGTTTTGCATTATTACATAACAGATTCCTACATCAGAAAGATATATTTCAAATGCCACAGTCCACTTAATCAGTCACCTTAACTCAGAAGACCCATTCAAGGCATCAGAAAGTTCTTGCTTTCCTTAGTAGCTTACAGAAGTAGCCTGGTGGCTCTCACCTGGTCCCCCTGAGGGACTGGTGATCCTAAAGTGGTTACAGCATTAAATTTAAATTTACCTACTCCCATTATGACAGCACCATGATAAAGAGTGAATTTTATCACTGACCTTTTCATGCTCCAGATTTTTTTGGGGTTGAGCCATAAGAGGTATCTTTGTCAATCTTTTCTTGTACTTTTAATTAGCAGCCCCATTAAATGGAAAAATCCAGCATAGAGACTCTTGCATCACTTTATAAGTAGGTTCTGCTGTCTTACCAAGTAGTAAATGTTAAAAACCCCTCATTTCCATTATTTTATTCTTTACAATTCTGTTTTGCATTGATGGTGCCTTTTTTCCCCCCTGGTTTTAGTTCAAGCTGGTAAAATGCTCAGTAGGAATTACAACTTGCTATGCGTGCCTAATTTTCTTCTCTGGCCAATTTAGAATGTCCACCTAAATAACAAATAATAGTCCTGGGAACCCAGCAGTATTTCCTGTCTTCCCTTCTACTATTAATCTGAGATTGAATATGTCTTGTATAAATAGCCACTTTTGTACTGTTGTAATTCAACTTGGAACTTCTCTTGTCATTCCCCTGTTGTCAAGCTACTTACATCTGCAGCATTTTTTGGTAACATTTCCTACTATCTACCTCCATATTGTTCTTTTCCATCCATTCTTGTTTGCATCTCTCCTTTTTGTCACCTTCTTATTGTATGTCCTAATGAAACGATATAAATAATTTTTTGTAGAATTTGATTAAGAATGGAGTCAATTTTCTAGTTTTTGTATTGTTATTTAATGGTGAATAAGTATTAAAAATAGAAAATAAAATTAAATCTAGTAAATGTAATAATAATTAATAATTTAATAAATTTAATAATTTTCATGTTGGATCTACAACTACCATTTGCACCTTAAATTTTTCTCAGTCCTCTTCCCTTATCTTTCCAATCAGAGTAAAGCTTTTTTATGGAACTAGATTCTACTACTTGCTAAATCTTCTTGCTAAATCCTCCAAAGGACTATTTCTCCATTCCCTTGTTAAGCTGACAACTTTTTTCCTCCTGAATAATTTGTAATGCTTAGAAAACATCAATAGTACTTACTGCACTTTACATTGTAACCAGAGGGTAGTCTTAACCTCAGGTTTTACCCCTGGGAAATTTGTGCAATACCTTTCAGTCATGTAAAATGCACACACAGTTGTTTAATCTAAATTTCACTTTGGATTAAACTGCTTTTCTCTGGCATGTCTTCTGTTTAATCTTAGGCCCATTCACTTACTTTCCTTCTTGGTTTATTCCCTGAGGTTATGCACACAAACCACATGTAGGGGATGCCTCCCCTTTTAAGTCACTTCATCAAATCTTAGCTTTGGAGGCCACCAGTTCTGGAGCCAGGGACTGTGGTTAAGGGCAAAGGGTCTGAAAAGATTATTTCAGGTGTTCAGTCCTTCACTCTTGAGTTGTCTCTCTCTATTTTACTGCTGTATTTGTATTTGTATATAATACATACTGTTTCATGTGTCTGTATTTAAAAAAAAATTACCACCAATTTTTTTAATTGCTCTTTCACTCTCATCATCAAGCAGTATGACAAATTTTCTTTTCTCATCATTTGCCAATCCTACATGAGGGGTTTTATTTTCTAATAAGCAGTCATCATTGCAATGATGCTCAAAATTAACATTTCCTTGTTTCAGTGCTGTTTCTCTTACATCTTCTATGAGCTTCAAAGGAAACTTATTTTGCTTTAATTTGCTTAATAGCTGTCCTGTTATGATCCAACCAAGGAGAATTAAGTTTGTACAGAGAATGTGCTCTTGGATCTACTTTTTTCTTCTGTATTTCTTGTAGATGCATTCTGAGTTCAGTTAGTGTAGACACCACCTCTTTCTGGGGATATCTAGTTTTCTAAAGCTCTGTGCATCTTCATTTGTGAATTACACTTCACTTTGATTAATCATACCACTCTATTTACGTGCCTTTTTTTCAGTCTGCACTACTGATAGATGGCACGGTACTTTTCTTTAGAAACATTCAAAAATTATACTTAGTTTCTGTAGCATGGTAGTAATTCCTTTGCTCTGACCATCTAGAGAGTATCCTCTGTTCATTTTCTAGTAGTTTTTTATTGCTAATAATGTATTCCACTGTATATCTCCTTGGCTGTCTCAGCTGCACTACAGCATCTACAGATTTTAATTCTGTAGTGTTATGAGATTTGGTGTTGTTTCTTCTGGACCCTGATTTTTCAATATTTCTTCAGTCTGCTTAGTGAATTTACCCTTTGTCTCTTCCTCTACATTTTAGAACTTGTCTCATTCTCTTCATCTTAGAACTTGATTTGGTCTTTCCAAATTCTTTCCTTGTTGTACGGAAATTTCCCTTTTCTTCCATTAGTGCCCAGTTCCACGTCTTATGTGTTGCTTATGTGCCACAAGTGTGGCCACATCTACACAATAACCAAAAAAATCTATATCAGATGTATATCTCATTTGAAGTGTCATTCAATTATTCTGGAACCTTTTAGAAAGCATGGATATGGCTGGAGTGATCTGTAAAGAAAGCTAAATTTTTAAATGCAAGTTTGCATAAGCAGATAAAAGCCCCAAACCCAAATGATTAAAATACAAATATAGAAAAATAATATCATGCTCACTAATGTATAACCAAGAATTTCATCAGTCAGAGCAGAAAATAAGGGAGAGTTTAGGTATTCTCTGAGGAAAGAAGCAACAGTTTGGCAGATGCTACAAAATGGCAAATGAAATTATGCTTGGAAGCAAAAGGAGTGAAATGGATTATGTAATTACTTCCTGCAATGTCTGAGGAAAAAAAAAGAGAACGAGATGGGTTCTGTTGTTTGTCAATTTAAGTCAACATTTGGTCATTCAGGACATTGTTACATACTAATCAGTTTAATAAATCCGAAACAAATAAAACAAATATCCTAAACTGAAAAGACTGAGGGAGTGTGTCTAGAAAAAGAGTTTATATCATTTTCCTTATTGGAAGAGATCAGTAAAAACAGAAACATTCATTAGTCCTAGCAGTGCAGTTTGGGTTTGCTTTTAGAATAATATTGTGCTCCAGTAATGCCATGATGTGTTAGTTAGTCTTTGAAAACATAGGTACAAAGATACTATCAGTGGAGAAAAGGAGCAAAATTTTTTGGAAACAATGACGGTAATTAAAAGCAAATTCTCTTCAGGGAAAGTGGCAGGTGCTTGTGCTACCTTTGATCAGTTCTTGTGGCTCCCTTTAGAAAATGTGGAGTGAATTTGCACAGAGCTACAACCCCAGCAGACTGGGTTAGGGACAGATGGTACCAAAACCAATTATTTGCTGACATTCAGAGCTCTGGATTGTATTTTCTCTTGATACATTGTGAATCCAGGGAAATTTCAGGCTGTCACAGAGAGGCCTTAATTTCTCAATTATTAGCCTTCAGCAATGACTTCAGTCTCAACAACTTTCTAATCAGGGCAACCATTTTACCCCATTATATCTGCTGCTTCTATTGTTGTTGTGTTCTTGTAATGCTTCTCACCAGTTAAGTAACTTACCCAAAAGAGTAGAAACAAAACTAGTCACCTTTGCATGCTTTCTCAGCCTGTGGTTTGACACAGGTGGTGGAAAAGCAAAATAAACCTTCCTCCTGACCTGAAACTGTCCTCATTTTTCTCTAAGAATTCTGATTTTATGAACCTTTTTGCTTCTGGGTCTCGCCTTGCAGGTTACAGAGAGATTAGTGGTCAAATGATTAGGTCCAGTCAGTCCATGTGAGTGAAGACAGGTGCAAGAATAAATGTCAGCCTGTCACACAGACATGTTTCCAATGAAAATGATCCTTGCATCTTGAAAAACAGCATTCTAGGGAATAGCAAGTAGCAGTTTTTTTCCTCAAATATTATTTGTAGTATTGATTAGCTGTAATTCCTCTAAGGCTATGGCTACATTAGCAAGCACTGCATGGAAATAGGAATTTGTCTGAGAACCCCAGGCCTTCATTAGATGTTTTGCTGGGGAATTTGCCTTGGTCTAACTCTAGTCTGGGCCTTTAGGCTGAACCCATTAGTAATTGAAGTACCTTAGAGTCCCTGAAGCAGAATTTTTGGATTAGCTTAATTTGAAGCTAAGACCTTTGTGTGCCTGGAATCTAGTTTTCAGTGCAGGGGTTTTGCTACCAAAAAAAAAAAAAAACAAAAACCCAAAAATAAAATTAAAAAAAATAATTCAGGGTCTGAAGTGAAACACTGACATAAATTGTTCTGTAATGTGTGTACTTATCAACACTATCAGATATGGTGGTCATCTATCTCTAGAGCTCCTATTTTCTATGTATTTTGCTGTCTGCTTCCTTATGTGCAGCAAGGAAGGGGTCCTTGACATTCCTTGAAAAGAGCTTTGGCTTATCCATCTACAGAGTGATGGACTTCCCATTTCTGCTGACAAAGAACGTAGCAAGTAACTAAGTCTGATTTTAAAAAATAGCATTTACTGAAAACCATAGGCAGTTCCTACTACAGCAACTTGATCAATGATCATGGCATGAGTTCAGCAACTACTTTTCTACTGATAGTCCTATAAAGTATGTGCTGACAAAGAAACTGGTGACCTAAGGACAGTTAAGAAATATGCATAAAGAAATCTGACAGTAGAGATATGCATTGCAAAATTATATAGACAAAGCTATTGAGATTATGATTTTTGTAGCTCCTTTCTTAAATCACATTATTTTATGTTGGATGATAGCTGTTTGCATAATGAAAAGGGGATGTTCTAAGTGGGATTTATGGAATTAGTATATTAATCTCAGAAAAGCTATTTTGGTTAATGAGTTTAATATTTTGAAGGTTTTTTTCTGAGAGTCGGTATCCATATCTTTATGTCACAATAAATACAGCTCTGGATGTAAAATCATCTGATTGCTTGATAAGAAGAATTCTAATAAAAAACTAGTTAATCATACTTCAGTGCTTGTATTTGAAATTAATCTTAGCAGCAAGATTTCCAAGAAATGCACTGTGTTATACTCTCACCATACAGTGAGAGTAAAAAGTAAATCTCACCATAGATCAGGATTGATTTGTATACAATAAAGTAAGAAGTATGGAATTCTTTTTTCAGTTTTAATACCTGGTTGTGCTTGGTGCTCCAGACTGAGTCTTCTGAGCATATTTAGGTTTGATTAGCAAATTTCTGCTATATTGGTTGCCTACCTTATTCAAAATATTATAGGTATTTTGTAGGTACATGAAAGTAAACCAGAAGATTGCGTTAGTTCTGAGAATTCACTAGGTAAATTGTAAAATTATCAGCACTGTAATATTTAGAATCTTTATTTCATGTCCTTTTTGTAGAGTCATAAATATTAATATTTTGGAATATAACCCTTTTAATAACATCTTCCATACAATTTTTCCTCAAATGGGAGAATTCTTCCTCTAAATGATCCCCAAAAGGAACACATGATTTGTAGACTAGAAATAAGAAGTGTGTTTCTTATATAAGGGATAAAATACTTAGGCTATATTCTGTATAATTCCTTTCTTATTAGTGGCATGCGCTAGACTTCTAAGTATTCTGAAAAAAATAAATCAAATGTTTTTACTTTTTTTCAAGAAGCAGAATTACCAATTCCTGTGAATTTTTCAGAAAGCAGAAGTTTTCCCTGGATTTTGTATGAAATAATCAGAATACTTCATTGTGTGGATCATCCAAAAACTTTACTGCCTCAGCTCTAGTCTATGATAGCTGGTTTAAGTATTTTTTTCTCTTTCACAGGCAGGACGCATTAACTCAGTCTGTAAAATGTACTGCCACACTGCAAAGCATTAGCATAATTGGCTGGCACCTATTTCTTGGACATTCTGTCTGACAAACCCATGGGTCCTTGTGATTAAAATATGATGAATAACCTTGCTGATAGCTGTCTCCCAAGGAGAATAGCATAAAAAGTTGAGAAAGAGTATTTTACTGGGCTTGGAGTTGAAATTTAAGATTTGGAAATTGCCAAAGCATTTGCATATTTATACTAGTGATTATAACTACTCATCTGCTATATGATATTAATCTTGCAGAAATTTGCTATTCATTGTAATAATTAAATCTTTAGTAATGTTTATTATTTGTTTAAAATGTATAGTATCTATAATAATGTATATATTGAGATATATGAGCCATTGGTGCTTTCTAAAAGAGAGGAACAACTGTCAAAAGTCTGAAAAATCAGGAATTCTGGTACTGGGTGGGCTATAGGCACCATGATTTTTGCAGGTGCCATTAAACCCTCTCTCATGCAGTGTAGTACACAGTGAATTTTGATATACATGGAACATACAGTGCCTGTCTGAAGCAAATTCCGTATGCATCATATGCAAAATGAGACAGGGAATGCTATTGCTGTTGTCATTATGACTTGTCCTTAACCAACACAGGCAACTGATTCCCTTTTGAAAATATTCTCTGTTGAATTTGAGAGAAACTGTTGCCCTTGAAAACTAAAAAGGCCAAAGGCTTCTACTTGCAAAATGGTGCACATAATGGTGTAACAGATTTCTGTGGCATCTGTATTATTTCTGGCAGTCTTGCCTCTCTAGTAGTGTATCCATGAGCATCTTGTCTTATGAACAAGTCACATGCTACTGAAAGTAGCAGCTTTTACATATCATTGTTCTTGTTAAGTGGAACTCCATTTGCTGCATTATTTCAGCTCAGCAGAGCAAGAAAAGGTGACAAAGTTCACACAGCACAATTTGGAAATACAAAGAAGTTACCATCAAACAGTGCTTTTGTGTAGCATGTGGGTTTTTTTATTTTAAGATCTAAGACCCTGCAGCCTAACAAGGACAGAAGGAACTGCTGTGTCCCTTCAAAAAGAGGGAACTTTCCCTTCTTAGAATGATGGAGGAGCTCGTTCTGGTAAGCTAATGAGTCACAGTGTGCTAAATCTTACAGTTGGCACAGGACTTGAATGGCCATCTGTTACTAAAATGTTTCTTTTCTGAAAATGTTTTTGCTTTCAAAAATTATAGCATGGCAAACAGGAGATTAGATTTTATAATCATTGCACTATTCTTTTTTAGGTGAAAGCACAACTTCAAAAGATGGGAGCTTTTCAGCCCATAAACATATTTCTCCGTCAAGAAATTGACCGGATGCAACTTGTTATATCCAGAGTTCGAACTACACTGACGGATCTCAAATTGGCTATTGACGGTAAGCTACGCTATCAAACATTGTAACTAAGGTGCAATGCTTATTGCTAGCAGTTGCTTATACCATATAACTAAATAAATATTTCTTCTTGTTTCCTTCCTTTCTCTTTTGTTCCTTCCCTCACACTGTTTTTCTCTTTTTCTCTGTCATTATCATATGACCACTAATTCTAGCCCTTAAAATCTCCTGATTGCATCTCTAAGGACGCTCCACCTAAATTTATTCTGCACTCATCTTCTCCAGTATTGCAGTTCGTGTCCCTTAGCACTACTTCACTTCTGTGATTCTCTCTAGGATCCTCCAGAGCTCAGAGGAATTGCATGGAAAAGTCCATGCGCCGTGTATACCAGAGTTATTTAAGAAATTAGGCTGAGACATAGTGATATAGAACAAGGTAGAAGGGTTGCTGCAAAGTAATTGAGAGACAGGGAACTCAGGAGGCAAGGTGAAAAAGACTCTAATTTAAGGTGAAATTTGACACATTTGTGAAACTGGCTGTACCAAATGGCATGTCTCTAAATGGAAGCTGAAGTGAGTGGCAGTGTCAATCAAAAGAGAGAGTTCTTCATTTAGGCTTCACAGGAGGCAGGAAACAGCACTCTGAATCTCTCAGAGACACAGGAGTATTTGGCTGAAAGTGAGCAATGGTGAATGAAGTTAAAAAACCCCAAGAGTAGAGGCAACTGGAAGCAGATGGAGAATTTGATCAGAAAAAGAGTGAGGAAAAAGAAGGGATAATGATGTTGCCATCTGCTTTTTGTTTTCACTTCCTATTTTGCTTCCTCTTTTGCAAGAGTTGAAAAACCCAGGAAGGAAAGTGTACTGTTGCTCAGCCAAACTTTTTGAATTAACAAATCAAAATGGAGCAGGAATGGGTAGCTTCCACTGGTAAAGCTCTCACCCAAGTCTGCTGTTCTCTAGCAGAGACACAGAAATTATCTGACAGAGCAAACTGTCCTCACAGGGAGCAGGTCAGAATGCCTCAGAATTAGTCCCTTCTGACACAGCTGATGGCATTACTGTAATCTGTCTTACTGGTGTTCTGACAATGTCTTTTGTGAGGGGGCATTATTTTTTCATTTGTATTTTTATTACATAAGGATCAAAAGGCATTTCTTTTTCTCTATCATTTTTGTGATACACTAAGACAACAAGACATGCTTCAGAAACCTCATGCCTCTAATCTGAATCTAGGAAAGATGTGCCCAAGGCTAATAATCTTTCATATCCTGCAATAACATATGTAAAGATCAGGTTGGAAGAAACAATTGTCCTCTCTTTCTGAGCTGAAAGTTCCCTTTTATGTGTGAATAGAATCCCTTTTCAAGTATATAAAAGGTATATTTTCCATCTAAGAAAGTGTTAGTCTTTCCTTGATTGTGACAGATATATTTAAATTCTCAATCTATATAATATTCTGCAGAGACTGGATGAGTAACATAATTTATTTGCACTTCACATTCAGTTCCACAGTGGGCGCAGTCCTCTGCCAGATGTTTAATCAAGTTAATGCTGTAACTTTCATGCAATTCTCTAAAACATAATTTCTTACAGACAATCAAGTTAAATATAGTGAAAAATTGCTCTGAAAACAAAATTGGATGTATAGTTAACAATAACAATTAATGGCTTCTGGCATGTTCATGCTATATCCAGTGCATGTGGTAGACTGTTAATTAGGAGATGGAAAGAACATTTAGGCACTCTATCTCAGCAAATGGGAAAACCCCAAACTGTCTCATACTAGATTCTCTCCCAAAATGAGTCAACTGCAATCTCAGGTCATCTGAGGTGCTTAATTTTCTTTACAATGAGGTAAAACTGATGTGCCTGCTGGAACAGGTCATGTAATTTTTGACATCTGCCCTGCTCATGTATCTGGCTCTGGCTTCACAATCCTGTTAAGACCCAACGCCGACTTTAAGCAGACCTAAAATTTCAAGTAAATTTGGTGTTTAAGAATATAGTGTGTCTTTAGGTTGTGAAAGGAAGTCTGAATATCTGATTCTGCAGTTTGGATGTGAATGGATGGACCTTGTTATTTGGATGTTACTCACCACGGTAATGTAAAGCACTCCTCAGGGGCTTTTGAGGTAATTTGAGGTAGTTTAAAGCCCTCCTCAGGGGCTTTTGAGGTAATTTGAGGTAATTTAAAGCCCTCCTCAGGGGCTTTTGGGGTAATTTGAGGTAATGTAAAGCCCTCCTCAGGGAGAGCCCATGTGCAGCTGAACATGAGGGATGTAGAAGGAATTTGCAGACACAATTTTGTCCTTCTGTCCAGAGGGCAGATTAAGCAGTTCAGCTTTTGGGAGGGGTGAGGATGCTCAGCATGTGTCCAACATGTTTGTTGGCAAATATGCCCCAGAAGCTTGTATCTCCACCAATAAACTTTGCTGCCCAGAGGGACACTTTCTCTGGATCAAATTGTAGTAATTAGATTGTAGCTGCACTTTGTACTCTCACTTATGTCCCAACCATTACTTCTGCTTTAATTACTTATTGATTGCCCAGAGTTTATTTCACAGTTGGCATAATACAGAGCTTCACCATAAATCAGAACACAGCAGTGATGGTTGTCCTCTTGAGTGCCCTAAATAGAAGCCACGTTCCAGACAGAAAAATCTTTTCGGAGACAAGGAGAAGACATGGGGTTTGCACCAAAAATGCCACACCTTAATGGATTATGAGCAGCAGATCTTGAGCCCCTGTCAGAAGATGACCATTCTTTGTAGGGCAGTATCCAAGCTGTAGAGTTGCTGTGTACTTACCTCTTGCCTCTGGCCATGTAGAGGCCTCTGGCACAGAATACTAATCCCCCACTCTTTATTGTAAAGTGGATACTTCAAAGCCCCTCTCTCCTACTAGTGAAGACACTGTCTCTAAATGCAATAAAATCTAATGACACATCCAGTTATTCTTAGCCTTTTAGAGTTTGTTTGAGTTTGTCTGAATGTGGCCTGTCTGTGAGATTTTTGTGGGGTTGTCTTTATTTCTCCATGCACTGAATAAGAGTAGTAAGCATTTTGATGTCTTCTCTTGGTGAAGAAAGTGAGAAGAGAGATTCTGTGGGAGTGTTTTCCATGAATGAAGTGGAGCATACTTGTAGTAGCACTGAAAGTGGATATTGAATCCTTGGCAATGGAAATAAGCACAGCTTTTAGTTTGATTTTAATCCTTATTCTTTTTGACCCAGTTAACATTGTGTTTAAGGGCTTCTTGTGAAACAAAAAAATGCTTAACTCATTACTTATATCTAGGTTCTACTTTGGTCATAAAAGTACATCCACTTGGTTCTTGTTCCTGGTACCTTACAGCTTTGTGTTTTCAAACTAATTCTTGGGAATTGCCTAAATTGCCCACTTCATGAACAAGTGAAGAACATCTGAGAAACTTTGGATTTTTTTATCTTTTCATGTCATATATGTGCCCCATGATCACAGAACTCCCACTGCTATTTGTACAGTATTTACAGGGTTAGGAGAGAGAAGTCCTTTCCTCATAACATGTTTCCTGAAAATACAGCAGTTCTATAGCAATGTAGTTCTACAAATGTTATAGGAGTTGTGTAGGATTTTTAGGTCGTCTACACAAGCTCATGAGTGAAGCCCATGATAAATATTTACTACTTATCAATTTCTCTGGGTCTGGATTGAAGGCACTTGAGACAGTAGTTCATGTTTGGACTCAAGTGTTTATTATTTCTTATCAGTAAAACAGTCTCACTATTGTGAGTTTGGCAGCCTTTCATTAGAAGGCACAAGATGGCTAACAAACTTTTGTTACAAGGTCTTTTAAGACTAAACTATCCAATTAAGAAATGACACCTAGATTATTTTCCCTTTTAACCCAATAACTGATCCCAAAGAGGCCGCAATGCGGACTTTCCCACCCAATTACAAACTGCCACCCAAACCCATGAAGAAGAAGGAAGAAGAAGCATGAAGAAGAAAACCAGGACAACACCCTGTTCCCTCCATCTTGCTTCCATCCAAAACATACAAAAAATCCCAAAACCTAGACTTCTCACCAAGTTATACACCTACACTACTCTCTATAATCTATTTCACACTTTTGTGGATTCTAGTCTATCTTGAAGTCTAGGAAACTTTCTCTATGAATGAGGGTCAAAGTCAGTGCTCCCCTGGGGACCAGGGCACCCCAGAGCAGACAGAGAAATATTCCTGGTGCCCTGGGTTTCCAGAATTACTTTTTTCCAACTCAGAACACCATGAAGTTGAAAGTACCATTTGTATCATGATGCCAAAAGGAATTTCTGTTCATTGTATGTAGCACCTTATAACAGGGATATAAATGAAGCCCAAAAGAGTCAAAAGAGGTAGCTGGTAATTTATTTTAACCTACATGGTGAGAAAGTGAAGCTCAGGAAACTAGTCTTGCCAGAGTTTACAGGAAAGGTAATTTCCCATGAAAGGAAGAAGTATGGACTCATTCCCCATGTCTGGCTAAGTTTTATTTTGACTTGTAATGGTATTAGACTGCTAACACACAGTTTTAGTTTGGCTTGCTGACAATGGTAATAGAAAGATCTTGGGCTCTTACCTTACTAAGTTGTTCTGTGTGTATATGTATGTATGCTTGTGTGTATGTGTGTGTGTGTGTGTGTCTGTGTGTGTTTGTGGGGCTTGAAGGAATTCATCACTTTTGGATGAGGATTTTGTTTGAAAATAATTAAGAGCACTCAGTAAAGACATTAGTGGAATGTAACAATGGGGAGATCATTTGAGGAATGAAGAGGATGAGTCTAGTATGTCTTGTGGTGTAGTTACTCTTGGCTCAGCAGCTCTCATCCATTATTTAATTCTCATCCTGATAAGAATGCCAGAATGCCTCCTGTTGTCCTTCACAGTGTGGCACATCATTTCTGAACTTCTTAATAGGTGTTGCATATGCCTGCCATGATGCTGGCCAGGACAACTGTTTAGAAACACACATTGCACATTAAGGACAAACTGCAGAGTAGAGTTTTTCTGCCTGTTGTATTGCTGTAGCTCAGGGTAGTGATTTGTATTACTTTTTTTGTAGAGGTATGTGTGGATTTTCATCTTCAAATTACTGCTGTAAACTTAAACTTTAAAGAGAAATCAGATCAGGGGCAAAGGTTAGATGCTGCTGGAGAGAATACCAGCCTACAAATAAAACATGGAGAGAGTGCATTGCAGGTCTTGGCTGCCTGTTTTACCCTTCCTGTTCTAGAGTTGAAGCAAAAGAAAGTGACAAACTTTTGAGGAGCCTTAGGATTAAAACAGCGTGGTGGAGTTTAAATGAGCTTCTGAGAACTTCCTGGGAATTACCTCAAAATGCTTAAGTGACCAATTACTGAAAGTGAAGAAAGAGGAAAATACCCAAAGAGCTGCCTGAAGCAAAGTCAGCTTCTATCAGCACAGCAGTGGTGGTCACAGAGCTGGCAGAACCAGACTAAATCTTGCAAAATATAGTTTTAGGTATAGGAAAACATATATTCACTTTTATACCTTGTGCCTTTGGGTGGAAAAATTAAAAAAGCTTTGGAGAAAACACAGGCAAGTGTTAGCTGTTGCCATAAGGCAGAAAGAGAGGAAAACTTAGGAAGTTATAAACAAGTTGGTATTTTCTTTTCAACACGTTCAGCAAAGAAGAGGGAATTGGAGCTTGGTGGTGGAGGTAAGGTAAGACTGTTTCAAGAGCAGAGAAGTAGTTTGGGAGGTAAACTTGAGAATAAAGGCTGAAAAGGTCAGCTTCTGGGGCTGGGAACTGGGGCAGTCAATAATGGATTGATGCTTTCACTGAGCTTTTTTCTCCATGTACTCTTCAGGCTAGCTTAACAGATGCAGTGTCTAGCAAGTATTGTCCTCCAGGGCTAGTCTCCAATTTTATTATAATGATATCAGCTATTGGCAAATTGTACTTGATGGAGAAAGTAGCTTTTTCTCATTTCATTTATGTCCTACATAATTATTCTTGTTATTTTTGATTTACATCTGTGCCTGTGGGAAGAGAATCAGTCAGTGGACCAAGGCTTTTTTTGGTTCATGCTGGAATTTAAGATCCTTCTTTTGTTCCTAACTTTAGCTACTCATTTAAATGAGCTATGCAAGTTTCCTAGTCCAGATAGACACTTTCATGAATGTGAAATTTAAAACAGATCCAAATTTTACAAATTCCAGTTTTCAGATTCAATTTGTGGGAGCTATGAAAGTGAAAAGGGTCAACTCCAAGAAATAATACAAGCTCCTCATCTAGTCTATTCAAAGCATTATATCTATTGAATGAATCACCCTAAAACCAGATCATTTTAAAAAACCAGACTATTTACTTTAATCATTCAATAACAACTAGTTATCCTCAGAACTGAGAAGTTTTATTTGGGTTATTCACCACTCAGCAAGAGGAAAGATTTAGATGTGGTTTAGAAGGGAGATGGTATAAATGTAGGGCAATCAAAAAGGGGAACCTTATTTCCAAACTGTGAATACTGTGCAAACAGTATGGTTCTAGTAGATATTATTTTTAAAGTATGGAAATGCCTTCTTTTCTTTAACTGATCTGACCCTTCATCAGTCATTTTTGGATGGCCTTTATTCCATTCAAGAAAGAGAATACCATGGAATAACCCCCAAAATAACCAAGTTATAAACAGTTGGCATGTCTCATTCATAGAACATTTGAGCCTGTCATGTTAAGTTCATAGGACATTCAGTCTCTTCATATAGTACAGTGCTCTGGGGTTCCCAGAAGTTAAATATGAGAAGCCTATGACATTGTACTATTAATTCAATTTATCAAAGATAGTTTTTCAAATACCTTTATCACTTCTGTCCAGATAGATAGCATGATTTTTCTCCTATGGTACTGATTTTATTTCTGACAATTATTTTATTTTGTTAATTATTTTTATTTTTATCACACTATTTTGGCTGCAGAAATGCATGCCAACGCCCACAGATGCCATTTAGTGCTGAAATTCAAGCACTGGATGCCTACGGCCAGGGATGACACACACTCACTAGGAATATTTATGCAGATATACGGGCACGGCCTGAGCTGTGAACATACCTCATCCTCAAGAACAGTCTGGCTTACATTCTCAACAGCTGCTCTGAGTCATAGCAGGCAGACATCCCAAGGGATTTCACAATGCTTCAGGGCAGAGACTGGTTGTATCTCCCTATTTGAAAAGCTCCAGCCTGCCCAGAAGAATTGAGAAAGAAAGGAGAAAGTTGAATGTATCAGCCTGAAAACAAGGAATAACCAGAGATGAAAGAGTTCTTTCTTTCTCAGTTCAATGGTAGTGATCCCCAGGGCTAAACCAGGGTGCTCCTCGCTTGTTTTGTGCTCTCGGTACAGTTGCTCTGAAGTTGAAACCAACATGCATTGCAAGACTTTCCCCCCCACTTTTTTCTGTCTCTAAATGGTGTAATACTACATTTTTCTAAGCAAAGTGGAGAAGACATGGAGTGGCTTCTTTCTTACATGTTGGTCCTCTTAGGCTTATAATTTATGTCGTAAAAGTCTCTTAGCTAACCCAGAATGTGATTCTGAGCCTGGTTACAAAGCAATTGCAGAAAATGCAGGAGAGGTGTGTTTTTTTTTAATATTTACAGTTTGGTAAAAGCTAATGGTTTTCTCAAATAATTTGTTGCACAAAAGGAGGTGCATATAAATGGAAACAGATCACGCATTATCTACTAGAAGAAATCGAGGCCTATTTGCCATTTATATATTGTAGAATGCACTAAATTTGCACACACTGCTATAAGGACTGATTATGTTGTAATGATCTGTTCAAAATTAAGCTGGTGTTTGGTTTCTTGATGGTCTTTTCCTTCCCCTCAGCTGAAGTCCTGTCAACCTCAGTGGAAGGAAGGGATTTGAAATGCTTTCTTTTTTTCAGGCCACATTTCCTTATGGGTATGTTTGCACGGACCATTGCAGTTTTTCTTTGCAGTCACCCAGACCACTTCCCTTTCCTTTACATGTTCTGTGGTGGAAACCACTTAATTCTGTTTGGTGTCTTGTACTGTCCTTGTGGGAATTATAGCAGCTGTGTGTGTGATGATACATTGAACTTTGATTTTATATGAATATTTAATCAAAGTTGGGGTACCAGACCAGTTTATGTAAGAGAATAATAGAACCAGTTTCTGGAACAGGGAAGTCATCCTGAGGCATGGCTGTGTTCCAGATCTCTATTGAGAGTATACAAGGTGTAGGAACTTCTAGCACATGGAAGAGTGAGTGTCACTGAAAAATCACTGTCTTAGTAAACGCCAACATTTCAGTGGAGAGAACAGCACTATGTATGGAATATGTGAGTATGCACTGCCAAAAAAAAAATCCTGCCTTTAGCTTTATTTTACCTCCCGCTTTCCCATTGAGAATCTTGATAATGGAAATGTACAAAGTTATCATTAGTAATAGTGAATTTCATGAATATAATCACAGCCAATACATGCTTAGGATATAGATGAGTTACACAGTGTATCTCTACCATTGATCATGCATGTAGGATCCATTAAAATTTATAAAACAGTTTTCAATGATTAATCACATTCCAGACACACTGTGAATATAATGAATACAAATAATGTGTATGAGGGAGAAGAAGTTGTTTAAGAAACATATCTTTGTTTCTGATCAAAACAACAGAAGAAATATCATTTATCTTATCGCCTTCAGCTTTGAATCAAGTCTTATAATTTTGAACAAATTAACTGCAAACTGATAAGACTGCAGCGCTACAGGTGTGCAATTAAGGCACAACAAAAGAGGGTTTATTAGACTTTGAATGTCATTTGGAAGTTTTAATTGCCTTTGCAAGCTAGGGGAAAGTTCATTCTGAACATTTTACTTATTTTTCAGGAACCATAATTATGTCAGAAGAATTGCAAGATGCTTTAGATAATATTTATGATGCTAGAATTCCAAAACTGTGGTTTAGGATTTCCTGGGAGTCAAGTACTTTAGGATTTTGGTTTACTGAGCTTCTTGAGCGAAACCAGCAGTTCAGCAGCTGGCTGCAGGATGGCCGTCCAAACCAGTTCTGGATGACAGGATTCTTTAATCCACAGGTAAGATTGCCACGTTGACCTTCATAACTTCTGAGTAACAGCTAAATTAGACCTTGGGAGAACTTCAAGTTGACTTAATACTGACTATGTGAAGTATAATCGATATTAATTTTTTAGCATAAATATAGAATAAAACGTCTTCGGTATCTACTGAAGAAATTTTTGCTAGAACAAAATATTGCTCCTGAAATAATGAAATACATCTTTTGGCTGCTTTAATTATAGTGAGGAAATTGGGTAAGTACATGCTTTTGCATTTCAACTTAATTTTTTTACCTCTTCTTCTACAGTAATCTATTTTTTATTTATTGCATGATAATCCCTCTGAGTACAAAACAAGATAAGTTCCAGAACCTTGACATAGGAAGAAGAGATTTGGACTTGGTTCTCAATCCTTGCAAATCAGTTCCTTGTAATGGAAGGTTTGTTATTCATACCACCCCAGAATTGTGCCAGACAGGGTCTGCAGAGACATATAAAAAATACAACCTCTCATCTGCACCATCTAAAATAAAAACCTGGCATGAAATGAAACACAAAAAGGGAACAGCTGAGAGCAGAGTTAAAAGAAGTAAAGTATACATACCTAGATGATGTGTAGTTTCTTTGTGGAGCTATCCACATTCATTAAAGCTTTTTATGATTCACAGATGTTTGTGGGAAGTATGAGTTGTGGTAATGAGTCATTGTGAGAGCATCCAACCAACAGGTTTCTATGAAGCCTTAGGAAAGAGCTATTTTAAAGATCTATTTTAATCTCAGTTCTTGTTAGCAATGCAAAAGCTGGCTTAAACAGCTGCCTAGAATAGAGAAAACAACAGTGGCTTATACTCTCTAGGACTACTGCTGGGAAATATCCATCTATCATCTAACCTGTGTGTGTGTCAGCTGTCTGCTGGTACAACTTTATAGCATGGAAGGGGGCTCACAGAACCCCTGAGCAAAGAGTTCTCAAGTAGCAGAGAGAGGAGTAGGAGTTCTAATAAAATTATTATGCTTCCACACTTGGTTTGCTAACAACACACTGATAGCAGCAATCTAAAACACTTCTAAGTAACTTTTGCAGTGATTAAGCTGGATGCAACCCTAACAGCCTTTTGGCTTTGTTGGTGTTTGCTTTTGCTCTACAGATGAGCAAAAGCTGATAGAAATTTGGTACTGGACATTTCAGCTGGCTTTTTTGTGCTCGGGGATTGTGTCAGTTCGGAAATTTTGCCAGCCCAAAGTTGGCAGCCTGCATTTTTTTGGATCAAAATAGCTGGATTTCTGAAAAGAGCTGCCAAATAATCAGTGTAAAATGTCCCCAAACAAATTGTGATTTAATAGACCATAGTAAATGAGAAAGCCTCTGGAAATACAAAAATTACACACTTCATAACCCCTAGTTCCTAAAGTCCCTAAATACATTGTGTGCAGAGATTAAAATATTCATTTGTGCTGACAATCACAAGCCTAAGAATCAGATGGTTATTGTAGTCACCATTTTCTGTAACCTAGGCTGTGGCAGTGGCTCATTCTAAAAGCAATTCACCTGAGGAAAGACTAATTTTCTATTTAATTAACTATTATTTTGTTAATAGCCGTACTTCTGTGTTTAAAATCAGTATTTCACATGTTCAGAAAATTGATTTTTGTCTTCTCAAACAAGCTGAGGTGTTAGTGCTGCAGTTCTAATGGTTTGTTTGTCATACCTGAGATGTTGTCAGAAAAATCCTTTCATTTGTGAGATGAAATGCAGCTCCTAAGTCATTTTCCTACTTGCATGTATCTCACTGTTAGCTTCACAGTCAATGGATAAATGCCACGGATAACACAAGGCAATAAAATAGATTTATAGCACTGGGAAAATGAGGCATTCTGGCAATAAAAAATAATATAGGACCTGATTCTGCCTACTCTTGGACTGTTTATACACTAGGATAAATTCAGTAATTTCACAGAAGTTAATCTTTATTTTTAGTGATACAAATGAGGGCTGGCTCAGACTTCTATGCAAAAGAAACCTGAAGCCCCATGTGTGTCTGCACTGGGCCAAGATAACTGGGGTGAAAAATGCAAGAAATGCCATGAATTTTCTTCCCTGCTGGAAGTTAATCTGAGGTTACTGGATTGTTTTCATCAAAAACTTGACATTAGGTGTTTCTCATTTCTACCTCCCAATTTCCACTTAGTGGCTTACACTGTTTTATTGTTTCCTTGTTTGCGTCTCTGCATCCAGCTCCTGTCACTTGTCCTATATATAGATTTTCAGCACTGTGAGGCAAAGCTGTTTCTGCTTGTGTAGTACTCAGCATAATGACACCTCAAAACCTACTTCTATGCCCTTATGACCTCGAAGTAATGTGAATACTAATCAGAATATGAAGTAGAATGCCTCCATTCCTCAGTGTCCGCAAATCCATTCCTCAGAGTTCTAGCAAATCTGCCATAATCTGCTCAGTATTTGCAAAGTGACAAACAAGGAACCTCCAAAGTAAGATAAAGGAGAGAATATGATTCTGAGAGCAATAGACTTAACTGATTTCCATGTGTATCTGCTTTCCCTCACTAGAAGGTTCAGAGTTAGTTCACATGAGTTGTTAAAAGGAAAGGGGCAAAGCTTTTGCAGGCTTCAGTGAGCTGGACAAGGAGAAATTGAGGAAAAGGCAAACACACATGTACAAGAAAAATACCAAAAAAGCTAACCAACCCACCAAAACAAAACAAAAAAGGAAAGGATTGCCAGAAACTGAAACAAATGTCATGGCAACTGGTGCATTATGTCCCTGACAGAGGATTTTGGGATGAACCAGAGCCTCAGATGTACAGTGGCACCTCAAGCCACTTGATTCTGTCTTGCTCTTTGTTGCGCCATTCACCCACTCTGGAACACCCAGCTGGGCCCCCAGCTCACAGCTGCAGTCTTCAAATGTGTCTAGGATTCATTCAAATGAGCAGATAAGCATGAAAAGTCCCACTGCAGAAAGTGTATAGGTCCTGCAATCTCTAGGAATAATCTGCTATCTAAACCTTATCCCTGGAGACAACTCACAGCTTGGAGCTTACTTTTATTCCAGTGTTTCCATGGTGCCTTTGAACTGATTCCCTTTATACAGTCATGGCTCTGTCCTCTTTAGGCTCTTCTTTCTTTAATATTTCAGTTTATCTGGGATCCAGTAGCCCTCTGGGGCCTTACAGCAGTGAACACTTCATGTATTTTAAACTATTGGTTCTAGCATGTTTCTACAAATTAAAATTCCACAAATTACTGCAGCGATTCTGCTTTCCTTTAATGGCATTTCTGATAGAAGAACTTGGCCTTTAATCACGTCTCCCTCAGCAATACACTGGAGTTCTCAACCACTTTGAATGCAATTACCATTATCTGTGCTATCACAAAGCCTCTTTAAAACACTTGTCCTGGGGTCTCTGGGATTATATTAATGAGAAGCAACCAGTGTGAGTTAACAGAAACATCTGGGTTCCTGAAAGTCATCTCATGTTCTCATAACTTGAAGGGCATTGCATGGCTACCAAGTGCTTGGAGCACTCCAGTGCTATCAGCCAGAGACTGGCCCCTGTGTTCAGTAGACAATTTGTGGATTTTCCCACATCTGACTTCTTTCCATTCATTTGACCCTAATGGTTAGCTCAATGGAGCATCCCGCTCTGTGAATACTGAAGAAAAAACTTTTTCAATTCCCTCATTCAATTCCCTCCTTCCCATCTTGATTTCTTCCTTGCTGTGCTGTTGGCTCACCGATTCCCACCTCTCTTTGTTCCTCATGTGGCTCTCTATGCCCCCTTCTCTGTCTCCAGAGGCTTTACTTCCCTGTTCTGAAATATGTCGAGAAACTTGCTCTTTCCTAGGTGTCCTTTCCATTGCTCCTGCATATTCAATTTTTTGTTTTATTTGTTCACCTCCTCACTACACAAATGGGTTTCCACATCTACAGCATGACCACTGGAACAGCAAAGGAGTCTACCCTCCCATCTCTAAGGACTAAGGCACTTCCCACATACTGAATTGTGCTTTCCCATGGACAGCTGTATCAGGGAAGCTAACTAGCATTTTCAGCCTGGCTTGTCTTTTGATAGCTTATACAAATGCCATGAGATTGTAGCTCTCTAGAACAGAGAGTTAGTTTTATTCTGTGCTGCTGGAGTGCTCTGGGTTTATCTTGCTGTTGTCTAAAACACTATGTTATTGTAGTGTGTAAAGACTTCACTGAGCAAAGTGTCAAAGGCATTTCAGTATTTAATGGCATGATTCCAGCTGGTACTTCCTTTGTTTTCTGTAAAGGCTTATTTGTTGACTGAAAAGCATTTCTTAAACATTAGTATAAGAAAAGATGAATAATATAGCCAGTGTTAGAGAAATGAGAAATCACCTGTGTTTGGAATCTCTCAAAACACATTAATCTGGTATATAATCACATTATATACCTCTCTCCATCTGGTTGGTTGTAAAAAAAGGCATGAGAGGTGAATTATACAGACACTTCTGATATATTGTGAAGCTAACTTGGGGGCTGCTTAGCACCAACATGTGCACACCAGTCATGTATGGACGCATGGTACTGGATTTACACTACCGAATTTAGTTTATATGCACATGAAATTCTGTAGGATCGGCTTTAATACAGCTGGTGTCACTTACATAGGAAAAAAAAAAGTTGTAAATGGTTTAAATTCAAGGCTTTAAAAAACTCCTCTCTGCCATATTCCTGCATGTCTCCTTAGGGATTCCTAACAGCCATGAGGCAAGAGACAACGCGCATGAATTTAGCCAAAGGGTGGGAGCTGGACAGTGTTGTTTTATGCAGTGAAGTGACCAAGATGATGAAAGAAGATGTTGTTGGCCCTCCTCCTGCTGACCTTGGTGGGGTTTACATACACGGCCTGTTCCTCGAAGGGGCCGGCTGGGACCGCAGGAACAGCAAGCTGATCGAGTCAGCACCAAAGGTGAGGACTGAGTCAGTGTAGCAGGCTGGGGCATATTGCCTGTGCTCTGGGAAAGCCAGGAAGAATGCTGAGTGCCTGCAGCGGTGGTTTCACAACAGGTTTTAAGAGGGTAACCAACACTAGCGGTGCTGGGAAGAGGACAGACTCTTTACCTGCCAGAAGTGAACAAAAATACTTCTGTCAGAAAATGAATTTAGGATGCATAGCACTATAGCAGACCAGATGCTGGGCTTCTTGGCTTCAGGGGCCCTAGCAGCACAGTTATGTTTGAATAAAATAGTGCACCCCATAGCAGTCTTCTTTTGACTGACCAAGGGGGACCTTATCAAAGCTTCCAAAGCCCTGGGCTAGGTTTGATATGGAGGTCATTGTTTGGTTGACTAGAAATCCCCAGTGTTTGTGCTTTAATATGAGGCAGAGTATTAGTTCTGGTCTTATGCTCAGTTATCCATGCATTGAGTTATATTTTACTGATGTGACTAAGCAGATTTAAAATCTAGCTATGGAGTAATGTTTGGATACTGTAGTCACGATCCAGGGAAAGTTGTCATTGTTTGCACTGGTACACTTTTTCCAAGCCAGTGCTAACTGTCCTGGAATTGGAATTGAGGTAATTCCTGTCCATAGGTAAAACACTTCTGTGTCTGACTGAGAGAAAATTTTCCAAATTAAACCTTGCCAGCTGTAACTTCTGTTGCCTGGTTTGTCAAAAGACCCCTTCAAACATGGAGTTTTACTCAAGTGCTCTGGAGTGTTCAGCAGAGTTCCATGTTGCTCTTGGCTCTGGGTCTGTTTTATCCCCTGACAATGAATACTTTATCTTGGTGGAAGACCTGAGGTGATCAAGTTTGGTAAATGCCCAAGAAGCACATTGGATATTAGAAGCTCCACTGTCAGCAGTATAGAGGTTTGCAGCTTGGTTTTTGTAGCTCTAGTCCTGACATTCAGGAAAAAAGAGGTGGGGAAAGAATGGGAAACACCAGTGAAAGGGGCAAAGGAAGGGAAAAAAGGCAATGGTTGTTGTGTCTCCTAGAATCACCCTGAAATTTTTCCATCTACCTCCACAGCATGCGGGTTTCCATGTTTCTACTTTTCTGCTCTCCTTTCCTTCCAACAGGCTTCCTGATGGCTGTTGTCCCTGAGCTGCCATTGGCTTAAAGTTAGTGTCAAGATATTAGTGAGTGTAGGACTTAGTAGTGAGTGTAGTAGTGAGTGTACTCTCACATGTACTCTGCTGAGGTGCTTTTGCTGAAGGCCATCACTGAATCTAGTTCTAGTGTTCAGAATTCAGACACCCTGTCCTGCTTCTGTTCTGCTGAGCCCTGTGTTCCTTTTACCTTCTCAGGTGCTGTTCACTAGCCTTCCCGTGGTCCACGTGTACGCGGTGAGCACAACAGCGCCAAGCGACGCGAGGAGGCAACACGGACATGTGTACTGCTGCCCTGTCTACAGAAAGCCTCAGAGAACAGACCTGACCTACATCTTCTCTTTGCATCTGAGAACAGTGCAGAACCCTGATCACTGGACTTTGAGGGGCGTTGCACTGCTCTGCAGTTCGAAGTAAGGACGGACAGCTGTGGAAGAAAGAACCACCAAGTAGGATTAAACTGTAGCAGTGTTGCATTGTTATTGTCAAAGTGGCGGCTGCCTTCTCACAGCGGGGTGGGAATTGGCAGGTGATACACAGAGATTGTGTTAGTAGCACATAAATTACTCTGTTCACAGCAAAAATACTGCATTTATTTACCCTGGGAATATCAGAGGGAAAACAGCTGCAGGTGTAAATTTGGCAACTCATATAAAGCAAGTGAGAATATAATCAACTAACTTGCTCACAATGGAAGCATTACATAAAAAAGTGCTTATAGTGACAACTGTTCTGACATCTTTTGGTGGTTCTTTTGGAGATGCTATCTTTCTTTTTAATACAATAATTTTTCATAATATAATTATTTTAAATTCAACTTAGTGGTTAAAATCTCATCATCCATAGCATTATTAAAGCTGTAATGACAAGATAATTAAATGCATGGTAAAGTTTTATGTTTATCTGCATATATTTCAATATACAGTTCCTTTGATTTTGCATTTCTAAACTTGCTGGGTGGTTTTACTAATGGCTGCAACCATTTACTTGAATAGTCACTTTTTAATGCAAACAATCATAGAAACAGAAGTGTTTATCTTTGCACAAGTACCTTTTGCACCTATTAACTAATTTCTACACCTATATCCACTTGTAAGGAGGGTGTGCACACGCCCCACTATTAGCAGAAGGTAAGGTTTTAAAGTTTTCGCAGAGTAAACACATCTGAACACCACTTTTGCTCTATTAGTACTCACTCTGTTTGCATTAGTGCCTGAATCCTGCAAACTCAAACCTCTTAACTGCTTTTTGTTTTGTATTTTGCATCAGTTTAGTTTAAAAAAGGAAGACAACACACAGCCCATACTTCACCTGGAATGGTTGAAGTACTTTTGTATTAACCAAGACTGCTTTCTACCCTGTAACTGAAGGATGAGTGATATTTTTTTTAATGGGCAAATGGCTATTGGCAGAATATGTGTTTGGCTTCTTTCATTAGCACAAATTCAAAGCAAAAGAAATTATTGTTGGATGTTATGAAGGAAGGACTTGCAGTCAGGACTTTGTTAGTATTTTTTTCTCCTTGTAAACACTTTTAATTTTTGTATAGCAAGTGTCTTAAAAAGTAGTTCATCCCTTTGCACAGCCAGTTTTACTCTGCAGTTAGCAACTGCGAGGTTTATTCCATGAGGAAGTTTGATATTCACACTCACACCCACAACGAAGTACAGAGTGCCAGCTTTCTTCTTGGAAGACAGAGCAGACAGGGACAGGGTCCCTTTTTTCCATTTAGCTAGGAGCAACAGTGCCGGCAAGATTATCGTTTCAAGTGAAACCAACTGTTCCAAAAAAATACACCAGACTTCCCTGCAGTGCAGTTGTACATCAACCAATTTCATTGAGATTTTTTTTTTTTTCTGAGAAGGCTGAAGGATTTGGCTTCATGATCATTGGTCTTGGAAATTATGAAAAAGATGGGGGAGACTTCAGGCAGCAAAGGTCTGTGCCGTTCCACAGAAACTGAGGTTGCAAACCATAGGGCTTTCCCCCTCCCCTACCTTTATGAGGGGATATGAAATAATTTAACTTTGATCTCTTGGTACATGTAAAAGTCAGGTCAGTAACAGTTATAGTAATTTAAAATAAAAAATGTGCATTGAAATACTTTGCACAACTGAAGAACTCACTACTTGCTATGAAATAAATCATGCTTTGACCAATTGAAGCTAAAAGTAAACATAAAACCCCAAATATTTGATAGATGTTATATCTGTAGCTACATGATATGCTCCATAGAAACTGCATCACTTCTTTATCAAGCAAAATGAAAAAATTAAATGCTATATGAAGAAAATCTGTAAGCAATGATGTTATATCACATAGTGTTCTGCTGTATAAAAATGCAAAGAAATAGCTTATTTGAACATCAAAATTTTCATTTCAATAACTAAACCCTGTTTATCAGTTTAGAAAAATGTCAAATCTTGCAAACAGAATGCAGGCCATATGACTGAAGAACCAGAAAAATCATACAGTATTTCACTGAAGATAGCTAGAATTTTATACAGGACTGACGAACATAAAGTGACTTTGCTCCAAGAAGGCTTCTTATCACCAGTAAAGAGCCCTAAACAAAACCTTCAGTATATCCTACAAGCAAATGCTCTTTTTTTTTTTGTATGTGATTAGAATAGAGTGGAGATGAACAATTTACTATTGACAGAAATGTGTTCCTTTCCCCATCTCCTTCTCTTGCTCTTCCACTCAGTGGAGTTGCTGCTCCCAATCTGACAACATTAATTTGATTTGAAATGCCACTGATACAGTAAAACATTGACCTTCCCCAACCAGTGTTCCCTAGTCACTATTGCTAAAGCTGTTTCTCTTCAAGTGGGATGTACACCAATCTAAATGAAACAACTGGCAGGCAGAATACTTGAAATCAAACTAATTATATTTCAATGATAGATTAACAATTAGCTGGAAGTCTTCAAACAATGTATATAGATAACCAAGTTATGCTTTTCTGTTAAAATGAACCCGAGATATTAAATACAATCATACAGCTTTTGGCAATATTGTACAAGTTTCACACAGATAGTAAATGACTAACATTGCTTTAGATAAGTGCTTTGAAGGCAACTCCATTTAAGAATGAAGAGAGCAATACAGTCCTGCACCCATGTCACTGTAGCAGTCATGTTTACAAACATATCTGATGTCAGGGCACTGGCTCCTGAGAGTTGCAAATAAACAGCATTCCATAGTCCAAAGGGTGTCTGTCTCATAATCCCTGAGGCTGTGACTGGTCAATAATGAGGATGATAGGAGAAAAAGAATTGGGTTATGGATTGGCCCTGTACATCTGTGACTTTGTAGGATAGATTTTAATTGCAGTGAAGCTCAGAAAAAACACAGAGGATGGAAAACAAAACAATTCCCTTGTCTGGTCAGTTATATTCATAAAACCTATGATCCTCTGTAAAGAATAATTTTCTAAAAAATCTCAAGGAAACTGTAGTTATAGTATTCTAATTTTTCTCTCAATTTATCCAGAACCTATGCATTCATCTTATTCCACTTTTACTGCTTCATATAATTGCCTTTTTCACAATCTCCTCTTTCCAAAACATGAGTACAATACCTCCTTCCTTTTTCCTTCTGCTATTCCATTTTTAATGTGTCTTCTTTTTTATTCTTACTCCATAAATGCACAAAACACATTGCTTACTTACAATGAACCTTCCTATTCCAGAAGTTTGGAAATAACCTCTAGTCATTTCAGGAGTTTTTCTTTTCTACTAAGAAAAACACAATTTACTCAAAACCCTATAATTCCTGCCATATTTTTTCATACTATGGGTAAAGCAGGAATTTGCTCTTCCTGCTTTTTTTTTTTCTGCGAGGGTCCTTAAGTGATAATATTTGTACAGCTAAATGACATTTTCCATAGTTCTTCCTTTTGCTAATATGAAGTAATAGCTTTGTTATTGTTTTCTGATTAGATGAGTTGGTATAACATAATGGAAACAAATTTTATACTGTTGCACATGAAACGATGAGAGTGAGTAGGCTGTAAAGTGACTGCTAAATCAATCTTGGAAATGCAGCAGATTCCCATCTCCCTTTGACACTGTGAGTTCCATTGGGGTTAAGGATGGCTATCGGCACACGCCGAGACACAGGGGGAGCCCCTTCATTCACTTTGCACGGCTTGACTTTTGTCAGGAAGACAACTACAGACATCTATGTGGATGGCAGAACAACACCAACACGGGTTTGTGATAGAACACAAATTCACACATTTTTCTAAAGCTGAGTGAGTACATACTGTGTTCTCTCTTGCTCAGTGAGGACAGTATGGGGTGTGTGCTCATTGACTCCTTATACTGATTGCTTTAAGTCTAGCAAAGGGACGTCATCATCACCTCCTCCTCCTCCTTCTTTTCTTTCCTGCTTAAGGACAACTTCTGGGATAGTCACCCCTATTTCAGTTGACTGGGAAGCACCTTTTGTTGCGCTATTCTTGTCTTTCTTTACCTTAGTGATCACTTCTGTGTAAGAGATTTCTTCGGTGAAGGGCTCTGCTGCTGGGAGCTCAGAGGCGATGTGTACACCGGCTTCCTGGATCCCCTCCTGACCTTCGGCTCCTGTTCGCTCTTTACTTTTTTTATGGATCTTGAATGTCTCCTTTGTTGGAGCAGCTTGTGAAATGGTTTTCTTGATCCTTATTCCAGATTGTCTCAGTCTCTCTCCTGACTGCCTGATCCTCTCTCTCCTCTCAGGGGTTACTATTCTAGTTTGAAGCCTGTTTACCTTCTTGCCAAAATTTTGTCTTGTCTTTTGGATATTTTCCCTTGAAAATGCCTTTTTGATGTCATCAATGCGCCTCATGCCTGATTTCTTGAACTTGGTTGCTTTGCTTTCTTCGATATAATATTCTTCATCAGAAGACAGATCATCAGGTGGGAAGAAATCATCCTCTATAGTTTCACCTGGTGTCATCTCTTTGATAACAGAGAGAGATGAAGGACACTCACTTTCCTCCTGCGAATTAAAGCAGAGAGTCATTTTCCAGCACGTATGTTTCAAAAAGATGGTGGTTCAAGGTTGTTTTTTTTTTTTTTTTTGGTTGGCTTGCAGTTAATTAGTACTAACTGAAATATAATACTGTAACAAAGTAAGGTAGACTTGTACCATCATACCCAATGTATGCAGAACACAAATGGCAAAAGAAAAGTGTGCCAAGTTCTCTAAAGATATTATATCCCTGATTAAAGATTTCTTTTAACTGTGGTTCTACCTGAAATTAATCAATGCAATGGTCTTATGAGTCCTGGCCTCTAATGGTTTTCAGACCAAACTTGTCTAGGCATTTTTTTTTTTTTTTGCACTTATCTGCTGCTCTGGATCAGACCTAGATCCATTATTCCTCACCAATAAAAGCAGACACTGTAGACAAAAAAGGCTCTTGGAATTGTGTCAGCTGTACACTATCCAAGCAAATATCTCAGTGATACAAGTAGCTTCAGTCTACTACTATTACCAAGACAATTGTGCATATTTTGACTGTTTGGAACTTAGCAAACACTGCTGTTGCTGCCCAGAAGGGAATGGCTCCCCCATATTAACTTACACGGGCTGGCTGCTCAAGGGCACAAATCAGTAAAACAGGCAGATGTTATTTGGTAAACCAAGTAACACACAATTCATTCAGCACCTGCACCATCACTGAGGTGAACATGATTTATTCCATCTGGAAATGTATGATATTCCTGAGCAAGCATCTCTGTCTCCTGTAGCCAATTTGGTGGCCTGTTTGAGCATGCAGAATCAGAATTATATATTTATATGACACATCTAATGTGTATCAGCAGCATGCTTGGAAATGGTGACTATCCTAGATATCTTAGCCCTAGGAATTAATGCAGCCTCTCCAAAGAAGAATTGCTAGAGACTCAAAGCTCAAAAACATGGAAGACTTCCAAAAACTGTCCACAGTAAACAAAAAATTTTACCAAGAATGAGCTAGTGGTTAAGGATAGCTGAGAGGAAAAAAGAAAAAGGGAAAAAAGTTAATGGCAATGAAAGATTTATATGAACAGGGAGAATCTCCTAAGAAAGCTGTTTCCCTGGTCTGCATGGACAGTACAAATTTGTGGCTCAGTGTCAGTGAGATCTGTCTAGGAGTGCAGTGCATGCAGAGCAGAAAAACTTGTAGGAGGGGTCTGAGATAGACAGTGCCACCCCCTTCTTCCCCACCAGCTTTTTACATGCACGTGCCTGTGCTCTTCTCCCAGGAGGAGCAGCCCCTTGGGCTGCAAACAGCTGTATGTACAACAGCTGTGTGCCACTTGTCTAAGCTGTTTCTCATTAGTGCTAACCACAACAGCTGATTTCTGGGGCACGGCAGCAGAAGGACTCTACCCTTAGTATTATCATCCTAATGTAGACAATAGGAGACATATTGAAGGTGTGAACCCATGAATAGCAAGTAAGGCCAACTGAATATTTTGCTGTGAACTTCTTTCCGGCCAAAAAGATGTCTGTCATTTTTCACAGTGGCTCATTAGTAGTGAGTCATGTTATTTTACATAAAATAACATACATTGAGCTATTTGACAGAGAAAGCCCACTTAAGAGCCTCTCATCATGCCTTGGCTTCAATAAAAACCCTTTACTAAAATAGTTGTTAATGCTTAGAAAAAATAGGGACAAATTATGTTACATTGATTACAGCAGAATGTTGTTCAACTCATCTGTCAAAATCAGCAGGAACAAAACTACAATGCTTTGCTAATAATCTTCATTAACGTGCAAATTAACATTAATTATATAAAGACTTCTACACATAAACATAATCTCTTTTTTCCTGAAAATTAACTAAAAACACAGCTGGATAGTAATTCCTTAAAATGTTTTTAAATTATACCCCTTTCCTTCAGCTGAAATGGTAACAAAACTATTTCCAGAATGAATATTCTGAAATTTCAGTACATACAGAGATGAATACAATATGGGGAGAGGAATATGCCTTTCATATGAAGATTACTTTTTAAAAAGAGGGAAGGCAGAGACACTATTTTCTCTGCAATATTTGTCTTCCTTTGGAAGAAGAATTTGTCTGTACTTTTTGTCAGTTGCTAGATTTTTATTGTGTTTACTTTTAGTCTGTTAGCGACAGAAGAGAGCATTTATCTTTCCTACTCACGTTAGAATCAAAAGTTATGAACAAGAACATGTGAGATGAAGATCTTGTAGATGAGACACAGAAACTAGAGCTGCATGCAGATCCTGAGAAATATTTTCATTCTCCCACAGAGTCTCAGTATGAACTTTGCCAAATCTTTGATTTTCTTCTTTTCCTTGGTCTCTGCACACATCTTGCAGAATCAAGTGTAGCAAGGCAAAAGATTAGTGTGAGTTTCTATCTCCTCTCAAGATTTCTGGATGTAACCGAAGTGGAAAGTATTAGGGAGCCTGTCTAGCATGTTAGGAAGGTTTCAGAATAAAAATTCAGTGATTTAGGCTCAGTAGGTGAGCTTTTTCATCTGCTTCATTTCTCTCTCTCCTGCTCCTAACTCATTTCTTCTTATCACTAGATATCCATGGGGCAGAGAGAAGAGAGGAGCTCATCCTTCCTAAGGCAGGAACAAGAAGCTTTAGTACCAAGTGGGACACAGACAGAGTCAAAGCATGTAGCTACCAGCTTCTTTAAAAGCTCACTAAAACCAAAAGACCAAACATCTAGTGATTTCAGCAGCACAGAACAAAGTCCTAAATTGGGTGATCTTTCTCCTTGTCTATAAAGCAGATGGGACTGGGAATAGCAGGATTGGGCAGTCCAATCTTTGGGGAGGATGAGAAGGGAGTTGAGCCATTGATGCTGCTGCTTTCAAGCTTTTTGTTAAAAATCGGCTTAAGCATTTTGCTAGGAAGAGCTTGTACCCACCACCACCACCACCACTCATGGGAGGTAAAGGAGGGTCTAAAATGAGGACAGGAGATTATTTCACAGTAAAATATTATACCAAGCAGTCAATTTTTTTTAACATGATTTCTTGAGGAAACAGGCATGCAGTCATAGGGGCTGTCTATGGATTAATACATAGGACGTGTACTCTGCTTGCTTCATCTACTGAAAACCACAAAGATATTCAGAGGCCAGAATCAGAAAACAAATCTGTGAAAGCTGAGCATTCCCTTTGCCTTTCATCACTCCCCCTAGAAGGAGCACCTGCAGAGGGTGCTCACACTGGTCCTTGTGTGTTTGTTTGCCATAATTGCTCATTGGACATAATCTCCTGAAATGTTATCCACCACTCAACACACTGCAAACAGACTTAGATCTTTCAAACAGAACAATATTTTTTCCTTCTCTTCCAAGAAAAAAGTTGGTAAATCTGTCACAGAAGTGTTTGATTTGGAAGTTGTCTTTGATTTGTACAAGAAGTGTAATACACATGCTCATATTATGCATCTCACACCTTCTCACCCTTACATGGCCCCTCCACTAACACAGAAACATTCAGGCATTTTCCACCAAATTGAGAATGGAGCTGGGTCCTGACACAAAGAAATAAGTGCTCTCCTGTGAAGCTGGCTGTGTTCTGAGTCATTCTGTCTGTCCCTCCCAAGCTTGTTCATCTGAGCAAGCATGCCATGGCTCAGGTACCTTGCTTGTAGAGCTTAAAATTTTCAGGGGATAGGGGGTCTGAGAAGAGAAGTTGTGTGTCATGAATGGGTGTAGGAGGAGGGAGGGGACAAATGAGTCAGATTAGATGGTGTATTGAAACTGGAAATGTTTTGGGGAAATGTTTGTGTCTGCAAGCACATGAAGCCTGAAAGGAGAAAGACTTCAGGTTTTGTGGTAGCAAAGGAGGGACTGAAAGCATAGGTTGAATGGTAAGGGAAAATCCTGGAGACCTTTGCAGTTGTAGGTGCAGGGTATTTAGATCCACTGCTTAAGGAAAAGCTTTAATAGACAAAGCTTTGAGGTATAACACCCTAACAGAACAACTGCACAATTCAGGAGTGGCTGGTGAAGCCCCTAGCATGGCAAGTTGGCTAAGAAAGCATCTTAAACCTGAAGTTTGTTTTTTCTAATTTTTTTAGTATTTAACCTCTCAAATATGCCTAGCTAAAGAATTTTGAGTTCTTAAGGCCCAGGCTGAATACAAAGTAAACATATAAGTAACCCTCAGCTTTGATAAGAAGGCCAGCATGGCATTGAAACCTAACAAAGTCTGACTCCATCACTGGTATTTTCACCTCCTGTTCTCATTTCAATTTCATCCACAATTAGAAAATTTTCAAGTGGACATAGCCTGTGTCTTTCAAACCCTCCTTCTGCTCTTCAAACTCTCCATCAGCTGCCAGAATTCTGGCTGCTCAGCACCCATGGGGGTGGGGAACAGTAACCATTTTGCAGGCACTGCAGACATACTCTAACCACAAGGAAGGGATCAAAGCAGTAGCATGTTTTCCCATAGGCTATAGTAAAGCATTTATGAGGGAAGGCTAATGCACCTGCTCCTCAACCATGCAAAGGGAAACGTGCTGACTTTTCCACTGTGCTCAAACCTTAAAACCAGTAGGTAAATAACCTTAAATGTGGCAATGCCTCTAATCAACCCTATGAGACTCTCAAGGTGGCAATGCTCAGATAATTGAAGCACGCAGGGGAAGAGGCTGTTTCAGAATGTGCCTGCTTGATAACCCTGCCTGCACAGCCAGGCTCTCCTCTTCTCTGGGAAGAGAAAGGGGCAAATGGCAGAGCAAATTGTTTAGCAATGTCTCAGGTATTTTGCAGCCCTGGTGTCCTGGCAAGGATCAGGCTGGCTCTAAAAGCAGCCTTCCCTTACTGCTGCCCTAGGGAGCCAAAGGGGGCTGCTGGAAGAACGTCATGCCTTCAGCAAGGACTGCCAGGCTGGGAAAAGAAAAAAGGGTTGTTGAAAAGATTCCCTCACAAACTTACTAGATAAATTTCCACTCTTTGGGAGCACAGATGGGATCAATAATTAATAGCAGCAGTATTTTTATTTTCCTTAAGAAGATGTGTGTTTTTCATTTAGAGTTCACTTGATTTGCTAAGCAAAGCAGCGACATAATGTCACTGTAAAACAATACTTAGGCTTTTCTTAAGTACATAAACATTTAAACTGATGATTTCAGTAATAATTTTATGTCATTTGAAAAGAAAAAAATAATGAAATATGAGAGAAATATTGTCCTTTTGGAGTTTTTCGTATATGCATTCAAAGCTTTGTATTTCAATACTCAAAATTGGCAGAGAGGAAAAAAAGTAATGCACTGTATTACACATAAATATTTGCAAGAAATGCTATAAACTGGTTTTGTGTTCTCTTTCTAAATAGCTTGAAAATATAACTCTAAACAGCTTTAATAAAGGCAACAGTTATCAGCTCTCAACTATTACCTAATTTCAATCAACACTTTAGCAAAATAAAAATTTTTAAAATAAAAAATCCTCAGAAAATCAGACTAAATAAATAATTCATTTTTATATATCTAAAATAACATATACGTATATGTATTTAATTACATATTGTATATATAAAATCAAGACTCAAAATGGTCTTAAAGAAACTGCTCACAGCATAAGTAGGGAGGAGAGACTGATGAAACTCCATAACTTGGAGTCATTGTGTTGCCCAGGGAAAAGGTCACAGCAAATGATCTTTCAGCCTTGGGGTGTATGACACAGAAAGTGCAGGTGATGATTAGCACAAGCACAGATGGGGCTCACTGGTGATCACCTGACAATTCTGAAGCAGAGCACGAAGCAGCAAAGTGGTCAAAGGGAACCCAGAGCCTGCTCTGGCACTGCTGCTGTGTCTATGACAACTGGTGATGCAAATGATGGGCAGCTTATGGGCAGGAAACTGCACTGCCACAATGTTTTAAACAAATCTTAGAAATTTGCATGTTGGATGAACGATTTGTTATTCAGACTGGTAGCCAAGGTAAATCATTAAAATACCTCCTTGAAATTGTGCTCTAAATCAACATGAAACCACTGATGAATAACCAATTAGAAATCATTCAGCACTTTGACTCATATTCTAACAGTTAAGAGTGAAGCTTTATAAATCTCAAGTGATCCCCTCATTTCTTTTGCAAATATGTCATTTCAGAATCTCTGACAGCAGGCCAGAAAACTGCTCAGATGAGAGACAAACAGGATTATTTTAAAAGGCCACCTAAGAATTTTATCAGGTAAACACTTCAGCATAGAAGACTTTATGGCTAAGTGCTGTTGCTGCATTTAGAATTATTTTTCCACAATGGAAAACCAGTCTGGAACAGTCAACTCCCCTCATTTCTCTTTTGTGAAGCCTAATACACATCCCTTTTATTTAAATTCTGACAGAAATTCATTAATTCAACCACCAGCATACAATGACTACAAAGGAACTCATCTCATTTGCCCATTATCACTGTCTGTGGTTTGCAGCAGTCAATGAGCAGCCAGTTCCCAGTTACACCACATCAGTGGAGAAGCCCTTGGCTCCAGGCTACCACATGCTGCACAAAAAGGACGACTGCAGCTTCAGGGGAAAACAAAAGCTTCATACTTTCTCTGGTCTGCTATTGCTTTATGGAACTAGACCAGGGAATAGCTCTGCAGGTCAGTTTGCAGGCTTGCAATCAAACTGGTGAAATTCCTCATTTCCAAGGTTTCTGGAAGCCCCTTGCAAGTGAAGGGCAAAAAGCATCACAAGGTGTGATGGGACGGGAAAAAAATATTTGGTAATGTTTTAATTCATTCATCACATGGTGAGTGTTCCTACAAGTCAGCTAGACCACGGAAGAGTTCTCAAGTATAAGTGAGAATTCCATATGAACTCATTCCAGGACAACAATTTAACTATATGGGGAGAGCAGACACATATAAAGTAGGAACTGGATCCAGAAGCAGATGTCTACAACAGGTTGGGAGAATCAAGCTCCTCACACTTCTCTCTGCTTACTTGAAAAGGAACATACAGGCCAAATGTACAAACATCTGTGTTACTGATGTCAAATTAATGCCTGGCAACATGAGTCCTGTCCCAGATCCTAAACTTCCTGTTTGTGACTTCACATATTCCTCATCTCCATTCCTGTGCTGTTTTGATCAACTTTTTTCCTGTACTGAGGGGCTAATTGTAAGCTTGGCTATCTTCAGTAGTGTTGAGAATATGAATCCCAGCTGCATGTCCCCAGTCAAGTCCATTCCCAAATCTGTGCCTCAGGAATGAAGGGTTTTGCTGAACAGCTGGATTTGATGATCTCAAGAGGAATTTTCCAACCTAAGTGATTCTATGATTCCATTCTCAGATACATGTGTGCCCACAGCAGCCAGCCAGAGCTCCTGGTGACCATTCTAGGAGCCTCTAGGACCATGGAGAAGAGACGTGACACGGAGGCTCGTGTTGTAACTGCACTCCTGTGTTGACCTGCAGGGCAGCCCCAAGGGAAGGGGATTCTCAACCCCAAGGGAACCCTGAACAGCTGCACCCAGTGCAAATGTAAACCAAGATCAGCTGTTTCCACCACTCAGTGCTAATAGGTGGAGAAAAATCAATGGCAGCTCTGCAAAGAGGACAGCTTGTCCCGTTGTGAGGATCAGCCCAAAGGAACAGCTCTGAGGATACCAGATCCAATGGTGTTGAGTCCAGCTTGTATGGACAAAGTCCTGTGAAAAATGCAAACCATTTCATTTTAGGAACATAGAAGCAGCCCAACATCTGGTTTTTTAATATTTTTTTAAACTTTTTCTTTCTCCTCATTGCCTGAAAACATGTCACTAGAAACACAGTTTTTCTTTAGCTGGTTGATAGCTTCTCCATTAGTGGCTGCTGCACAGCACGGGGCCAGCCCTGCACTTTGAACTGGAGCACTGGGCTCAACAATGCAAACAAAGGGCTCTCATGACACTCTCTGACACAATAATTGGGTTTATTTTCTTCTCTGTTTTCTCAGCAAAGGCAATTACCTATCCCAGCTGTAAAAATATTTATAAGGTTTCTGCCACAAGACTCCAACAAAGGCCCTGTGTCGCTGGGCTGCTGAGGCCGGTGTTCTGCTGTCAGAGGTAGTCAGTCAATTCACACTATTTTTTCCCCCATTAAGTTTTCAGGCTGCACTTTAATAACAATTTGGATTTCCTGTCTTCCCATGAGTTCTAGAAGGCAGTTTTGTATAGACCCTGTAGTCTCCAGAACTGAAGACATCCATTTATGCTTTCAAATCAGAACTAAAAGTGCAGGAATTAGCACCATGTACACTAAAATTAACATTATTCCAGCTGTAAAAGTAATTTGATTTCTTGTCTATATTTCTTTCTATGGACTGACAGCTTCTAATTTTGAACACATTTTTTTAGTATCACATCTTTTCTGTATAAAAATTTTCAAGGAAGATATTAGACAGTTGACAAAGACAGAAACACACCTTCAGGAACCCATTGCAAACTTCACATTTCAACACAATGCACGGCCACCTGTTGTTTTTTCCAGATTATCTAGGTAAGATATGAGGTAAGATACCAGGTACATAAATATGAGAAAGGATAAGACCTCCTATTTTTCTGCAAAACAGAAAAATTATCAAATATGAGCCACCTAACACAGTCTGCTCTGAGTGAGCTATTTAACTCCATTCTACTAAGGATTTTGTTCTGCAGGGCCATTTTTGAGACTGCCATTCTTATGCCCAAATGGTACCAAATTAATGGTAATCTCCTGAGCTCCTGACTCCCTAATTTCTACTGCCACTTCAGATGAAGGTGCTTCCACCTCAGGTTTCCAGATTATTATCCCCATCTTGATCTCACCATTCTTACTGTCCTAGTCATTATAGGCAGAGAATGTCAATGGGCAAGACATGACACATACATTTTAACTTATTTATTATTTATGCATAATATCAGAGGCATACACAAGGCTGCTGCTGTGAGCCTCTCCCAGTGTGTGCAGTGGAGCAACCACAGGGCAAACAAATCAGCTGTAACCCTGCTGTGTAGGTCAGTCAAGCCATAATCTTGGTTTATGACACCTCCACTAATTTTAAATGTCAGACAGGAGTGAATAAAACAAATGCATGTGTCCCTTCATAAGGAGCAGTTACTCATTTATGGTGCTAATGTGAAGTAATAATAGACAGAAAGCCCAGTAACAGTAACATGGACTTTCTGGTGCCTGTACAGTTTCATTTAAATAGAGACTTGCAGGACATGCAGAAAAGCAAATGAAACAAGTTCATTCAGGGTAAAAAAAAAAAAATCCCCTTTAATTTCTGAATATTTTAGTCAGAATGATTTAAACTGTTAAATGCTCTTTGACTTCAGAGAAATGATAGCTCTTACAGCTGGTTATTCAGACTAACCTGAACAGAAATGAGCAGTGACCTGTACAACCTACAACATCCTTTTTATTCCCTACTATAGTCTCAGGGCACACAGCACTCCAGGGTCAAAGACTTCACTAGAAAGTCTGAAGTAACCTGGCATTTTTAATCATGCAGTCAGCCTAGGGAGGAGAGCTGCCTGCTACCAAATCTCTCCCTCAACCACACGGTCTTCTAAAAATGAATGCTCTCAATTCCCTAATCGTTCTGCTCAAGGATGATCACTTTGTCTTTTTTTAACGTGAGGATATCGCCAACTCCTTTCATCATTGCTGAGGTCTCTTGGGACAATCTCCTTCAGCCAATGATCCTTTTCAACCTGCCTACTCCCTCCATCAATGATAAGATCAAAGCTACCCACTTGAAAGGAAATCTTTAGCATTTAATTGGTGTCTCCTTTTTCCTCATACGCTGATGTTCTGGCAAAAGTTAAAACTAAAACCCACGTGTGCTGGCCTGTGTAAAGATTCCATGCCAGCAGCACACGGGTCATTGGCCCCATCACAATGTTCCAAATAGTTCATCAGGAAAAAAAAACACCTCTGTGCAGAAGAGGTGTCAGTCACAGGCCCAGAGTAAACAACTTGGTTACAGCCATTGGTAATGTATAGCACAGGGAGCACGCTGGTTCCGGAGCTATTAACAGACTCCCACTCATCCCAGCCAAGCTCCAGTCATTCAGGTCTTGGCCCTGCAGCAGTGTGCCTGCCCTGGTGCAAATCAGCAGTGTGAAAATCACTGCACCTGCGTGAAAGAGACCTTCCTAAGTGTACCTGTGCCTTGAGGTCACAGTGGACTCTTGCCTACCTAGAGTGTTCCAGGTTTCGGGCAGTGCTGCAGTTATCCCTCTCCAGAAAAGTGTTAAATGGCAGATCCTAGAGGGATCCACATGTCTGCCTCTCCTCCCTGGAAGTGGGTAAAGGTTCTTCAGTCTACCTTACAAAAGGGATGGAAGTTAAGGAGGGAGTCACTCATATTCTCACTGACAGTTCTGAACCGCTGTAGGAAGAGGAAACCAGAAAGACAGAAAAAAATGCTGTTTCCTTTCCTGAAAAGTACCATCTAAGAATTAAACATACAGAACAGGGTGCAGGTCATTCTTGTCCAGCAAAACCAGGGGAGAGATCATAAACTCCTACTGAAGGTGATTCTTGGGGAAAGCACACACTGGGAGGGCCATCTTTTGTATTAAATATCTGAAAGTACCAACAGCTGTTCTTTACACCTGTGTGTAAATCCATTTTGATCAAATTTGACTATATTTTAAAATAAACAACAGCTCTTGCCTTGCTAGCAGAATAATTTACATCATGTAATGAATACTGTTTCAAGAAAAAATATTTTCAAAGCATTGGTTCTGCTGCAGTCATTATGGTAAAGGCCCATCAATGAAATGGCATTATGTCATTAACCAGGGGAGTCACAAAGATTTATTACCTTTAACTAGGAAATTATTTGCAAGCAAAAAGTGAAAGTGCCTGTTTTCTATTCCAAGATGATGATGCAGCATGCAATAATGGTAATAATAGGGCAGATTTGGCCTGTACTTTCTCCTGAACAGCCATAGTTAGTCATCCAGTCAGAGAATCTGGGAGGCACAATTTGGCTGTATGTGGTACTAACATAACATTAAAGAGGTAATATTCCCCACCTTCAGCCTTTTCTATTTTTTTAGCTATTTTTTCCCAGTAGTGAAAAATGAACTATTTTAAGAAAGCTAGGTTATGAAGAATTTGTCAGCTGTTCACTGTGGTGTATAAACTCAGTGAAACACATGGCTCCATTCATTGCAAATGATGTCATTTATGTACAAACAGATGCAAGATCAGAGTGTAAAAACTGAGTGATGGGGGTGCATTGTATTACTCAGGCGGCGTGGTATTTTCAAGAATGCCAAATGAGGAATAAAACTTATTTGAAAGACGCTTTAGCGACTTGCTGGTAAAAAAGGAGCAGCTATGCTTCTGGCAAAATATCAAACACTCCTACTTTCTACTGACCTGGGAAGCTGGGAGGTTCCAGCAAAGACAGGATCAGACCAAATGTGTTTCACAGCACTCATTGATTGACAAGACCCCAGAACCGTCTGCACTGTTTGTACAGATGCAAGTGAGACCATGCTGTTTTATGAAACTTCTCTTCAAATACAATTATTTTAATGTACAATGAACATCCTAGAATAAGGTTAGTGAAAGAAACGATATGATTTCCTTGCCCACTGTGATTGAAAGAACAGTGCTATGTTAAACCATTTCCAATGCAGACCATGCAAGGGAGTATTTGTTGTCATGAAGGGTTTGTGGATCTGAGCCTTAGTTTGTACATATACTGCTATAGACTGAGACAATGAAAAAAGTCCCAATTTGTCAGCAGTATGAAGGCCTGGGCAATGCTGCAAATTATACAAGCCATGTTTTAAAATTAGTGTTAGAAGAAAGTCTGCATTTCAGGGAGCCTGAAAACACTTTTGCTATTTGCACTTCTACCTAATACGGTGAAAAAAATAACAGAGATGAATGTCAGGCATGGTTTGTATGACAAGATTTACAGGGCCTGCCTCATATTACCCTTCGGAGAGGCAGCAAATAGTCCTTGCTGATCTGCAGTTAATCTTACACGACTGGCTCAGAAACCTACCCACACTAATAATAGACCCTGTGTGCTGCTGCCAGTAGGTTCACGCTGAAAGGCATTGGGGAGCACAGATCAGTGTTAAAGAAAGCATAAAATAACTCCTATGTTGGACAGACCACAGCTTTTGCTTCGTTAACCAGCACCTCCCAGAAGCACCAAAGAGGAGGTGGGAAAGCCACAGTAGCACAAGAAATGAGGTTCATGGTTACCTGATAGATCACGACCCGGAATTTGTTTTTTCTCAGCATCTCCTCCTGTTTTGCTGCCACCTTCCTCACATTGGTGCTCTGCCTCTCCACGCGCGCCCGCACCTCCTTCATGGTGGAGCTGACTTTGCTGGTTTTCTGCAGTAACTTGTTCACCGTGAAGCCCGTATTGCCATGAGCCTGGGCAAGCTTTAGCATGTCAATCTGGATGGTCTTGATGGCATTTTCCATCTCCCTGTGCTTCTCCTCTATCCTCTTCTGGCTCGCCTGCACGCTGTCAACAATGTTGGCCACTTTGTCCAGGACTGTCACAATCGTGTAAGCTGCATCTTGCTCTTCCTCCTCCTCGATGACACTGGAGAGACGATTTTGGTGAGTTTTGTCGGCCTCCGAGGGGATTTCGCGGCGATCCATTCCGCCTGCCTTCAGCCAGGTTGGAGGGAGGCGAAGTTTCGGCGATCCTGCCAGAACGATTCTGGCGCTGTTGCAGGGAGCCAGGGCGACAGCTGGCTCCGGCGATGCTCAAAGTAGGGCGTGAAACGCCGCTCCTGGAGCTTGGTCAAATACTTCTGACTACAAAATATCCACACATGATTGCTCAGATACTTTCAGCAACATGAAACCCCTAAAATTAGGAAGCAATATCTGGAAAGGAACATACGTTTAAAGGGTCACGCTTCTGTACTGATGAAGTTATTAGTGTTAATCCAGGAAAGTTAAGTAACTTGCTAATTAAGCAGGAAAGCAAACTTGCATATTTTTAAAGATCTACTTTTGTTTTCATGTTACTGGAGTGCTTTCCTCTGAGGGAATTCAAAAAGCGGTCAGGAAAATTAGCACGGCTGTTTCTTTTCCAGCAAAACAACTTCAGGTCTTCAGCTTGCTGCAATTACCCCATGGGGTAGCAAATAAACACACACTAAACCAGAGGCAATATAGTGAAAACGTTGTATTGTGACATGCTTTTCCAGTTCAAAATGTTGAAAGCATTTTTTTTTTTATTGAACAAATTATTAAATCCTACATGCAAAATTCTGAAAGCCTACACTACATGTTAAAACAGCTGAACACATCCTATTCACACTTTATCTTGGGATCTTTCAAACGACAACTAACAGTCTATTAATATAACGATGACCAGCAGACTAATTTGGATGGACTTCTTTAGCTCTTGAAAATACTCTATACAAGAGCACTAGTAATTCATTCACTTTTATTTTTTTTTATTTTGATCACAAACACTATACAATCTGTATTGTAGGTGTTAAAACATGTATTTTCTTTAAAAAAGTTTAAGAAGTATTAAAACAGTTTAACAGTGATAAAGTAGGCTTTATTCCAATTATTTGTGTTCAATTATTCAACACCAATTTTTATAATACCTAAATCTATTAAGACCTACTTCTTTTGGACCTGTGCCATCTGTCCTACCAGGTAACTTCCCAAATTATGAAATTTATAATTTTCGTCTTTAAAAATAAATTGTTGGAATTATTACTGAAGATGGCAGTGCTTAGACCCAGCCCACACATTTTATAAATATGTTACAACTACACACAGCACACAGCTTCACAGTTCATGCGATAGGCAGTGTCTAAAAAATCAGTTACTAACTTCCAAAAACATTTAAATATCTACGGTATTTAAACACAGTGTTTTCTAGTTCCTCATAAGAAAAGTAAGCTGTAAACATTTTTACCTTTAGTTCATGCCTTGTTTTTTAGGTAATGTGGACTTATTTTGTTGGTTTGTTGGGGTTTTTTTAAGTCTACAACCATTGTTGGAATAAATCTGTATTCCCAAAAATATTACATTCCATGGATAAAGCACAAGTCTATTATATAACCATGTGATACAGATACAGAAAATGAACTACTGTATTCAAAAACATAAAAGTAAAGATACTAAAGCAGTCCATAGCTGTTAGAGCTGATGCTTTCAGAATACAGACCAACATTGTGACACTAAAAATGTTCAAAAATAAGGCCTCTGAAATAAATATTTCCATTCTTTAAAAAAAGATATAATAAAAATGTACATCACATGGTCAATGTAGGTATAAAAAGCACTAAGTTAAACCATTCTGGATGATGTATCTGAAGTAAAATGGCCTAGGTTTTGCTTCTGCCGACGTCCTCTATTATTTTTGGGGCATTTTCTGTTAAAAAGAAAAGAGAGAAATAGCAAAGGAGGGCTGATTTTATATATGACACCTATAATTAAGCCTAACAATCATGCATTGACTCAATTTTCTGTACTTAGCAATAGCAAGGAGTCTATGATCTGTGCTGACAAGTGGGGCACTCCTGCTGTTCAGTACTGGACTGTGCCCTGGGAATGTCTGTAGGACCCCAGATCGTGCAGAGGGGAGCCCTGCTTGACCTTGAGGCTGAAAGCAGCAAGGTGCTGCATCCTTCAGCCTTGATCCAGCAAACACATTCCACAGGGAATGATTGCATTAGCTTTGCTTTATACATATTTCATATTTAAAACCCAGCGGATGGTGAGGCTGGATCAATCAGCCTTTTGAAGAGCTGGACCTCCAGGTGCCTTGCTGCTCGCTGCAGCCCATGAGACAGAGCCCACCCAGGTCTCTTTGTGGGGTGACTCTGGCAGTCCCTTTCTTGGGGCCAGACACACAACTAAAAGGATTCACAAAAGCCAGCAATCCTGAATGGAATGGCACTTAGCCAAGGCAATGAATGATGCAGCAGTCCTGCTGGGATGCAGCAAGACGTGAGAGACTGAGAGCTGGGGAATGGTCATACAGAGGCTGAAAGAGGAGCTGACCCATAGCCTTCCACACCACTGCTTTGGCCAGCAGGGTGTTCAGTGAAAAAAGGAATGACATCAATTGCATGAGCCAAGTAACTCTTTTACATGTGCAGGTGCTATTTTATACATGTGCTAGTAGTGTCTGTCAGCTTGAACTTTACAAGGGATACAGGGAAAAAGGCCTGTATTGTTAATTCGCCATGTCCCTCTACATCCCTGAGTTTTGAAAGTCTTAAACTAATGCAGTAGCAGAAATTTTATGGCCCAATGTATGTGGAGCTGAAAAAGTGAAGGACAACTTGAGGAAGAAAAGTCAAACTGTGGCACGGATGCCCAAGTGTAAGACTTAAATACTTCATGCATCTATAAGGTAAAAAAGTTATCCTTTATCTGTCTCAGAGACCTCAGTGTTTTGTTTGGTTCAAGTCCTAGACCTGAATGCCTTGTCATCAAAAAGAACCATGTAAAAACTCATCTGAGTTTTTACACAGTGAGAGAAAGAGTTTCTACACAGAGTGGAGACAACCTATAGTTGTCTCAAAATGTGCTTGTGCGTCTTTAAGTTTCACAAAACATGTTCTTACAGTGAGTGTCTAATAATGGGACTAAGTTGTACATTAATTTTCAGAAAGTGTAGATGATGTGAGGGGTACTTCTTTCTCTGTGTAACACCATTTACAGTGGTACCACAGGGAACAGCATCTTGTCAGCCTCTGGCTTCACTGGGTGGTAGCTGGGGATCAAAGGTTCCACAAAATTTCAGCAATACCTCAATAAGTCCAGTGAAGGCCTAACACGGTAGCTTAACTCTAGGATTTGTTTTAAGGCTGATCTGTTCTGCTGTGTGTTTGGTCTGGAGATTCAGAGTGGTTACTGGCGGTTTCTAAATTCAAACAAATCTGTCTTTAGTGACCAAAGAAACAAAGGGGCAGATAGGATGTTACATGATCATCCTGCTTCAATCATTAGGTAGTTTTTAAGTGCATATTAAGCAAATAAAATGTTGGACATCATATAATTAAATACATAAAAAGTATATCCATACAATGTGTAATTTTTCACTGTTTTTGTCTTTACTTACCTGGTTATGCACATGACAATTGCAACTATAATGGCAATCTGTACAGCTCCAATTATTGCTGCAATAAGGACATGCGTAAGCTTTTGTCTACTTGGGACAACATAAAGAATACTAAAGTCTGTCTTTTCACAGTGCTGTCCAGTATATCCTGATTCACACCTGAAAAAGAAAAGGAATATTTCATGGAATCTGTAATTTGACAGCATCCCAGTGATTTTACAGATGAAATGAGAAATCCAAGGTGACTCCAGCTGAGAAAGAACTGGTGAGAAGGTGCACATGTGGTAATGCTTGGGTTAGGAATGGTTTGGATCTGTGTGGCAAGAGAAGAGACAGAGCAAGTAGATATGATCTGCTTTTTCTGGATAAGGTTACTAGTGGCCCTCTGAAAACACACCAGCATGAGGAGGGCCCCGATTTGTCAAAAGAAATATGTGGGTCATTATTATATTGGTACAATACTTAGGAAGAGTGAAGCAACTGGGTGGAACAAGTAGACACTAGGAAGACAAGTGGACAAGGCTAAATGAAATGCAAGAATCATGTTCATGAAACACAGAGAGAGCACAGCTCATTCAGCTCCATTGTTATATATGGGACAGAAGTGACAAAGAGGAAGGGCAACCTTGAAATATGGATTGAAAATCCACCTTGAAAAAAAAAGACCCCTTTTCAAGCTGCAACCTAGAGAAGTGGAATCTTGCAAAATCTACTGGACAAGACCAGCACCAAACACCCTCCTGCCTTGTGGCTGAGCCAGAATGTGATGGAGGTCAGCTTAGAAAACCCAATGGCTCACAACTGTTTCAGTGAGAGTTCAAGGAAGAATCCAAAATAATTTGCATGGGGTAGGGGAGAAATAACAGGAAGCAGAAGAGAATCAGCTCTTTAAGTGGTAACTTGCCTGAGGATTTAGCTCAATGAGAAGCTCAACAGAGGCTGTTCCTGAGCAGTGATATGTTCCAGCAATGCAAGATGTGCCTGTGCAAACACACTCTGTAACAATCCATGTCTCAAGGTAAAAGAGGCTCAGGCACAAGAAAAGGCAAGAGCCACCCAAACCACTGAGATGAAGTCTGCAGAGTCAAAGGCCACCACTTAAAACCCTGGGCAAATTCCTAGTACAGCTGTCCTTTAGAATTGACTGACATGAATGCATCACTGTGGTCAACTGAATCATACACTTGGCCTCCAGCTCTGCAGCTGCAGAAGAAAAATACTCACATGCAGGCAGAGCAACAATCATTTTGTAAACTGGATCTGACAAGCCTGAATGCAACACAAAATCAGACTCATCCATTCAAAAGCTTTGTGCTAGGGTAGGAATTAATTCTTTTTGGAGCAACAAAATAATTACACCAAAGACCTTTTTACAAATGCTAATGCAACTCCTAATCCTCCTCTGCATGCAGGGATAATAGTTGGTGTTTACATGTGACTCTACTTTCTCCAGCCATGAGCTGCTGTGTAAGGAGTTTTGGTTCAGGCATGAACCAAATTCCATTAAGACTTGTTAAAGAAAACCCTCCATGTGGTAGAAGTGTGCCCAGTGGTAGCCAGGAAGGGAATAAAGGGAACTCTGAATAAGCATGTGAGAAGAATGAGGACAGTGAACACACTAGTAATCATGCAAGAAAATACAGAAAGGAAGATGTCTCCTTGTTAGTCAAGAAGACTTAAATCTTATTGTTACTTTGCTTTTATTTTCATTAAAGAAAGTAGCAGATGAAGTTTTATGAATGTGAGAGCTGCTTTAATGCAGAGGAGACAAAACAAAGCAGAGGTGGCACAAGGAATTCAAAGATGTTTCCTCAGAAACACTGAAATGACAAGAAATTATTTCAGAGAAATACTGAATGCAGATTCAGGAGGAAAAGTGCTTGCATTAAGAATTACATAATGGCAGGATGAAGTAGTAGTCACTAGTGTTCTACTTTAAACTAGCAGAACGGATTTTAGAACATTCTGCTGCATAAATGTATAACAAGATAATATAGAATTAGTATAATAGCAAGATCAATAGAGGTCAGCAAGGATTTATCAAAATAAGCTGATTAGTCAATTAATTGATTTAGCATAAAGTTTAGAGTTCTTTTTAAAGGGCTGGACTGTGTGTCCTTGACACAGCCTGCCATAAGGACAGGGCAGAACTGCACTGCACAAGGGGGGCAGCAGGAGACAGACCTGATCCCATCTGTGCAAAGGCTGCTAAACTCAATACTGTGCCACTGACTGCTACAAAACCTTCCTCCCGCCTGCTGGCAGTCCTGGAGGGCTGCTGTACAGTAAGCAAGGAGATTCATTGCCCTCAGTGAAAGCAGAACTCAGAATTTGCTCTGCACAAGTATTTTCTGCAGCTTTATAGGTCATCTGATACCTCACATACATCGCTGCCAGGAAATGAGGACCAAATTAAACAATGTAAATGCTAGATGCCTATGAGAACTGAAAGCATTTGAAAATAACAATTTGCCCTTAGCAATCATCATTATATTTTCCTTGCTGGAGAAAGAGAGAATTTTTTTCTCTGATAGAGGTACATGATTACTACGGCGGATTGATGTTATAAACTATTTGTTTCCTTAATAACTCTGCTCCAGTAAGAAACATGCATAAAGCATGAGACCATCAGTATTTTAATAGCCAAGAAAAATCCAAAGGAGGTCTGATAGTCAGGGTCAAGAACTGATAGTCACAAATTCTGGGCTGGAACTACGTGAGGTTTGTTGTGCTAGGCTCAGTACTGAGATACTATTCAGAATATTTAAATACATAGCTACTGAAGCTAATAACAGTAAATGTAACTATAAAATAGAATTTAAAAGGATGGTAAATTAATTAGATCCATCAAAACATTGCCTATCAATACTTACTAGAGTAATAATAAATATTTAAAAGATGGAATTTACACTGAATCATAAATTGATAATTACGATAAGATTAGCACCTTCCAACAAAACTTCTGAGAAAATGAAAATTAGTTAATTCAGACAGGAATGTTTTCCTTGAAATACTGCTACTTTAAACATTTTGAGGACAAATACATTATGAATTGCGTTAAATACAGTTCTATATCAAAAGAATACTATAATCAGATAGTATTGCCTAATGCCCATCAAGATGATGGTGGGAGTGCACCCTGTTTCCCAAAAGAAGCAAAGCCATGTTGAGTTCTCTTGGTTCCAGACCAAAAGAAAACCAAAACAGTGCTATTGGAAAGCTGAAAATAAACAAGAAAGGGTCTTGCATGGTAAAAGAAATAATAGAAGTTTTCAAGTGCTTAAGTTGACAACAATGCTGGCTCTGCCATTTTGGAGCTTCCTGCTCTCTGATCTGTCTGGAAACCCTTAAATCTTGGCAGTGCAAAAAACGCCTAAATATCATCAATCAATAAGGATCAAGGCAGAAAATATGAAAGCATCCAATGGATTTACAGCTGAAGTTTCAAAAGCAAAGGAAAGCAAAGAGTTATGGCAGTTCCAGCCACATTAATCTGAAAGTACAAGCTTGCAAGATAAAAGCTCAGGAGTGAAACCTCCTACTAAGTAGGGCACTGCACCTTATTGCAAAGTGGCCTTTTGCTATAAACAAATTTTAAATAATAATACTAATAATACTACTACTAATAATAATAGCAAGAACAACAATAATAAAGTTTTGGAGGAAAAAAAAGATACAGAATTCCATTGGTGAAATGTAAAAGGAAAAACATTATTTGGGAGCTAAGGAATATTCATTCATATACTCTGGAAAACACTGAAGGGCTTAATATTGAGTGTTCTGAGTTGCTAGTTTACACTGTAGACAAAAGGTGTGGGCTAAAGAATATTTTGCAAATTTTTATTCTCTAGATAAGCCTATTATTGTGAAAAAGGGCAATAAATGTTAAAAATAAGGTATTGATTCTCTAGAGGGAGTTTACGACAGGAGCAATAAAATGTGCTGATAGTGTAAGAACAGGCTGAGGGATCAGTGGTGAAAGAACAGTCACAGACAGAAGCCAAGGAAGGCAAAGGCCTTTCTAATGTGTTTCTGTTTCACTTGTTTTTTAGCTCTGGATGTGATTTAGCAGCTGAAAATAAGAAGACAAGGCTGAGGCTCCACTCCTCAGAGGGATTCAGGTTCTGATGTACCTGAGTGACCGAGCCTCTCCGCTGAGCACTATCTCCCTCCTGATGGGAGCAGCGGGTGCTGCCCACAGCACAGGGATGCTCCTCCTGTGCCACTGCTTAGATATCACAAAGTGACACATGCTGTCATTATGCCTAGAGAGCATTTTGATTAAGCTTTACAGTGATTTCAATCAGATTTTGGAGACATGAAGGACTTACCGGCAGGAAGCCTTCTGAGTGGAATAAATGAACTCACATTTCCCATGTATACAGTAACCATTGAAGCTTTCTGAACAAGGTATGTGGTTTCCAATGTAAATGTCTTCTCTTTGATCACTGGCATCTTGAAAAGAAATATACATAAACAATTATACATGGGTCTATGATGTTAATTTAAAACTCTCAACCAGGAATAACATATCCTTAAAAACTTGCAGTGAATAAAGGAATAGAGAATAATAAAGCAGAGGCTTAAGGAGGAAGTTTCAGAGGCACCTACAGGGATTTTCTAGAAGGTACTGCACTGGAAAATGATCCTCAGACACCTCTATATCGTGTTTCTCAAAAAGGAGAAAAGTGTTCGTGACAGAAACAATCCAAAGCAGGAAGGTCAGCAGAAGGTTTGTCAGTGGCACTGGGGCAAAGAGCTAATACATAGATACAGAGAGCTGTCTCCCATGTGTAAACAGATGAGAAAGAACCCTCTAAAAAGGATTAGAAAGATGTTGAACCACATTTTATGATTACTGGGTAGAAAAGCACTCGATACAGCCCAGATCTGATTGGTACCACTGGTGGTTAAAGTTGAAATCAAACACACTTCAATAGCAATCTTCCTCAGAGAAACATTTTTATGGAGAGAGAACTTAAAAATGTTGAAATGTGTTTAGAACACCCATTCCTTTGGGAGGTGTGCTGTTTTTGGCTGGGATGGAGTTAACCTCCTTCACAGCAGCTGATGGAGTGCTGTGGTTTTGATTTCTGGCTGAAATAATAGTGGTAACACAACACTGTTTTGGCTGATGCTGAATGGAGCTCACACAGCATCAAGACTTCCTCTGCCTCTCACTCTGCTTCTCCCCTCAGCAGGAAGACTGGGAGTGGGCAAGCCTGGGAGGGACACAGCCAGGACAGCTGACCCAAAGTGGCCAGAGGAATGTCCCACACCACATGACATCATGCTCAGCAATAAAAACTATAGTTTTGGTATTTCCAAGGTAGCAGTTGCTCAGAGGTTGGCTGGCCATCAGTCTGCTGATGGGATATTGTGAGTGGCAGCTTTTGCATCTCTTGCTTATTTTTCCTCTTTTTCTTCACCCCTTTGATTCTTAAACTGCCTTTAACTTCACTGATGAGTTTTTCTCATGTGTGCTTTCCTGATTCTTTCTTCCATCATCCCGAGGGAGGCTGGGATAGACCCAGCAGCTGGTGGGCACGTAGTTGGTGTCCAGCTCAGCCCAGCACAGGAAAGCAATCCCTTCTGCCCCAACATCTTTCATGCCTCTGTTGTGTTACCAAAACTATACAAAGCTGTGTTCATTTTCAACCATTTTCCCCACAAAATTTTTGGTAAAGAAGTCCTAAACACTTCTATCAGAAGCTGATATTCAAGCTGATATAAGAAGCTTAGTTAAAGAAGCTGGTATTTCATAATGAAGAGGGATCTTAAGATGTGAGCATAATTATAGAATTGTGTTCATTTCCATGGCAATAGACTATAGCTTCACAAACAAAAGACTATTAAGTAAAAGGGTATGAAGAAGAAATTTCTTATACACTTGCAGATATTTGAAATTTAACCAGCAAGAAAGAGAATGTATTTTTACAAGACAAAAAGAGAGATATGCTGATCTTTTAGGTTTTATCTGAAATGTCTGGAATGTATTTTAATTTGGTTCTGGAGAAAAAAACCCGCAACCCTGTATTAAAGGTTTTAAATATAAGGAAGCCTGTTAATTCAGGGTGTTTTGAGGATACAGAGGGCTTGACACAAAGGAAGAGCATTGGCTAGTACTGACAGTGTGTCTACCACTGCACTGGTGGAATAGACTATGTGGTGACATGTCTAAGAGGAGAAAAGTGGGGGATGTCTCATCCCAAAATGATAATCTCTCTTCTTTTCCAAGAATTTAATTACTGTCATATCTGGTCCCAATCAAACCTTGTAATGAGCTACAGATAACTATACGAGTATGTTCAGAGAGCTGCACCTATCTGGTTTTAATACATGTACTGATACACAGTGTGAGGCCCAGTGGAAAACTGGAAGGTGCATCCCCTGCAAAGAGGCCAGACAGCCACACACAGGTCAGAGGGAAAATTTACATTAAGCAAGAAGGTGTTAAATGCAGGAGGGGATTCCTAGTGTAAAATAGACATTTACCTCCCTTTTGACAGGTATCCATTTTTAATCAGAGACACCGGCTAGACTGCTTCAGAGCTTCCAAGTGAAAGAGGTAACTGGTGCAGGAGCCTTGAAAGAATGACTGGATATAGGAGTTCAAAACTTCACCAGAAGGAAGAGTCATGCATAAAAACTGAAACCCTGATGCTCATCTTGGTGCAACAAAATCACCAAGCCAGCTGAATCTGGGAAGAGAGACCTGTCTGATGGAACTTTAGGTAACCACTTGCACTGCAGGAGAAGACTGTCACAGTTCTAGAGACTAAAACATATTATCCATTCAGAGAACAGGATTTAACAAGATTAACTCACAGGAACTGAAAGCAAAAGCAAACAGGCAGGAGTGTGGACTGTTCTCCTATCCTGGATGAAAAACAACAATTCAAAGAAGTTCAATTCAGGCTCTCACTATCTAAAGAGACATGAGCATTGTATTAAAAAATTTCAAAACAACCTTTTTCTTATTAAGCATGCTCTCTCCATCCACATCATTTGCTGAATGTGAGACTGCACAAGCCATACACATTAATAATAATAATTATATACAATGGTTTTTCCACTAACTAGATTTCAAGGGCAATTTACATGCAATGAATAAAAGGCTGTTACCTCTTTGGAATAGGAACTGAAAGTGGTGTTTCATTACATAACATAATAAGATGTATATTGCATTTGGTGCCTTTTATACCTTCATAATGTAAGTGAAAATTGACATTAAGTCACTCCAACTGGTACATCATATGCAGTGAAAATAAGAGAATTTATGAAAAGAGAAAAATATATGAAGCTTTTTGGCACTGAATGACTTTTCAAGAAGAACACAAGGGATGTTGAAAGCCGTGTTTGGATGACTTTACTCAGGGAAGCCATGGGAGTGCAAAACAAGTATGATGACAAAAAAACCCTGAAGACCAGAGCTAACAGAGAAGGCAGCAACCCCATGGAGCAAAATCTGGATTAAGACCAGAACTGAGGAGAAATAAGAGTGAGTTATGTTCATTTGTGATTCTTTCCTGTGCAAAATATAAGCACCCATTTGCAGACTGGATTCTCTTTTCAGGGAAGTTCTCTTCCTCCCAGGGAGGAAATAGAGACGCCACCACAAGACTGAAGAGGTTATTGCAACCTTCAGACTACTACTCACTCCTGCTCTTTCATGTGGCTACTAATTATGATGTAGCCACAAAAAGCCTGAGTTCAATTAAATGAGGTTTCAGAAGCCCTGGGGCAATGCTAAAAAAATTTGGGAACAGATAGTGTTTCCCTTCAACCCTCCCAATAATGAGGGAGAACTTGAAACAAACAGGTGAGCCCAGGATGTCAATACCTTGCTCTGGGACTGGTGTTTCCACCAAAACTTTGGGGTTTTAAATGATGGAAAAGCAAGGTATGCTGGGGCCTGATGGAACCAACCTGTCCTGAAGGGTAAAATGACTTTTGGAGTGTAAGCTGGGAGCATGGAGAGGGGTTTAAACCAGAATTGATGGGGAAAGGGGATTCCAACATCATTACAGAAGGTAAGTCACATGGCATCACCTGAGGGTGGCAAGTGCTAGTGGGAACACTTCCACTGCTCCTGGGAGCATGGAGAGCTCAGGAACACATTTGAAATGCTTGAACACCAGCACACATAGTATGAGAAACAAACAGGATGAACTAGAAGCACTGGTCAGCTCCCAGAGCTACAATATCACTGGTATTTGCATGAATTGGTAAAATGAGTCCCACAAGTGGAACGTTGAGATTGAGGGCTCCAGGATGTTCAGGAGGGACAGGCAGGGAGACAAGTTGGAGATATCATGTTGTATGTAAGGGAGAGGTGATTGTACAGCACTCTGAGTTAGTGCTGATGTAGTTGGGAGCCTCTAAGTGAAGGTTAGAGGGATGGGAAACAAGGAAATGTAGTAGTGGATGTCTACTACTGATTGCCTAGCCAGAATGTGAGCACTGATGACTTATTCTATAAGCAATTATGAGAAATCTCTGGATTGCTAGCCCTTGTCATTATGGGAGGTTTTTAACTTCCCACACATCACCTGGGAATATAATATTGCTGTGATGAGCAGGACTTTCTTGACATTTTCAGGAGACAATAACTTCTTGTCAGAGGTACTCAGTGAGCCAAGCCCTACTAGGCTTGCTATTCGTGAATAGAGGGCTCATGGGGGGTGTAATTTTAGGTGTCTGTCTGGTGAAATGAAATGAAATGGTTGAGTTTAATGGTTGAGCTCTCAGTGCAATGAGAATAAAGGACACCAGCATTGCTACCCTGGATTTCAGCAGAAAAACCCTTTAAGTTATTCATGGAGCTCTTTAGCAGAGTACCCTGGCAATCTGCTTTGGAGGGGTCCATGAGTGCTGGTCAAGGTGTCAGAAGTGCCTTTAGAAGCACAGAAGCAGAAAATTCTGCTGCACTGTAAGTCAAGCAAGTGAGGTAGAAGATCAGCTTGACTGAACAGGGAACTCTTTGTGGAGCTCAAGAGGAAAGATAATTTGTATGGCCACTGGAAATGAGATCAGGCTTCACAGGAAGAGTACAGAGCTGTGGTTTGTAGACACAAAAGGCCAAAGCTCATTCTGAACTGAATCTAGCCAGTGTTGTGTAAGATAACAAGAACAGCTTTTTCAAGTGTGTTACCAGCAACAGGAGGTCTAAAGAAAGCATTGGAGTGATACTTGATGTGTATGATCATCTGACTAGCAGGGATAAAGGAAAAGTTGAGGCATTAAAGGTTATTAAAAGGCAAGGAAGAGTTCATGTAGGTGAAACATTTTCAACCAATGTGATTCAGCATATTAGTTTACTGAAAATATTTTAAAACAACCTAACAAATACAGAATCATCCATTTTTCCCAGAAGTTAACAGAGAAGATGGGATCATGGCAGGAAGGCTTGTGCAGTGTTATTTCATCAGGAATGTCACAGCTTGTTGTCTTCTAGTAAAGCCATTTTCCCAGCACTTGGAGGGAGTCCAATCCTGTGGCCACCGCACAGGGTACTGAGCGGCTGGGCATCTTAGAGGGATACAGCAGGCAAAACTCACAAATCATGCACGTCCTCCTGCTTGCCTTGCAACATGCTGCAAGAGAGAAACTGCTCACAGGCCTGTCTCAGTTACAGGAATCAGAGCTGTGAGGCAGACTAGAAAGGACTTGCATGCTCTATTTTGTCATCTTGTGAAGCTGTAAGCAAGAAGCACAAAGTCTGCACCGTACCTTTCACTTCTGGCCGATACTGCATGCCATCATCTTTCTTTCCAACTGCATTTGTGTCATCTGTTTCTAGGCGATAAACACATGCATAGCTACTCATTAGGAAAGGATATTCTCCAGACCACTATGTGTGCATCACTGATAAGCCAGAATAATATTCAAAGAACTATTTTAAGTTGCAGTAAAGCTGGACACACTCCCACATTGTTCCTCCCACACAACCAGGCTGGTATCACACCTAGTTGGTAGCCCTGGTGTTCAGACCAACATGGCACACCACAAGCTTTAAGTCTTGAACTAAAAACTTTTCTGTGGTATGGACCTAGGTGATTTCGGTGACAGTCTGTTTTGGTGTTGGAACTGCCCAAGTTATAGATCTAGATGTAACTGGCAAAGAGTTGGTAGAAATCTGTTATTCCCATGAGAAAGTCCTAAATGCACGCCTCCAAAACTGAAAGATTATGGGCAGGATTAACTACAAGGCAGTAGGCAGAGGGCTTCAGTGGACCATTTCAACACTGGAAAAGGAAATTATATAATCACTCACTTTGGTTGGAAATAAGCATATATCAAATGCTTATTTCCAAATAAGCATTTGAAAATGCAAATAAGGGAAAAGCCCCTTAAGAATAAAGGATCAATGTCTGTGAAATCAGGGCCCAACCTGACTCACACTGGAAGCACATTTTACAGCCCACAGCAATAAGAGGGAAGATTTCCCACACACTCGTATTCTTTCTGTTCTCCTACCACCCCCTCATGTAAGAACTGTTGGATTATTGCTTAGATATCCCCAAGAGATTTTCCAGTCTTTCCAGGTAACAGCAGCCAAAGAAAGGCAATGTAACCACAGCACTACGTATGTAGTGTGGGAAACTCAAAATTGCAGGTGATGAGTTCACTGATAACTGCATCAGTGACTTCTGACCAAAAATACAAAAGGGAAAGTCTACCAAGCCATGTCAGGATTTAACTTTTCCAGAAAGCCAAAATTAATCCTACCTGAGCAGTGGCCAAGGTGCCTGATGTCAATCTGCTCTTGCCTCAGACATGATGCCTCTCTGACAAAGCACGGATTGTTATAGGAACTTCCATCAGAAGCACATACGGGATTAAAACTGTATCCACTGCAGTCTATGTTACATACACACCTGTTAATTGAAGCACACAGCAAAACAAAATTGACATCCTGCAAACAAAAAATAAGTCATGTTAAGTCCTAAGTAAACACCATCTTGGGCACCAATGCCAGGAGGGGAGAGCGTGCTGCTTGAGGAAATGCTGCTGCTGAAGAAATCATTGGCATCTAAGGTTTCCAAGCAGAATGTACAAAATTGTGAATACACGCTTCAGTGTGCTTTTCTATAATGTATTAATGTTTCTTGTAGTTTTACTCTGGTATCAATCTCATAGAATACACCTGAAAAGTGATAACACACTAGTAGGAAGATTTACTACATTAATACACCAGTTTGTAGTGTTTATTCTCTAGTGTGAAGAAAATCAGAAGAATATTCTAACTTTTTCAGCATCAGGGTCCTTGAGAGGGAAAACAAAAAGGACTCCCTTTTCTGTTAGGCAATAGAAAGAGTTGTATTTCAATATCTCTACAGACTTAATATGCTTGGTTAATATTGGTTAATATCTTGCTGTGTCATTTCAGAAAGACTTTCATTCATACCTTTGAAAGTTAACAATAGGTCTATTATGTTGCATTTAAAACAGGATTATGCAATCTGAATTAATTCATATTGCATCCCATTAACATTTTGGTTGTTAAGGATGAATGATTTTCTACACAATTTGCAACTAGGGATTGTAAAATGAAAATGGGAAAAATGAAGACCTTGCATGTAGCTGTTTCCTAACCACACAAGGTAGGACAGCCAAAGGCTCAGACAGGACTATGACTTGTTCATGTTTAGATACTTCTGTAGCCCCAGTAAGAAGTCTAGAAATTTTACATATGCGAATGGCACAGGGAAACTTTGCAACTTTGCATGCCTCACACCCCCTGATTATTTTAATCAATATTCTGCTTTTTAACTGAACTTCTCGTTTTGAATTAAAGTTTCTGTGTGTGTTCCACATTGCTCTGCAAGTTCATCTCCACCTTTGGGATGGGGAAAGTAAGGAGGATGGTTGCAGAATAAGGGGGAGAACAAGATGGGCACCATGTCCAGCTCTCAGTCAAGCTCCTCCTGATGTCATTAGTGTGAGAAAGCCACTTTGCATCTTCTGAGGAGGTGGCAGTGGGCACAAGACCCTCTCCTGGGCAGAAAGCTCTGCAGTGGGCACATGGTCTGACTGCTAGGAGTAACTATTAGCTTCATCTTGATGTGACTTGCTCTTGTAAGTCACAGGAGGGAGGGAAACGTCCAAGCAACCAACTTACCAGGTTTTTTATGTTCTTTCCCACTGTTGCAGATAAAATTAAACTATTAAACAGACGAATATTTGCCGCAAGCTGGTAACAAATCTGCAGCAGAATCAAGTTCTGTGCTGCAGTAACACTGAAGGTGGCCAGCATACTTTTCTCTTCTTCTTCTCCCATGAGAACTTTTTGTTCCTTAATTTAAATATTCTAATTTTGCAGGTAATTTTCCATGCCTGTGAACTTCAGATTGTTGCTAGTCAGAACATCTCTAGTGCAAACAGGGTTTTAAGTGAACCTACTGACAGTGAAGCACTCTCCCAGTAATGAGTCTCTACACATCTTAGGGACTTACTTCCAAGTATTAATGAAGCCTCTAAATATCAATATGATGAGCATATGATAATCTTTCTTACTGGAAATGGTAATGGTTGTAAACCTCAGAACCAGGATGGAAATACTATTTTGTTCACCTACTCCCACATGATGTAAAGACTAATCAGGCATTTATTAGGGTTTACTACACACAAATAAAAGGCTCATGGCTCAGCAGTCATGCATATTTATTGACACAAAGTAGCAAAGAGCCAGTCCTCATTTGTATGACATTGGCTGTGTGCAGACAGATACCTTTGCTCTCCCTTAAATTTGCCTGTAGCCGCCATCTGATGTCTGTGGCATCATGATTATGGCTGGGTTTTGTCATTCCTGGTGATAAATAAGGTGAGTTTTGAAAATACCTTTTTTTTTCTTCATGGTGACATTACAGACTGGAGTTAAAACTGCTTGAAAACTGCTTATGCTTCCATGCTTTGCTGTGTTTAGGTTTAACATAGAATATTAAATGCTTCCTTTTTCAGAATTCTCAGATGCTTGCTTTAGGGGTGCTTATGAATTCCTGACCCTGGTATTCTGATCAACAGCCTCAGTCTTATCTCCAACCATCTCATCAAAGTACAGGAATTTCACATGTTGACCCCCTTCACATGTATCTGATTATCTGCCTGCTGCCATTAGCTACTTCTTTGCCCACAGCCATGATGCCAAGGGGTACTTCCAGCCTTCCCCTGGCCAGGTGGTCACTGGTCACTTGGCAGAGCTCTCTGACATGTATAACAGGTGGTTTAAGTACCCTGTGGCATAATGAACAGTTGAATGGGACTGATGCACTTTACAAAAAATTGAAACTCTTATTCCATCATAAACCTCTAAAGCCTTTCAGAGGGCTGAAAGGGAACGAGTTGAGGAGAGGACATGGCTTGACTGCAATGGTCTGAAGGGAAAAGGGCTTCCACAGATGCAGTAGGGCGGCAGAGAGGGAGCCAGGAGCATGTGTTAGAAACCTGGACTCGTCAGAGACTCTGCATAGGGTGCAGTGAGTTTGCTATATGAGTCCTTGCTCGTAGACAGTTTCCACTAGACCAAAATATACAGACAGGACTGCAGGAAGTGCCAAATCGTGAGATGAGAGCAGTGACATATGGGGAGTGCTGCTCTTGACAGAAAACATGAAAAGAATGTTGTTTTTAACTCCTTGGTGTTTGTGAAGGAAGGTAAAACCATGGGAGAGCAAGTTGCTGCTCTGATGTTTCACATCAAACACTTTGAAACTGGAGCCTGAGTCCCTGTGAGGGGATGGGACCACCACAGACTGAAACAGATGAGCAGCTCAGGAAAGTATTGGAAGACCTGCCAATAAATCCACTACAAAATAGTGAAAATATGTTATATCCTGAAGTCAGAGAGCTACAGAGGGCAGATCATAGCTTGGTACTGAGATGACAGGAAATCCAACTGCTTGGTGGAAGCCAGCTTCCCCCCCACCAGCCAGTCTGGGAGCCAAAGCCAAGAAGAAGTCAAAGCTCAAGGCTACCAAGCAGAGCCCACGAGTCTGAACCATATCACAGACCACACAAGAAGCACACAAAATATGCAAGAAGACGCAGCAGACAGTGAGAATGAGCTAAAAGTGGTATCTTACAGGGCAAAAGTCTTATCAGAAGCCTTTGCAAGCAGGAGAACCTGTAAGAGGCACCAAGGACTGTTTCCTTCACAGCTAAGACTGCAAATGAACACAAAATTGCAGTCTCATATTGCAATCTGTTTCCTGAAGTCTCTCTCCTGCTGGGGACAGAGCACAGAGAGAGCATAAGGACAGGGCAGAGCTGCTTACAAAGGCAGGGCAGGAAAAGCTTGAGATCATGAAGGGGGGGCAGAGCACATGGGAGAAACACAAGAGGGGCTTCCCCCAGGAAGAGAATGAACCTTAAATGCAAAATTCAGAAGAAAAGAGTTAGTCACTTAAGGTAAAGTCACTTGACAGAATTGTGTATTAAGGACATCTGGAATGTGCTTTGTGCTTCATACAAGAAAGAAGTGAATGAGTGCTTCAAATTTTTGCTGAAAAAGCTTGTTGCAAAAGACACACTGGAGTAAAAGGAGTGAGAGCCTTACAAACATTTTCTTCACTATATCCTTCCTACTGGTTTTAAACAAAAGGATTTAAACAGGTAATGCTCCAAATTGATGTCTTGCTGGAGGAGGTTCCTACTTAAGGTCCTCAACAGATCATTTCTCTCACTTAACCCAGGGAAGTCAACAGGATATATTCAGATGTTTTCCTGATGTACTAGGGTACACAGAAAAAGTACCTGAATTTTGTCACCTGTCATCAGAGAGCTGATGCATTATCATCCATTAACACCATTAGTTAAACAGAAAAGCATTTGAATTTCAAGAAAGTACAAAGTGATATAATTAAACCAAGCAGATTTTTTTGGCTGGTTTTAATAAGCAAGAAATGAGGATGTACAGCTCATTTTGTAGGGGCTACTAGGTGTAACAAAGTAAACGTGCTTAGTAAAATGAAGTGACAAGCTCAGGCTGTAAGAGCACTTGCTGCTATTAGCAAATTAATTAGATCCCCAGAGATCAGAACACATTTCAAGGCTGCCTTTTGTTTTCAGGCTTCAAGGTGTACGTGGTCTGTTGGAAGTTCTGTGTGCTTAAAAACCCTGGTAGGTTCAAAGGAAAGAGAGGGGGAAAAAAGGAAAAGAAAAGCATGACTGACTTGTGGAGCGGGCTTGGCTGCTGGGAGAGACTGGCATTCCCAACCAACAGATCAGGCTGCTGCATTTCTGCCCACCTGGGTCTTGCTCACAAATGTATTTTTCTGGCCTGGCCTCACAGGGAGTGCTGCTTGCTATCCCTTCCCAGTAGCTGACAAGAGTGAGCACTCTCAGGTACTCACCAATTCATTGGCACATCTGCTTACAAATGTAAAATGGAAACACTGGAGTAAAACAAAGTGTGTGAAATGCACACAGATGGATAAGGGTATGCTTGATGGAATAAATTTAGGTGAATTGAAATAGCAGGGGTGTTGCAATTGCAGTTAAGAATATAACCATGCCAAATGAAGGATTTGCTTTCATTTGATGCTGCTTCCCTTGTGTGCAGTTCTTCCCTAATGAAACCTGAACTAAGAAAATCTGGATTTCAAAGCGATTTTTCTACCTATTTGACTAGACTTGAATCTTCATCACGTTTTTGGTGTGTTTTTAAAAATCCCTTTATAGCACAAGAGAAGCAGAATTCAATTCTACAAAGCTTCTTTGTGCCTGGCTTTAGCACTCTGTCTTTACTTCTGCCCAGCAATCCAGAACACCCTTTGAATACCATAAGCTTCAGCTATTTTCCAGACATCCCTTTTCCTACATTCCCCTTTTTCATGTCATGGCTCTCCCTGACCACTGAAGAAATTCAGTCTTTACTGCCGTGAGCTTCCCACAGCATACGTGGTGAACTGATGTTTGCTCTCTCAAAAGCAGCCTAACCCTCCCTCCACCCCCAAATAATAGGAACCTTCAAAGACCTGGCACACACTGCTGCAAAGATCACTAAAAATATGCATTAAAACCCAGACATGGATTATTACCCATCTAGGATCTATTCAATTTCTTAATAGCCAGTATAGTGAAAAGACCATTATGCTATTCCTATGATATCAGAATATCCTGCACCCAGATTTTCATAATTCATAATCCCACAACACAGTATTAAGTCCCTTGTTTATGCTGATTTTCTCTATTGTCTGAATGGTTTGTTTTGCACACAAATACTTAGGATTTTTTTTCTTCTGTTGGATCAGAAAGCTGTGAGTTACATTTACACAGGATTTAGGTAGCCTTCCTTATGAATATCCAATATCATACCCTAAAAAGTTAATTTAAAAAAAAGTTGGTAAATGAGTGAAAAAGTGGTCAAAAGAGGTAAGTATAAACTTGCATGCCAGATTTCAAACAGGCCAAATCTTTCCCTAGAGAACAATTTATATAGAAAAGGCAGAGAATAGGACTTTGAAATATCCACATTGGCATTTCTAACTGTTAATACTAATACTTCTGAAATTCTGGTTTGGCCTTTGTGAAAACAGACACTATGTAAATTATAGGCCAGTTGACTTTATATATTGCTGAGGTACCTTTACTTTCCAAAGTAAATCTCATAAAATGTTAATCTCAAAAGGTCTACTTGGGGATCAGCTGTCAATCTTTCTTGAAAATCTACATTATAAGTCAAAACATATCTTTGACAGCACAGTACACTTATTAAAAAAAAAGACTGAATGTGCTCAGAATCCCATTTCCATATTTCTTCTGTTAAAAAAAAAATTATGTAAAACTGAGAACACGATAAATTTGAATTTTTACAGTGAGGCTACTTTTAAGTTAGTGATTTCCTTATCAAAGAGCAAAAAAAAAGAAAATATAACAACTCAAGTGGGGCCTTGACAAGATGGAGGAACCTCCAGAGGTCTGAGGATGACAGGACATTTGTCACAGTGCTGCAGGACACATTGTGGGTGGACCAGCAGGGAAGCAGCTCTGCAGAAAAGGACCTGAGGGTCCAGTGGAGCAGCAGGGGGGAGTCTGCTTCACAGGAGGGTCACCAGCAGAGCAAGGGAAGGGACTCTGGTCCTGCATTCAGCACTTGTGAGGGCCCATGAGAAACACTCTGTCCTGCTTTGAGAGACCCCAGTAACAGCAAATGCTGTGAGGAACTGGAGAGGCTGTGATGGGCAGAGGGATGGAGTGTGGGCTGCAGTGAGGGTGGCTGGGGGCACTGCCCCCCTTCAGCCTGGAGAGGAGAAGGCAGGGAGGTGACTGCTGTCACCAACAAGCCCAGAGGGGTTATTGAGGAGAGGCTCTTCTCAGAGATACACAAAGAGGAGTGAAAGACAACAGTTGCGAGTCACAATGAAAGAAATTGTGAATGAACATGAAGAAATTATTTCAAAGTGAGAGAAGTTCAGCCCTTGAACAGATAAGCCCAGCTGTGAAATATCTCTTCATGGAGATGGCCAGAGCTCTCCTGGAGAAGTCCTTGATCTTACATGGATGAATGATCCCTGGTTGCAGTGCAGGGCAGGAGCCCAGACCCTCTAGAGGTCCTACCTTTTGATTGTGAACTGATAGAATGATCTGTTTATCTCATGAACAGTCAGTAGAACTGAAAAGCCCAGTGTGTGCTAAGAATAAGGTAGGAGCAAACCTTGTATGTTTGTGTTCTGACCTACAGAATTTACCCCACCAGCTCCAGATGGCCCCAAGCTTTGTGCTGCCACCTCCATGTCCATGTCTCAACATGACTGCATTTCGAATTCAAAATTCCAACAGAAAACACACAGCCATATTCATGCTACCTCTGTTTGTGGGCTTCTTGCCACTTTCTCACACAAGAGTATAAGTCTACCAACCTCTTGTGCACACATTTTGCTCCACTATGCATAATATGTTGACTTTTCAACAAAGAGGAGTAAGCGTTTGGCCAGAGACACATTTGATGGTCAGAGGAGAAAGGCAAACACTGATAGAATGGTGCAGCAGTTTTTCCCATGATATACACAAACTGTTTCAGTTCTGGCACTCAATGGGAAGGAAGTTTCACCCAACCCATCCTGTTCTTTGCATCCTGTTACTTCAGACCTACAGAAAATCACTGTTCAGGCAAATTTATGCAATTTCAGACTAATGCATCCACAAGTGATTGTCTATGCCCTTGAAAAGATTGACCACAAACTAGCAACTTTTAAAAATACTTACAAGTTGTATGAAAAAAGAAGAAAAATACGGAGAAATATATTTCTGTGATGCTTCCTCAACCTGATTACTTTCAGAGTTTAGATAAAGAAATAATGTACTGATTTGCATATAGTTGAATACAAAAATACAAGTGTGTTGTTTATGACAACCCTCTCCACAGACTTTATTTCTGTGTCTCAACCACTTGACCTAGAATCAACATTGAATTTTTTCATAGAAACAGTGGAAATTATGAAGTTGTTTATACTTTTGTGTTCAGTTTACTGTACATTGTTACCGCTTTTGGTTTAGACAGATAATGTTTCTGTGAAGTCAAAAAAAATGAAGATACAAATCTAAAACCCTGTGCAAAGCCTGATTTCTTCAAACTGTGTGATCTACTGCAATAAAAGCAATGTATCATTTGTGATCAAGAGATAGCCATAATGCTTTAGCACCAAACATGAAAACTAAGAATCTGTAACTTTTTCAAAGGGGAAAATAAAATTTAAGAGCAAAAAAAATTTAACATCACTAATTCGTAATATGGTGCATATCGCAGCTCTGTACAACTAATCTTTAAATTTGCTTAAATATTAAAATGCACCAAGATTTAGTAATTACACAGACTCACTGATTAATTTAGGCTTAAGAGATGTGCAGAGATCATGTAGTCCCAGCCCCTGCTCAAAGTTGGTCCCAAGGCTGTGTCTGATCAAGTTCAGACCATCTCCAAGGATGGAAATGCCAGACATGGTGTTGGAGCGTCCAACCACCCTCGTGGTAGAAACACTTTCCATTATGACAACACAAAATTTACCACACTTTGACCTGTGTCTATTGCCCCTCAGGACATCACTGTACACCTCTGAGAAGAAAGGACTTGCTGAGATAACTCTAAGGACCTGCAAGTTCAACTCTAAAAATCAGGACGTGACAAAGGATCTTGCTTCTGCTTCTCTGTTGTAAGGACCCCCCTACAGTTGTCACCGAAAGCGTCAGGTGCCACCACTTTTTGCAGAGGACGCCACAGCTTTCCATACCCAAAAGACAAAACACATTCTGCAGGGAATAAAATTGTCTTTAGCAGGATTTTTCCAATACTGGGAGAAAATCTGCCTATTCTGCCTAGGCTATTGAGGCTGGCCTCTTGGCAGTTCCTGGGATTTCTCATTAATTCCAGCTCATTTACCTCAAACCACTCAACATGCAGCGGCATGTGTGGCACTCTTCCCACCAATTCACTAAGCATTTTACCCAAAAATTAATTTCCTTATTGATAAATGAGGAGTAGAGATATTATTTTGCTTCTCAAGCAGTTGCAGCAGAAGGAGCTGGAGTCTGTAAAGTCACAGATTGCACAGCTTGGAAAAGAGGTTAAAAAAAATTCATAACCGTGCATTTACTATTTGTATCATACATATGTCTTGAGATGATCTACTTAACATTAGGGGACAGCTCAGCTAACCCATACAGTTACTATAATGGAGCAAAATTTTCTTTAAATGCCTTCTGTTATCACCTGGATCACTCCATTAAGTGTCTTAACATCACAAGATGCAAGCAAGGGCTGTCCAGGCCTAATAAACCTACATGAATGGAACTAATTATACCTTTTCTTTGTGATTCAGTAGATATTACCACACTATCCAAAAAAGTTCCAGTGGACATTCTTATGTCTTAAAAAGGAAAACCAAACCAAAATATTTTTATAAAATTAGAGAGTTTTGTGATTTGCTAGAATTAGGGGCGATAGAGTTTGTAATCTGGCACAAATTTGAATGAAATGATAATTCTGACTAGCAGTGTTTATACATAATGAAAGGTATTTGTGTTGCTAGTAACTTTGTATGTCATGATATAATTTTATGATGTCAAAACCCACACTGAAACACAACAGGAAAGAGAATAAAAATTAGATATTAAATTATAAGGGGTGCTCTACTAAAGTTTCCCAATAGAGCATTTCAATCCCATCTTGTTTCTGCCAGGTAAATAACTGTTTTGATTTTATGAAAATTTTTTCCAATTCCTATATTCTACTTTAGCAAGTTTTCAACTTGCTATGTGACTTGTCAAAACCAACCTTGTGTAGGCAATCTGTGTTATCAGACTCTGATTTATCTGTGGCTAAATAGTGAATATCACTGAAGCCTGTTTTAATGGTTAGAGGAACTGGGAAAACAATTAAATGATATTAAAATCCTGTATAGAATTGAAAAATATTATCTAATAAATTGCAAATAACCTACATATATTTGCTAACTTTTGTGCATTTTCTACATAAAAGGTCTTGTTTCCACTTAATTTTTTAATGAGGACTAACTAAAGAAATCTTAGAGGCAAAAGATGCTTCTTTTTTCTTCTGCCTGTTGTCAAGAAGCAGGAACTGATTTCATTTCATATGAGTAGGATGTAGATAATAAACCTTCTGCTCCCCTCAGCTTTATCCTAATTTTCTTATAGTTACTATATAGCTGCAGGAATTCCAGCTCTACAAGTGCAGAAAGACTAGGCAAGCTTTTACTGAAGTTGAATGCTTCAGAATTTATCTTCCAAAGCCAAGATCACATCTTAGTGCATATAGCAAACATACATATATATATGTATAAAAATAAAATATATAATCTATACCATCCTTCCAGTCATAAATGAAGCAGACCAAGGCAACATTCCAAAAGATTATTAGTATTACAAAAAACAGCTCTAGTTCATGTGTCTCTTTCCTGGAAAGAGCAAGCTGGCTTCAGTACTATGGCACTTCATGAATTGTGAAGTATCATGCTAGTATTCATGAGCACTATTACCACTTTGCTTTCCCTTGTATTCTACAATTTAATCTTGAATGTACATCTTGAATGTTAGTGCTAAGCTGCTTTACTGCCTGAGATGTCTTCATGCTGGTATCCTGTAATAAAACCTTGTGCAATTAAGACATATTTCAAGATTAAATGGATTCCAGCTGGAAGACAAGAAAAGGGAGAGTGATGTTTTCTCCGATTAGTGATGTTCAGGCACTGTTATTCTGGGATGCTGCTCCCTCTGTGGATACAAAAATGTACCGTTTGCAAGTCTCTCAAACACCTTCATGCACGGTGCCTGCAGCCACAACCCCAGTACCTGCCACCAGCCCAGATCCCAGTAAACCTCATTCCATACAGGACAAAGGCTGTTGGAAAACAAAGCCCCATCAGCAGACAGGACTTCTTTTAAAAACATCTTAAAGCCCTATGAGGCTGTCTGAAGAAGCCCTTTCCTTCATGATATCTCTGCCCTTTCAGAGAGCCACACAGAGCCTGGACAGCTGGGGTGTAATATACCCAAGTACCCTGAGCACGGAAATTTGGTGCATCTGCTTCTGCATTAGTTTCCTGACAATTTGTTTTTAAATTTAATTGACAATAATTAATATTTTTCAGTAATTTCCCCCTGGGTACATCTAAGAGATCAGATGCCACAGGGAGTTTGGAAGATCTGACTGGCTCAAGTCCCCAGTTCAACTTCACCTTTAGGTCCAAAGTTAGCAATGATGGAAATAACTGCATGTAACACTTTATGAACAAAGAGAACATAGAGGAAAAAATCTCAGGTTTGAATAATCAGTATTTATTTTGCATTCCTGTTTGATTTTCGACTTGTTTTGTTGTCAGGATAAAACAAATCAAGGCTCTTTGTTTGAAAAATATTAGCTAAAGGTTTTCCAGTACAACTCTGTTGTTTTCTCCCACTACTTTGCAACCACAGATGGTTTGTTCTTTTACAGATACATATCAAACACATTATTACTGGATGGCACTAAAGCTTCAGTTAGTAAGAACAAACACAGTCAAGCAGATAATCATGTACCTTTAACATTTTTTCCCTTTTGTTCAGTGATATTGTTAGGGAAAACATTACATACCCGACATTCTCTGCATCTTCATCACACTCAGCCCTGTATTTGCAAACTCCACATTTTGAGTGTTTTCTCTGAACTTCTGTGCCAGATCCTTCATACTCTGAAAAAAACCCAATAACAGAAAGGATGACTTTTAAATTAAGCTCTGTTTTTGCTTACCTAAATCCATTTGCTTTCAGGAATACTGTCAACATAAAGCTGTCATATACTGAAGCTATTAACCTTAATAGTGCTCCCTTTTTGAAAGTCAGTCAATTGGAGGTTGGTAGAACTGTACCAATGATAGAAAAGCATCCCAGAAAACACTAATGCTTCATTGATTGGCTCTTCCTTTATTCTTATTTCAGTCATTTTTATTTATTCTCGCTTCACCAGGCACATAACTGGCATTGACATGCATCCCAGTCACATTTACTCTTAATTGCCACTGATAATGTATAAACCCTGTCCCTTTAGATGTCCTTGAATATTAGGTACTGGGGATTTAAATGCTATTTTCTGTGACAGTCTTTAATTACAGATATCCTTATGCAAGGTTACTGCTTGCAATTTTTCCCCTTTTTGATTCCTGCCTATGAGATTAGACTGTGCTCATATGTCACATATGCTGTGGTGTATTTTCCAGACCACTTTGTTTAGCTCCATAGGAATAAAAGAAAAAAGTTATTAACTGACATGAATCTGGTAGAAATGCTATGTATCCCAAAAAGTAAAATCAGTATCTCAAATATGCTGATCCTAAAAACATCTACAATAATTTTACAGTTGACATGGACATCAAAAGTCTTCACCAAGTAAGAGAAAATGTACTTCACCATGTAAAAGAGAATTATACTCTTAGCTTTTCACTACCATTAGCCACTCCTATTTTTGATTTTTAACAGAGTGATGAAGGAGAGCTAGGTATTTGAAAGGAAGGAAAAGAACCACAAAAATCTGCAGAGGGAGTCAAGATCCGCTTAAAGAATCACAGTATGGTGGTGGTGCACAGCTGACTGCACACAGACTGCCGGATGGACGGAGATCAAAGCGATTCCCTTCCTTTCCTCATAGCACAATTTATGTGCTGTGGCAACAGTAAATCAAACACCACCAATGGAACAGCTGAATTTACATTCTTTAAATACAAACAGGAAAAAGAAGTCCACAACAGCTCTTCCTAATTTCCCTGGATCTTGGCTGCAGGGAATCACTCCCTCTGACCTGTGGGGCTGTGTTTCCATGAAGAATGGTGCAGGTGAGACCTGCAAGCTAACTGCCTTCTGTCTAAATCATGCTGTGCATTTTCCAGAGATTAATACCTATCAAACAAAATTCCTGCTGTAGAAATTCTATCACCACTCTTATCAAGTTGCAGTAGAGGTCATCTGCTTTTATCCTTACAAATGCACATCTTATTTGATTTCCCCTTCTTTCCACGTGCCACATTCCTGTGCCTACATTTGGCATTTTGAAGTGTCCTTTAGTGTCAGATTTCACTTTTCCATGCTAATAAATGATCCCCTACGGTTTGAATAAGTTAAACAAATGGCACTGCTTTCATTCATGGTATTTCCACTTCTTTTTCTGTTCTTATGACCCTTGATGCCCTTTGTGAGCAAGTTGACACCTTCTGGAGGTACAGATACAAGAGCTGGACATATTGTTCCAGAAAAATTGTCACCAAAGCCAAATACCATTCGAGACATTCTTCACTTTAAACATCTGACAATCATATTGCTTTTTGACCATTTTTCTGCACTGACAATCATACTTACTTTATTATCTACTTTATTCCCCAATGAAGACTTTTCAGGGTCAACAGTCTGTAGGAGAGATGTTTTCCTGACATCAAGGAAAAATTACCTAGGTCCTGCACTTGCTACAGATAACTGTCCTCAGACATTGAAACCCTGCCTGTTTATGCACCCTGTTAGCTCAGTGACCTGTTCTCTGTCATCCACACCAAATCAGTGCTGACTGATTTGCTCCCAGGTCACCAGTGGAAGGGGTCACGAGGCCAAGAACAGTCTCTAGAAGCACACTCATTTTCTGCCAACTCCTTAACATTTAATGATCTATTGATTTCCAGTATTTTTTCATGCTAGATGTGCGCTGTGTGGATGCTGTGCTCTCTAGTTACTTGGACTTGTATCAGATTAAAGATGGCATTTGACTGAGAAAGGTTGAGGCTCTGTGGTGGTACTCTTAAATAAAATGTTCTTTTGTACAAATGCCTTTTTGGAAAAATCAGTTTAAAATTTGTAAGTTTCACAATAAAGGTTTTCCATGAACTCATAGAGAGTGGCATTAATATCTTCCCCTCCCTTAATTTTGTACTCAGTTGATTTTTCCATCTTTTATTTCATTGCTGTGCTTCTCATAGCTGCCAGAATGAGAGGCTGTTGCCCCCCAGTCATCACATTTATCTCTTCTGAAAATATTTCTGTATTATTTATCATTATTCTACCGAAGATAAAGAGACAAAAAGTCATCAACAGCCTAGAGAATTCTTTACCATCCATTTTTAAAGCTTTCAGGTGCAAACCTGGCAAACCTGCTGGTTACAAAATACTTCTTCACCATGCTTAAAATCCTTCTATGGTACCACTAGCATGGAAAAATTTCATCATACCCCATTTATACTATCTGACTTGACTACAAATGCAACCAGAGTGCTTTTTACTGCACTATTTCAATTTTGCAATGGAGCAAAAGAAGTAACACATGCACAAGCACATGCAGCATACACATCCTTCCTTTTCAGCTCAAGTTATGCTCCCTGTGAATGTCCCAACACCATTTTACTTTCAGAATCATAGCCCACAGCTACTTTTCATTGTTTCTGTGTATTACTTGATGTAACATTCTCTCTCTCCCTTCCCCTGTCCTCCTTCCTAAAGTTGCTTTCTCTACCTTTTAAAATTAAGTTTGTTTTTTAAAAATTGTGACTATTGTTTTTTTCTTGATTAGATTAGATTGCTGGACCTCATGTATATCAGTGACCCACAATATTCAGAAGCATCTTTTACTACTAGCTGCATTATATTTTAGCAGTGACACTATTAGACACTGCATATAATATAGACTGATATCCTGTTGTGGTGTAGGACTGGTACTCCCCACTCAGTGTCCCCAGCAAGAATCTCCAAATCACGTACTGCTCTCTGGCTCTGCTTTCCCCTCCCCCTTGCCCCTGTGGTGGGATGGTGTGGTAAACTGGAGGTATAAAAACTAAAACTCACAGGTCGAGGCAAGAACAATTTACTGGAGACAGCAATGAGATGAGAAAACAAACAGTAACAGCAACAATATTAAAAACAAAAGTGCACAGTGAGCACTAAAATGCTCACTGCAGCACCCATATTGACTGCAGCCATGTTGCCCCTACCAGGAAAGAGCCATTCCTTCCAGAAAAAAACTCCCTTCCCCTGCCCCCAGAAGGATGTGAGGTGGTGTAGAAAAACTTCTGGGTCCTGGCCATGCCACCTCCTGGCCACTGCAAAAATGAACCTTGCCCTGGCTGGAACCAAGACAAGTCCTTCAAGAAAACACAATACAATTTCCCACCAACACAGAGTAGATGAATATTGTTTTTCAACCCGAATTGGTAGCAGACCTGTACACCTGCGTCCTGTTAAAATATGTTAACCCATTAATATTTGAGAGCATGTTTCTCTGGTGTAAGCATCTTCAAATGGCAACATATCCCTTGACATGTTGCCTCTCCTTTCTCCCCCACATTTGATTGTTCCTACATAGGTTGTAGGCATTAATTTTAATATTCCAATCAATTGGATCTTCCCAGCAGGTTTCAGTAATAACAATTAGGTCAAAATATGCTCCCAAATGAGCAATTCAGGCTCCTCTTGTTTATTATACAAGCTTCTAATATTGATGTATAGATGACTAGAGAATTTCTTCTTCTTGGTTTTGTGGGTATCTTGATTAATTCTGTTCTTGACATATTAATTTGATGTTGAGTGAAAGCTCATTTTCCCTCTCTTTTCAGCTTCCTTACATGTTTCAGGGCAGCACCTCATTAATGCTCTGTCCTTCAAAAGAAACAAGGCACAAAGACAGGATCAGTGGCTCCCAGTTGTCTCTCTGAGCTGTGCTCCCTACACTTCTCCTCGAGTCATTATTCCTGTGCAGAAGATGGCCAGCTATATCTTAGGAGCTGCAGGGCAGGAGCCTGCCAATGGAGAGCAGCTCTAGAGGGATTGGGCAGCAGTAAATTGCTTCCCTCAGCAACTCATTTGTGTGTTCCTACAATGGTAATGTGGCTGGGTTTCTGCTGAGGGCTTTCAATCAGGCTTAAAGCAAGAGCATCCATCTGTGTCAAGGTGAAGTTTTGTCTGCCCTAAGGCACAGCTTGGAAAGGGAGCTATGCTGTACATTTGTATTTATCACTGTTCCCAGTGAAGAGGGGGGAGCTGGAACTTCTCAGTAGCCGTTTATAGATAGAATTCCTTGATAGAATGTCCAGGAAAGCCCCTCTGAAAACCAATTCCTAACTGGTTTGGGATCATGATGATTTTTACTGTATCTTATGGGATTAACTAATCTCAAAAAGATTTCTGACTGTGATTCCTTCAGTATGGCTAGCACTGGAAATTGCTCTCAAAATACCACAGTCCACAGAATGGCGCACTAAGGACTGCAATTCACTCCAGAGCTCAGTGACTTATCCTATGTCCCATTAAACTTTAGGGCAACTTTAATGACGCACTTAGTTAAAAAGGAGATTGTTCCCATAATTTGAAAGAAAGCTGCAAACCTGCTCTTTTTGTCTGTAAGTATATATTTAAAGCAAGAGCAACACTACCCTGAGCTCTCCCAAAGTTTTGGCAAGTGATGTCTTGAATTCTATTGATCACACTGCTGGATCATATGCCAAAGCAGTATTTGGCAGCATGGAAGGTCCTGCTCTCTTATCCAACCACCCAGCTGGCTTAGAAGCAAAGCCTGGCTTGGTCCAGCAGAGCTCTATATGTGGCTGAAAGATCCTTTCCATGTGCAGTATGGACCACACACTGCTGCTTCAAGCACTCTTCAGTAAAGGCACCAGCCTTTGGAAGAGGATTTTGCAAGAAAAGGCATTACAGGCTTAACAGGAGGATGCTGGGTCTACTTATGTCTGAGGTGCCTGGAGGAGGGGAGTTTGAAGATTGCTCCCCTAATCACAACCCAGCCAAGGTGATTGGCTTGTCATAAGCCCAGAGCTTGTGACAATGACAATGTGTCACTCAATAAGCAAAGGACATGAGGACGAGCACTGTAGGACTCCCTACCACTGCTACCCTCATGAGATGTTAGCGATTTCACAGGCCTGAGAACTGGAACTTCTGCTTTGCTTCTGTGCACATGACATGGTGGATAATGGCAGGAAAAGCTGGCGTATTGCAAGACTGGATCAGCTTTCACACTGCAGAAACCTCCACTTAAAGAACTCGAGTACCCACTTACTCCAACACCCTTTTCAAAATGCAGCTAACTCCTTTTTCTCCAAAGGATGACACAACAGTTTCAGAGTAAGCACCAGGGAAAATAAGCATGATTAGATGATGGTAGGAAACAAAGGACAAGAAAGTCACCAGATGCCAAGGGAGGTGTCCCACAATTCCATGAACACACTGGATGCCCAGTGCAGGGTATATAAGATGAATCTGTCCTCATTTATTCCATATCCTGTGCAAGAAGGAAAAGGAGTCTGTCCTTATGTGCCTCTGGCTCCAGCATCCTTCCAAGCATACTCCAGCATCCCTGAAAAACCTGCTTAGAATGAGTCTCCACCAACAGGGTACCTGAACATTTAGGGTCTTTGCCTCTGCCTTTATGAAACTTTGATGTAAAAACAGCAATTCTTGCTTGTTTTATTTCAGTGCTAATTTTACCTACATAGAATGTGATCTTGACAACAATAAATAGGGCTATTTGAAGCTGAAGTGGCATTCAGTGACAAGCCAGGTGATGGAATCCGCATCTTAAATCTTTCTATGTCACACATCATTGTAGAAATAGCTAAAAGACCTGATGCTACCTCCTATCCAGGGTGCTAATCACCACCAAGTTTCTTCAAGTCATATTAAAATACATTAAAACAAATCAGTGGCACTATTACAAATTAAAATAGAAAATATTCGAGGCTCTAAATTGTGTGTGTTTATTCCACCCTGACTGTGTGACAATTACTGGATAAGTGTTGTCCCCAGTGAGGGGAAGGAACAGATGGCAGCCTGCTAAAAAGCACATACTGTATATCAATTTATTAATTACTAAATGCAATCTGCTAGACGTTCATCACAAGCTACTTCAGCTATTAAATTTCAGAGGGATTAGAAATTCAAAACAAATTATTTTAATAATAATTAACTTAGCTATATGTATTGCAAGCATGTTATTTCCTTAGCTTAAAAGCCTGAAATGATTGGGTGCCATCTGTCTAACTACCATTACAACTTTTTTAATATCAAAAGGGCATTTTGCTCAGGTACACAGACAAACACTGAACAAAATGAATTAAAAATTAATGTTATGGGCATAGTAGGGCACTTAGAAATCTCACCCTTATTGGTTGATTACTAGAGCAGGGAACGTGCTTCTTCTAGGACAGTGATTTGTTTCTGAGAGGCTGGCTTGAAAAGCCTTTACCATTTGTTAGCTCTTTCATGGTGTATGTTACAAATGCTGATGGTTTTCAACACATTCTTGCAAAGGCTTTACTATATCACAAAGTCAACATCACAGCTGTGAGCTGGCAATCTACTTTTTTATGTGCATGTGATGGCCTCAGAATAATTTTTCATGCCCCAATCTACATGTTCTGGAAATACATCCAACAATTCAAATATTGCTGCAATTTACAACTGACAGAGATGAACACAAATCTGAGCCTGTATCTTGTCCTTTTCCAGTTCTGCCTCAAATTCTAACAAAATATTGATGAAACAAAGGGACTAATTTTATGACTGTGTTCTTCAGAACAGGGAAATTGCAGAATGATTCATATGAGAATATAGAGAGAAGCCTGCATTTTAGCTGAAAATTTAAAGGATCCCACCATCTTCAGCCATGACCCCAGCCAGGCAACTCTTTAAAGTCTGAGTAAAACTCTTTAAAGGCTGTCTGACATTGCCTTCTGTAGGAGTGAAACATAATGGTAGATATATAAAATAATATAAAAATATATAAAATCTCACTGTTGAGATTTTTGAAATTTCTCTCATTTCTGAATTGACAATCATACACTCTTCTTAGAAGTGGCTCAGGATACCCATTGCCACAAGTGACCAACTGCTTGGCTTCATAACTACAATTAAGTTTCAGGCTTCTGAAATTAGAAAAATGGGTTCTTTTATTACAACTCATGCCAACAGAGCATAGAAAATTGAAATAGCTCATTCAGAATGTCAGAGGGCAACTAGACAATTGTGTCATCCTTAAAAATTATATTACTTCATCTCATTCAGGCACACTGAAAAAATTCTCCCACTCTTAATTCTTTTCCTAAAATCTAGCAATTTTGTAACAGTGAAGATGATTTGTGGAGAACCTCAACCAGCAGTTCCATGGTCTTTAGGTGTTTTTTCTTGTAGCACATGATAACTACTAAGGCAAGATATTGTCTGAAGCAATCTTTGAGGAAAAAAATCTTTTGTTTTTCTCTTGTTTCTAAATCTACTTTTCTTTTTTTTTCTTTTTTTTTTTTAATGCAGAAATGAATGCATTAGCATCATAGTTTGGGAATAGGAGGGAGAATATGCATGAAGTCAAGTTTCAGAATCATCAATGAGATTGTTCTGCAATGAAATTCAGAAAATGAAAAAGAACAGTGTGAATCAGTAGCACACATCTTAGCTGAACATGAGGCCAACAGCTAATTTCAGCAGTGGTGACTGCCTCGGGCAGAGCTATAGCAACTGAAGAGCAAAAATCGGATGCTTTCCCATTACTTTCTTTCAAAGTTAAAAATCCAACAGCAAGCAGTGCATCTGCAGAGCACTTGCAACACCTCCTGAATGCACACAAGCAGCTGTGCTCATCCATTCTGTGTGTGCAAGCACCACTGGTGCATACACAATCACACTAATTGCATGTTTGAGAAACACAGCAGACACTGATTCTGTGACTAACACCTGGAATCACAGATCCTAGGAAGCAAACACAAGTCTCTAAGCTAGTATGTCTGCTCACTTGCTGCTTCTCTCTCACTCATCCTTGCCTTTTTCCACTTCCACTGACGCTTCCTTGTGCTTCCAAGCAGCAGCTGTACCCAACCCCTAGGGCACAGAGGCTCCTCAGGGAATTAGGTTCCCATTTGAGCACCCTTATCCAAGAGTATGAGATTAAACATTCCTTTATTGAGAAAATGAGGAAGTTTGGGCCAGGATGCAGTTCTGCAGCAGACAGTCTCACAGCTGAAACAACCAGAGAGGCAGAAGTGTGGGGGGCACCGTGGAGCACCTCTACCTGCAGGTCACCCACAGCCTGGGTTCCTGTCCTTTCTTCTTGTTTGGATTCCAAACAACGCATCTCCATCCTCAGTAGGTCCAACAGTCTTCCAGAAGTCTGGTTTTCCTTCTGAATTCCCTTAACTTGTAGTAAGATTTTCAGGTTTTAATGTTTTCATGTAACACTTTTACAGCTACCTCAATTATGAAAAAAAGCCCAAATTCTGGTTACAAAAATTTCCTTGGATTTTCAGCCAGGGTAGAGTTCAATAACCAAAGCAGCAATGGTTTCCATTCTTTGAAGGATTGCTTTCAGACACAGAAAATGACGCAACAGGTTGAAGAGTAACCAACTGTCCCACAGAAGTATTACCCAACGCCCAGTTTAGCAAGGAAGGTGCACAAGGAGAGGAATAATTCAATGTATCACAAATATCCAAGATATATCAAAAAAGGAAGAAGAGTCAAGCTGAATTTTCAACGTTTCGTTGTTTAAATTTCCTTTTCCTTAACCTAAAATTCGGAACTAAACCCAACTGTTTTCGTACTGAACAAAGGAAGGAACATTTCAGTTGGCCCAAAGGCACTCAGAAGAAACCCCAATAAATGAAGGTCTAATGTCACAAAACTGCTGGAGGACAGAGTGGGTACATTGTTCCTTCTTAATTCAATACCCAGGCACTGCGGAAACTCACCTGGAGCCAAGGGAACCAGATTCAATTCTTTCTGCCTGAAGTGAGCTGCATCTACATATTCCAACTCCCAAGACAATGCACCAACTACTTCTGCAAGGTATCCAGGGACCACCAAACCTCCTCAGCCGATGGCATTCTATTTTGCATAAATAATTCAAATGCACTGGCATGCTGAGCCCCAGCTAACAAAGCCTTTCCACAGCACGAATCCTTCCTCCCCAGCTCTTTGTCCCAGGCTCAATGAACGTTTCAAGTGAGAACAAAAAGAGCAGGAATGACAAAGGGAAGCCCATGTGGGTCTCTCTTGCCCACACAGGTGGATTTGGGCTCAGCCTCCTGCCCAAATCAAGGAATGAGTATAATTGAACATGGACCTTTCACCTCTTCAGTGTGAAACCAACAAAACATAGCATGTTCTGGCCTATGTTTTTCAAAATTTCTCTTGAAGCTAAAGAATCCTGACATCTATCACTTGGCTGCCAATCTCTTCCAGGTCAACACAGTAACATTTACAAGGGACTTTAACCAAGATTTTTGCATACAAAAATATTATTAGAAAATACTGCAAAAAAAAAAAAAACAAAAAAAAAAACAAAACCCAAACCCAACTAATCTCAATGGCATTCAAGGTTTTCTAAAACTGTTCTAAAAAAAAGCGAAACATGGACTAAATTACTGTCATCTGTCTCCTACCATAAATGCATAGCAGTACCAAGACCAGAAAGTTTGGCTTGCAGGGCACAGGCCTAGTGGAATAACAGACTGGCTAACAAAGGGGGAAGGAGAAGCAAACAGAGGGGGGAAAGAGTGTGAAGCATCAGAAAAGTCACCTGTGGAGGTAAGAAGAGGAAGTGTTTGAGCAGAAAATTGTTCCTTCTGACACTGCCCCAAAAGGAAACAAAGGTGAGAATGGCCCTAGCAGCAGCTAGCAGCAGCCCAGGAATTTACTGATAGCACCTTTTTTAGGGGGAGGGAAATGCCCTCCTTCACCTCAATACAGGAACAAAAGAGTGAGCTAGCTCCTGGTTTTTGAAAAGTTAACTGTTACATTTAGCTACACCGTGATGCCATAGATGGCTTTCCCCAAAAACACATTTTTATGTAGCTAGACAAGATTTGCAGTACTTCAAAACTCAGTCCCATCACCATGAAATGCAACACTTTCTTAATACTACCAAAGCCTAAAAGCAAAACAGTTTTTCTGTGTTTGTATATATCTGTGTCTCATATTTTTCATTCTATATGTATTCTTGTAAGTAGTATCAAAGATAGAATTAAGATAATTTTTTTTAACCCTTGGAAGAAGATCAAGATGTGTTGAAAGATGGGAACACTTCTACTACCATCAGCTGTACTACATCCCCTCTTGGAATATACAGCAATATATATATATATATTTTAATATATATTTTTTTAAACAAAAATATTTTAGTAAAATACTTCATATTAATAGATATCATAATGCAATTGTTTTATATTTAAGGCAACAAGCTCAATCAAGCATAAGGTAACAACTTAGATGTTTTAGACAGTATGGAAATAAATAGAAGGGGAAAATGGTAAGAAATTTATTGTGAATGGTTATTTCCTGGAGAGAAATACAGGTGAAATAGGGATCTAAATATTGCACTGCATTTCTGGTAACAAATGAAAAATTATATAGGTCAAATCTGAGAGAACAACATTGGTGAAATGCACACTACAACCTATTCCTCTACCGCTACTGTTCTGAGATGGTCCAATATCCCTGCAACCTTAAAGCTTATTTTAAGTGCCATAATTTTCCCTCAATTCATGTGCTATACAGTAGCCATGTGTATATAAGTGTATAAAACTGGCACACATTTGTTTAACAGAAAGACCAAAACCAAAGATAAGTGGAGTTTGGTACTCACCTCCTTCTCCTGACCCAGAGCCATTATCTGAAAAAGAAAAAAAGAAAGCAAATGAAAATATTGCTCCAGGAGCAGCTGTTTGTTCAGGACCTTGTCACTGTAAAACGTTACACAGATGTTACATTTCATGAGCCAGCTGTAAAAACAAATATCCCACATAAGGTCTGGCATCCTTTAACGCTGTTTGTCCACACTCACTGTGCCCTAGTCTCTCTCTTCCCTGTCAAGATGTTACTCAAGGAACAGCATTATTCAGTACTGAAAACAAATATCTTTCTTACCCTCTTTTCAACTGTTAGAGATTAAAAGAGAGATGAAGAGTGCAAATTCCAATTTTTTGAATGTGTATTTTTCCTTACCCTCTGGCCCTGGGAGTGGTACTTCAAGGCAAACTTCAACACCTAAATCACCTGACTGCAGAAGTACCTCCAGAAGACAGCTAGTCATCCAAGTAAGGTTGATTTGAGTCATCTAATGACAAAATTGCTTCTGTCAGTTGAGTCAATCACTTGGTGTAAAGATGGTCTAATGGCATTGTTATTTCATTGACACTTGACTGACTGGATTAGCATCTGGTGAGTGACAGCTTTCAACTGGATCCCATTTGCATTAGCAGTTCAAGTGTCAGAAGGACTTGAGCTTCTTCATCACCCCCAGCCAACTAACTCTACCTCAGAGCAGCATGGATCTGTTTAGGGATTTTGCATGTGCATCCCGCTGGGCAGCGCTCTGCACGGGCCTCAGCTAGCACAGCAGTAAAGGCAAGCCCTCAAACACATGAACTGACTCACAAAACCTCCTCCCTTTCTAGCTCAAAGGAGGAGGAGAGGAGAGAATGGAGTGGCAGCTACTGTCAGTGGATTGTTTCCCATTCCCATTAGATTAGCTGCTCTGGAAGCTGAGGAGAGGAGCAGAGCATGCATTCTGCTCATCCCACACCTCTCCTTTCCTGCCTGCTTTGGTGATGGAGAAGGCAGCTGAATTTATCTGCTAAAAACTGAAAGAAGGGGGCCAGACAGAGAGAGGAGTGGGAATTTTGCTTCCACACACGAGGTCGTTGTTCACATCAGAGGAAAAACCAAACCCTCTGTTTGCTCAGTTCCCTCCCCTGCTTTTCTTGAAGGAGCTGTATTTCTAAGAATAATTCCCTCTAGTGCATGGCTGAAAGTGTGAAATTCCACGTTACTGGGTCACTTCACACATTAAAAATTATTTCCTGTCACATGGAGTATCAGGAATAGAGATTTGTTTTTCTTTTGCCTTAATTTCCCTTTCTTTCCTCCTATACCACTATTTGGTGTCTAACAGACTGAGCTTATAACCTTACAGAAATTAACACAAGAACAAGAAGGTTCTGCTCTCCATTGACAGTGACCCACTTTCCTGATAAAGCATGCAATCCCATATAAAATGTCCTGTTGAGTCACTGAGAAATATGCCTTATGATGCAGTATTGCTTCATTAAGAAATTTGAAGGAGCTAAATCCAGTGTGCAAGGGGCAGGGCAGGTACCACACATGGAAAGCACCTGTAAATCATGGAGCTGAGGCTCAGACCACCCATCTCTATAGATAATTGGCTTGATATACATGAAGTCCACCTGGCAGGACATCACAGCAGCAGGACAGATTAGTTTCTACCTCTCTGGACTTTCAGTTCTCAAAAAGGATTTAGAAAAAAAAAAAAGTGTCATCGTCTATAACACTGTATCATTTTCAACTTTTCCCTGGGAGCTACGCTAGGACTCTCATCTCCAGGGTAACCATGCTAAACTAAGCTGCTGTTCCTGCTTTTTTTTTCTTTTCTTGAGCCTTGGCTAGATTTTCCCAGGCAGCTGCTGGTTAAAAGAGTAGCATTTTTTTCCAGCTTACTTGGACAAGGAGCCCTGCTCTTTTCAGGCCTTTAATGAATTCAGGGTTTTCAAAAGTTGTCTTCATCCACCAAGATCACTCAAGAAAGATGCTCAAAGAAGTGAAGATGCTGGACACAAACAGCATTCCCCCAGCCCCTGGTCAGTAATTAGAGGAGGAGTGATTGATCTCTATCTTTACTTAAGCCACCCTTTTTCAAATAGGTGCCTTTTCCCTCAAGGTGTTCAAGGCCAGGCTGCATGGAACAACCTGGTCTACCAGAAGATATCTTTACCCAGGGCTGTGACGTGGGAGCTGGATTATCTTTAAAGTCCCTTCCAAAGTCCTTTCCAAACAAAACCATCCCATGGTTCTATAAAAAATATGCTAATACACAAATATACAAGCTTCTGCTGTGAGCTGCTTTAATCCATAAGGAGTTTCTGGATAAAATACACAAAGAAGGGCTTGGATGAGACACAGCATCTGAATGCTGTAAGCACTCAGCTACAGTCAGAATCTCCTTTTTTGTTCTTTCTGAACAGGAGCCATTTCTGTACTGTGGGTCTGCTTTGGTGCAGAGGCAGAAAAAGCTCCCCAAAATCAAAAATGCCTGCAGCCTCTCTCATTCAAGAAGGATGGCTTTTAACTCAAAGTAGCATAAAAATGGAGCCCATCTCTTGCCCATTTAGAGCAACAGCTCCAAACTGCTAAGTACAAACAGGAGGGCAAACAGTCCACTGACAAATTTTAAGCAAGTGGACCCTTCCATAAGCCACTCCTAGGAGAATAAATCCTGTGCTTGTTTCTAGTTCTGCAAATAGATTTACTCCCCTTTTTACTTTTTTTTTTTTTTTTTGACTCAGAAATCCCCACAGAAAGCAATGGACTGTGGCTTCTAAATGTATACAGTACACTGAGAAACTGCAAGTATAATCAAGTACTACATCATTGTGTGGGTACATTTTCATGTGCATACAATATAAATCTGGCAGCAGTCAAAATCAATATTAAAACCTGTATATGCAGACCCAAAATTTCATCCATACATTCTCTTTCATTTCTCTAAACAACCATTTTTAATGTCAAAACTTGCATTTTGTTTATTTCTAAAGCATCTATAATTGATTCTTCTTTAAACTTTGCTTATTTTAGAATCCTGAAACTCTGACAGCCTTCCGGCAAAGAAAATAAGAAAATACATTGCAAATCACTTATGTCTGTAAAATTTTAATCAAAATATTACCTGCCAAGAAACAGAATAATGATTTAGTGACTAAATCACTCAGTGCAGCCTGTTCCAGTGCTGTAGCTACAGAAGGTATCAATCCCTAGCAAATAGGAAGTATTTTATTCTTGTATGAGATTCAAAAGTCTGACATACTTTAAATTCTAAACAGTTGTTCCAATACTAAGAAGGAATTTCATCCTATTGTCTTGGGTGCATCCCACCAGGATGAAGCTTTGCTTTAAAAAAAAAAAAAACTCTGATAGAAAACCAGTGAATCTCTCTCCCAGATGATGCCCTAGAACAAAGCATTTTAATAACAAATTCAATGGCAGCCAGTGAAAATTAATGGGGGTCTACCAAATATCTTTTAATTTGATATCTGAGTCTCCATAGAAGGTGTGTCCTGGGTTGACTATATGGTGCTTTTATCCCTAGTCGTCTCATTCTGTTTATGTTGAATAATAAGTTTTGCACCTTTAAGAGTGTTCCAGAGAGTGAAGGGGGGAGAGAAGAAGCGCGCAGTTTGTTTTCAGACACTGCACTCCTCCTCCACGTTCCTGCTCCTGACTGTGTTGTCTGCGGACAGACAGCGGGGCAGAGAGCTCTTCTTTTGCTTTTTAGTTAGTGTCAGCTAGCTGAGGCAGAGAAGTTCCCTGGACTGGTTTTTTTCCCTTTTCTTTGGACCTCTTGAAACTGCCCTGGACTGAACACCCAGGAGCGCACCGGCAGCTGCAGCTGTGGCCCACCGGGCCGGGCCTGGCCTGCGACAATTCCAACACTGGGACTGATCAGAGACTGAGTGAGCTGCAACCTGAGGATGGGGTTTTCTCAGTTTGTCATCTCTTTTGGAGTGGCAAGGGGTCTCAGTGTTTGATATTGTTTTGGTTTTATTGTTTAATAAACAGTTTTTTCCACCTTTCTCCAAGGAGGTATTTTTTCCTCCCGGACCAGTTGCGGGGAGGGGCCGATAGGATCTGCTTTCCCCACCGGAGCTCCTTTGGGGGATTCTTCCCCAAATTTGCTCTAAACCTTGACAAGGTGTAACAGATCAAGAGCACAAATATGTCACCGTCTTGGCAGGGCATGGAGAGGTCCTGGGTGCTGACCTTTATCATCCGATATTTTCACGTCACCCGAAGCACACCAGGCACTCAGGGAGCAGCAGGTGCCATTCTAGTGGAGCTCCGCTGAGGCACTTAAAGTTGTGACAGTGTACGTGCCATACTCAGAGACTGAATCAGAGCCTCTGTTTCACAAACCTGCTTTCGGTACTTTCTGGAGCGTTGTGTTTCAGCACGTTTCTGGATCTGTTACACTAAGTGCTAAAAATTATGCTGTGTTTCCTGGGTTTTATGTAGGACTTAAAGAAAAGGAGAGGAAGGTTAAAAAAAAATCCCTACTAGCTGTACAATGTAGTAATTAGTTGCCAGCAACCTGAGACTGAGAAGAATCGATTTTTCATTTCAAAATTTCTTTTTCTTAGTAGAGTAGAATGCATATATATGAAAACACACCTTGTTGTTCCTAAAACATTATCCTAGAATTTTGTCGTAGTGATAGAAATAAATTTTCATGCTGTGTGTCCATTGCTTAAAATGACTTGGGCATGAAATTAAAAAAATAAAATTTAATTATACATCCTCAGTGCAAACTTTCATATTTCTTGGGTGTTGTTACAGTAGTATGTGAGTCCTCCAAACTGGATTGTATTTTTTTGCCTATTTCTGCAGCATCTGGAGATAATTTACATGTGGGAGATTGGGAAAGACAAGTAATTCAGTCATCAGCCTGAGGGATGCTGGAATTCTGCTTCTGATCTGGGCACAAAACATGGGCTTCCTTCAGTATTAGGACCAACAACACAGATGGTTTTGGACCTCAGCAAAGATGAGCCAGACCTCAGGGTAGGTCTGTGCTGCAGTCAAAGGCCTCAAAGAGCAGCTGGTGTGAAACATGCTGCATGTAAATGAGGTAACTGGGACTGA